>NW_020664393.1:68084798-68105097 GCF_002925995.2 Terrapene triunguis | reverse complement strand
CAGACTTGCATCTGAAGAAGTGAGGTTTTTACCCACGAAAGCTTATGCTCCAATACTTATGTTAGTCTTAAAGGTGCCACAGGACCCTCTGTTGCTTTTTACAGATTCAGACTAACACAGCTACCCCTTTGATACTTGACACCTTTCAGGAGTCTGATTTTTCTTGCATACCCCAAGTTTCCCCTCACTTAAAAACTACTTGCTTACAAAATCAGACACAAAAATACAAAAGTGTCACAGCACACTTTTACTGACAAATTGCTTACTTTCTTCTTTTTACCATATAATTATAAAATGGTTGGAATATAAATATTGTACTTACATTTCAGTGTGATATTTGAGCCTGTTTTTCACTTGTGAACCTTATCTGAAGCCCGAGCCCCAGATGATGGGGTTGAAGCATGTAACTTAGCTTCACGGGGCCCCCTCTGGCCTGGGGTCCTGGGCAATTGGCCTGCTTGCCACTCACTAAGGCCCTAAACTTGTGATCTCCCTAAACTTGTTCCATGACCCCCCTGGGGGCTACAACCCCCAGGTTGAGAAACACAGATCTAGATGAGTTGAGTACCCCCTGGAAGACCACTGTGTACACCTGGGGGTACACCTACTCCTCCCTGGTTGAGAACCACAGGCTTAGGTATTTGTATGACCCAAATTACCATAGTAGCTGAGCAGTTCATAAACTTTAATATACGTATCCTCTGTGAGGTAGTGAAATGCATTTTACAGATAGGGAACGGAGTCACAAAGAGACTAAATGACTTACCCAAAGTCACACAGGAAGTCTGAACCCTATTCACTGGATCATCCAGTCTGACATTTAGGGAACAAGAGGTTACCTCTGTGGGTCACATGGCACTACACAAATAAAGATGGCTGATGTAACCAGAGGTGTCCAGGCTTGTATTGTCAATATTGCAATATAAGAGACAGTAGTGAGAGCTTCCTCTTGGTTGTGAACTCTGGGCTCTAAGTCTGGACACCCTGTGTAGATGAATGTAGGAAGGAGAGTCTCTTCTCCCCTACACACATGTTTAGGAGACAGCTATAATTTAGTTGATTGTATCCAATGGCATGGGGAGGTAGACTGTAGTCTGACTGTAGAGCCCTAGGCTACAGATAGATTATGATGGGGCAGAGATGTAGCCCTCCCATTCTGCATGCTGGTCCGCAGATACAGACAGTACAGGGGAGACCATAGACTTTAAGGTGATCATCTAGTCGGACCTCCTGCACATTGCAGGCTACTGAACCTCACCCACCCACTCCTGTAATAGACCTTGCACTTTGCACTATTAAATTTCATTCTATTTCTATTACAAGGCCATCCAGATCTTCTTGTATGATATTCCAGTCTTCCATCCACAAACTTTATTAGCACACTCCCAATTTTTGTGCCAACATTAGTAATAAAAATGTTAAATAAGATTGGTCCCAAGACCGATCCCTGACGAACTCCACTAGTGACCTCCCTCCAGTCTGATGTAGTCTCCCCTTTATCCAATTCCTTATCCACCTTTCAATTCTCATATTAATCGCTATCTTCACCAATTTAACTAATAATTTCCCATGAGGAACTGTATCAAATGTCTCACTGAAATCCAGGTACAGTAGAGCTACTGCATTTCCTTTCTCTAAAAAACAGTTATCTTCTCAAAGAAGGAGATAAGGTTGGTCTGGCACGATCCAAATTTTGTAAAACCATGTTGTATATTATCCTAAATTAAATAAATTTAAATAAAATAAATAAATAAATCCTAATTAGTGTTAACTTCTATGTCCTTAACTTCTTTCTCTTTCTGACCTCCAAGAGGCAGATTTCCTTGCTGATCCATCCCAACTTCCATTCCTTGTAGGCTTTCTGTTTTCTCTTAATCGCCCGTTTGAGATGCTTGCTCATCCAGCTTGGTCTGCAACCCTTCCCTATCAAATTTCCACCCCCTGCTTGGGATGCAGGCTTCAGACAGTTTCTGCAACTTTGACTTACAGTAATTCCAAGCCTCCTCCACATTCAGATCCTTGATCTCGTTGTTCCCATCCACTTCCCTAACTAATTCCCTTAATTTTTTTTAAGTTAGCCCTTTTGAGATCAAGAATCCCAGTTGCAGATCTATTTTTGTTTAGCCTTCCATTTAGTTTAAACTGAATTAGCTCCTGATCCCTCAAACCAAGGTTGTCCCCTACAACCAGTTCTTGTATGAGGTCCTCACTACTCACCAATATCAAATCTAAAATGGTGTCACCTCTTGTTGGTTCCACAACTATTTAGTGAAGAAATCTGTCAATAGTAGGAGAATTGCTGCTTCTAACTCAGCTCCTACTCAGTGCCTCTCTTCAGGTGGTGCACCTCCTCTCCCCACCAGCCCGGCTCTCTCTCTCACAGCTATAATACAGGGTTGGGGTAGGAGAAAATCCTGTTCGGATGCACTAGAGAAGAGCTTCATCTTTGTTTCTGACTGACATTAGTCAAGGATCAATGCTACCAGACAGCAGTGGCACTCAACATTCCTTAATAGTTTTTTCAAAACCCATGGACCTGATCCACAAAATACCTCAAAATTCATTGAAGATACACTGTCATATGACCAGTAGAGGCTGCTGATATCTGAAAGAGGGCAGACAAGAGCAAGTTATGGGCTTGATTAAAAAGTCATAAATCAAAGAGGCCTGGAATCATAGTCCCTCAGAAATCGTTTGGATGAATATTTACTTTAACTAACTACAGTGTTTTTCTTTTTTTTTTCTTTTCAAAGTGACAACAACAAATCTGTGAGCTACATTGAAACGTCACATGAATAGCGGCAAAAATCTTTTTTCTGCAAATTGGAAATAGGAAATTCTTCACTTTATTTCCTCCTAATTAGTCTGAAATGTAAATGACAACAAAATATGGGATTAATGTGTCTTAATGAACTGCAGACTTGCATATTTATGTATTGGTTCTAGCAGCATAATCATTTGCAGAAACATTAATATGCAATATTTTGTTTGTCTGTTTTTTCTCTTTCCCTTCTTTTCTTTCCCTTTTTTTCTTTTCTTTTCTTTTCCATTTTAATGCTCTTCCCTAACACTTAATCAGGTCAATAATCCCATTAATGTCATTGGGACTACTCAAGTGCATAAAGTTATGCCTGTGCTTAAGTATTTTTCAGGGCTGAGGCTTCCATTCTGGATGACCTTGAAAACTGGAGTAATAAAAATGGGATGAAATTTAATAATGCAAAATGCAAGGTCATGCACTTAGGGACTAACAACTAGCATGTTTGCTATAAGCTGGGGACTTATCAGTTGGAAGCAACAGCGGAGGAGAAAGACCTGCGTGTATTGGTTGATCACAGAATGAGTACAAGGCACCAGTGTGATGCAGCTGTGGAAAAAAAGCTAATGCAGTCCTAGGACACATCAGGCAGGGCCGCCCGGAGGGGGGGGCAGTGGGGCAATTTGCCCTGGGCCCCGCAGGGGCCCCGTGAGCCCTGGCCCGGCGGCGATCTGGGTCTTTGGCGGCATTTCAGCAGCGGGGGGGCCCTTCAGTAGCTCTGTGTCTTCGGCGGCATTTTGGCGGCGGGTTCTTCAGTGCTGCCGAAGATGCGGAGCAACTGAAGGGCCCCCCACCGCTGAAATGCCGCCGAAGACCCGGACTGCCGCCGGGTGAGTACAAGCGCTGCAGCCAGGGCCGGAATTGGGCCCCGCACCCCTAAGAGGGCCCCACAATGTCCCGAAGGAGCTGCCGCCGAAGTCCCACCACTGTCTTCGGCGGCAGCTCAATCGCTGCCGCAGAGGAAGGACCCTCCACCGAAATGCCGCCGAAGACAGTGCCGGGACTTTGGCGGCAGCTCCTTCGAATCGGGCCCGTGGTGCCTAAAGCTGGCCCTGGCCACAGCTCCCCCGCTTTGCCCCAGACCTCCTGAATCCTCTGGGTGGCCCTGGCATCAGGTGAGGTATTTCTAGTAGAGACACGGAAGTGTTACCACCATTATACAAAGTACGGGTGAGACCTCATCTGGAACACTGTGTGCAATTCTGGTCTCCCCTGTTTAAGAAGGAACAGGTACAGAGAAGGGCTACTAGGATGATCCGAGGATTGGAAAACTACCTTCTGAGAAGAGACTCAAAGAGCTTGGCTTGTTTAGCCTAACCAAACAAAGGTTAATGGAGATATGATTGCTCTCTATAAATAGATCAGAGGGATAAATACCAGGGAGGGAGAGGAGTTATTTAAGTTAAGCATCCAGTGTGGACACAAGAACAAATGGATATAAACAGGCAATCAAAAAGTTTAGGCTTGAAATTAGGCGAAGGGTTCTAACCATCAGAGGAGTGAAGTTTTGGAACAGCCTTCCAAGGGGAGCAGTGGGGGCAAAAAAACCTAACAGGCTTCAAGCCTGAGCTTGATATGTTCATGGAGGGGAATGGTCTGATGAAACTGCTTACAATGGCAGGTAGCCGATCTGTGACTGCTAGCAAATATTTCCAATGGTCGGTGATGGGACACTAGATGGGGAGGGCTTGAGTTACTACAGATAATTCTTTCCCAGGTGTCTGGCCATGGGGTCTTGCCAAAATGCTCTGGGTCCAAATTATCATCATATTTGGGGTCACAAAGGAATTTTCACTCTGGTCAGAGTGGCGGAGACCCTGGTTTTTGTTGTTGTTGTTGCCTTCCTTTGCAGCATGCGGCACGCATCACTTGTAGATTTAAACTAGTGTAAATGGTAGATTCTCTGAAACTTGACGTCTTTAAATAATGATTTCAGGACTTCAGTAACTCAGCCACAGTTTATGGGTCTACTACAGGAGTGCGTGGGTGACGTTCTGTGGCCTGCAATGTGCAGGTGGTCAGACTAGGTGATCGTGGTAATTCCTTCTGGCCTTAAAGTCTCTGAGTGTTAAACCAGTGTGCATGAACATTCTGAACATCTGCCCAGGTCGGCCATTTTTACTGCTCATTATTTGCTACTAATGAACATTTGTGAAAAGGGGGTTTTGTTCACTGAAACACTTGAGGAACGAGAATTCATTGTCTAAATACCCATAATCACATGTGAAGAAGGATACCCATGGAGTAAGTATTTTCGGTTCACCAATTGTTATTTGTTATTCTTCTGTTTTTTGTTTTTTTTTAAAGTCAGTCATCCAATCTGGGAGCAAAACTAATATCCAGTGACATAAGCAACCCGTCATGCGCCATGAGAATTGCAAATATTGAATGGCTAAAGTCAACATCCCTCCATGACACTGAATTTTTCATTTAGACTACTTGGCGAATATTTGCTAGTAATGAATTTGCAGAAATCAGGGTTTGTTCACCAATGATTCACAAACAAATAAAAATGCTAAATGAGTTTGGACAATTTACTTGCATTGAATAATTTGACCAGCTGTATGCCTTTTGATATTTTTAGTGTTTTCCATCAATTTTCCTGATTGATGCTTTCAAATATTAAATCAGTTTATTTACTCATGAGACCATCTTTCTTTGTTTCCCTTCAAGATTGTTTCCCCCTCCCTTTTCTTTCCTTCTCTGAGCTTGATTTTTTAACACTGGCATTTTCTTTCTGTGACTTCATCTTCATTCTTTAAAATTCTGGTTCACTTCTCTATTGTGAAATCTCTGTCTCCTTTACCATTCCCTTATCCTCTCTTCTTTAGGTCCCTGCCACTTTCTCCTGCCTTCTCCTTCCACTGTAGAGTGAGGATGTTTACAGCCAGAATCACATTACTTCTAGGGCTACCACAGGAGTAAAGAGGAACCAGCACCCACCTCTCAGCTGAGGGCAGGTTCCTTCCACTATCCCATATCCTTTCTCTTCTGCATGTATCATGTTCTGTATCATGGACTATAAAGATTTAATGTCCATGAATGAGCTGCAGTTACTATAGTTCTGGAATTCAGGAAGGATCACAAGAAAGCACAGCTGAGAGACTAAAGGGCCCAATACTCAGCTACTCCATAGCTGCTTGTGGGCTGGAACAAGTTGTGGCAGGACAAAGTTGGGACATTTGCACTCTCAATAGTCACATTCATATATCTTAAGACCACAAAGGACCATTATGATTATCCACTCTGCCTCCTGTATAACAAAGGAATTTCACCCAGTAGTTCCTGCATTGAGCCCATAGGTTCTGGTAGATATTTGGGAGGAGACAGGGGAAGCAGAGTGTAAGTCAGAGCTTCTCTAACTTATACTGGAGACTGGGGAATCCTCTGACTGCCCGAAAATGTAGTGAATGGTGCTGCAGACTCTGCCTTCTCCCTTTTTGCCAAAAGCTGGGAGTGGGGAGAGGAAGTGTAGAGCCCTTAAATCAGTTATATAATGAGGTCCCTGTACAGTACACCGTGGCATAGACAAGCCTTAATGTAATGAGTAATCAGGCCTTTCTTCATTTCAGAGCTAAGACGGCACAGAGTCATAGAAGAGTAGGACTGAAAGGGACCTCAAGAGGTCATCAAGTCCAGTCCCCTTAGCTGAGGCAGGACCAAGGAAATCTAGACCATCCCTGACAGGTGTGAAACCTGTTCTTAAAAACCGCTAGTGATGGGGATTGCTTGGAAGACTATTCCAGAGCCTAACTACCCTTAGAGTTAGAAAGTTTTTCATAATATCCAACCTAAATGTCTCTTGCTTCAGATTAAGCCCCTTACTTCTTGTCCTACCTTCAGTAGACATGGAGAACAATTGATCCCTGCCCTTATCAGGTCCCCCTCAGTCTTCTTTTCTGATGACTCAACATGCTCTGTTCTTTTCACCATTCCTCAGAAATCAGGTTTTCTAAACAATTTGTCATTTTCGTTGTTCTCCTCTGGACTCTTTCTAATGTATCCACATCTTTCCCAAAGCGTGGCAGCCAGAACTGGACACAATACTTCAGCAGAGGCCTCACCAAAACTGAGTAGAGACGGACAATTACCTCCCATGTCTTACATACAGCATTCCTGTTACTACACCGCTGAATGATATTTGCCTTTTTTGAACATTGTGGACTCATATTCATATCCACTATAACCCCCATTTTTTTCAGCAGTACTACCACCTAGCCACTTAGTGCCCATTTTGTAGTTGTGCATTTGATTTTAATTCCTAAGGGTAGTACTTTTCACTTATCTTTATTGAATTTCAGCTTACGGATGTCAGACCAAGTCTCTAATTTGCTGCAGTTGTTTTGAATTCTAATCCTATCCTCCAAAGTGCTTGCAACCCTTCTTAGCTTGGTGTCATCCACAAATTTTATAAGGATACTCTCCACTCCATTATCCAAGTAATTACTGAAAATATTGAATAGTACTGACCCTGGTACTCCCCACTACATATTTATCTTCCCAGATTGACAGCAAACCATTGATAACTACTCTGAGTATGGTCTTTCAGCTAGTTGTGCACCAAGTTTATAGTAATTTAGTCTAGTTTAGACTTCCCTAGTTTGCTTATGAGAATGTCATGTGGGACTGTGTCCAAAGCCTCACTAAAATACCAGCATGTCTTCATAGCAGCTGGGAAGACTACAACTCCTTAATATCTGAACCTCATCTCAAGCCTACTCTTCCTTGATGCTGGTTGCATATATCTAAAGAGAGCACATACAACAGACAGTACAGTGATGACTCACATGAGACCACTGTCTCCACCATACTCCTTTTGGCTGCAGTGACTCAAGCTGTGGAGGTGACCAGGCTGAGACCTGAGGACAGCCACCAGTGCTACCTCATTTGGGTACCAAGTGTAAGGAAAAGGGGCAGTCGAAGAGCTGAGGGCTGTTGTGTGCTCCTAATGAAGCATCAGTGGTGTCCATGTTCACTGGCTTCCACTGTTCCAAGGAGTTCAGTAATGGGGGACTGTGGTCCTGCTTGGGGGGATCTTCACAAACCCTCTGGGTGGGAGACCTTTAGTTTGAGAACTCCTGCTATAAGGTAAGATAGATGGACTTGTAAGGAGAAGTCAGAGGTAGAGAACACTTAGCACACACAGAAATGCTACTGTCTCTTTGGAACCCTCCAGGGACATGTTTGTTGGGATGTTTCAGGAAGGACAGCTTTTGAGCTCATTTCTCCTATACATGATAGTAAAGATTTTTTTATTTCTGAAACTGGATAAAAATCATGCTGTGTGACTTGAGGTGACATATGTTTTGGGCATAGGAGTCTCTGTAAGACCTAACAGTTTATTGAGAACAAAGGGCCTGATTCTTATTTCACTTACACTGGTTTTCTCAGTACAACTCCATTAAGTTTGCAAGAGTCACTCCTAATTTGCACTGATGATAAGTAAGAGCAGACTCAATACAAGAAATGTAAGGAAGAAGCTCTGCTTTGCTGGGGCATATTATTATTGGTTTATCCTGTAGGTCTGTATGGTGCTTTGCAAACACAAAGGAGATGACAGGTGCTGCCCCAAGGAATTTAACAATTTAGCAACTGCAGACTTAATCCTGGGAAGTGCTGAGTGTCCTAGGCTCCCTTTGAGCTGAACATGCTGAGCAGCTCTCAAGAGGTAGGCTCTCATTCAGGAATGCACTTAAATATGTGCTTAACTTTAAGCATATGCTTAAGTGCCATTGACTTCAATAGGCAACTGCTGTCCTGAATACCAATGCTTTTCTGAATGTGGCCTAGGAAGAGATACCAGACAAAGAAGGAGCAGAGGAGGGAGGAATAGATAGACACAGTTTACACAATGTAGTGCCATGAGGATTTTCATGGGTATAGCACAAGTTGGGTCAGTTCCTATTATTCTTGTATCTTGCATCACTTTTGTATTTTATTTACTTATTTTAATGTAATTGTTGCAGAAGGATAAATTCGGCATTGGAAGGTGACTAAAAGTAACAGGGTTGGTGGTGGGATTTGAGGGAGGAAGGGGAGGCTGCATTTGCTATTTAAATTTCTGCAGATTCAAATTACAGAGTTTACAAAGCTGAAACTGTGCATAAATGTATACAATTATTGTATGTGATGTGGTCACTAGCAAATTCTGCTCTCAGTTATACCAGGATAAATCTGCTGTATCTTCATACATTTAAGTGTAGTCGGTAGAGTTGTTCCAGATTTGCACCAGTGTAATTTAAAGTCTGGCCCTTAATATCTAACCTGTAGTCTTTAATTAGACAACGAAAATACTGAAATTAGTGCACCTTATACTGAACCTCCCATCTTGTCTTTGGGTTTGGATCTCAGCGTTCAACTGTGTAAAGTTTTGTCCAGATAAATTTTGCAATTATATGTCAGACTCAGGGCCGGCTCCAGGCACCAGCCTGGCAAGCAGGTGCTTGGGGCGGCCACTCCGGAGAGGGGCGGCACTTCCAGCTATTCAGCGGCAATTCGGCGGACGGTCGCTCATTCCCGCTCAGAGCGAAGGACCTCCCGCCAAATTGCCGCCACAGATCGCGATTGTGGCTTTTTGTTTTTTTTTTTTTTTTTGGCTGGTTGGGGCGGCCAAAACCCTGGAGCCGGCCCTGGTCAGACTTGGGGATTTCAACTTCCAACATCATGGGATCAGGACAAGTCTTAAAGATACAAGCGTGAGTTCTTTCCCCATATGCTCACCACTGTCACTAGTACCGTGTTTCCCCGAAAGTAAGACATCCCCCGAAAATAAGACCTACTTCCAGTTTTGCCTCTCGCTGTAATATAAGGCATCCCCCGAAAATAAGACCTAGCGCATCTTTGGGAGAGAAAATTAATATAAGACACTGTCTTATTTTCGGGGAAACAGGGTAAGTAAGTGTACACTGAAGTTAATCACAAAGATGGGACCCTGACCTGTATCCCATGTCTGCTCAGGTGAGTAATTTACCAGATGAGTTCAAGATATAATTCTGGAACCCTAGGAAAGATCATTCATGAACATTCTTTTGCATCTTAGCCAATGTTGTTTTCACAAGGCGGCAATGTAGTCATAGACTCAGCTGTGCTGTTAGACGAAGGCTGTTATAGTTTAGGAACCAGTAGAACGTATTGCATGAGTGCATGAGGAACACTGTACCACTTGCACTGGAAATGAGTCAACACTCTTCCCCTTTTTTTATCTTGAGCAGCATAAGACAGGAGCATTTGAAAGCCAGGAGGCACAAAAGGCAAAACAAAAGAATTTTTGTTACTGTAACTGAGGATTGGAATAGGGGAGTAGGTGCTTGTACCAAATTGTACAGCAATTACCCTATTTAATCCAGCAACTGGCTGCATTCAAGCCTCATCGCTGTGTTCTGTACAAGAGAATCTCTTACAAGAGACTTGTCACTTTGGATATTAAGCACAGGAGCATCTCTCATCACCTCTCCCTCATTCTTCCGTAGATCAGGGTGTCATTTCTCTCATCAGTAAGATAAAGACAGACATTGCAGAACTTGGAAAATCATGACCTCATCAGTGGAGTTGCACCAGGGATGAACTTGACCCAAAGTCTTTAGTATCTACAAAGACATAAGACAGATGAGTTGTCAGTGTTTGAATACCTACCTATTGTAGGTGCTTATAAGATCTCAATTTCTGTAACATCTGAACACCTCATAATCGTTAATGTATTTATCCTCATAACAGCCTGGTGAGATAGGGAAGTGCTAAAATCCCCATTTTACAGATGAGGAACTGAGTCACAGAGGAACTAAGGACTTATCTCTAGGGAGAGTTAGTACGCAAGCTGGGGTGTAAACCTACAGCACATTAGCTTACTGCACCCTGCTATCAGGCACTAAAAGTTCCATAGTGCACTTTGATCTACTCCTGTTTGTAAGTGCACTTTGGAACTTTCAGTGCAAGGTCCACATGGCCAGTTAGTGTGTGGCAAGCTAGGATGCTGTCAGTGTATACCCCAGCTTGCTGTGCACTAACTCTCTGTAGAGACAAGTCCCACCCGCAGGATCACACAGGGTAGCTGCAGCAAAACAGGGTACTTAATGCTGCTCTCCAGAGTCCTAAGTTAGCAACTTAATCACTGGACTATCCTTCTTAATAGCTGCAAAATATCTACAGTGGTTTCTTTGTCATAAAGCCCTTGTACCTTAACAACAAGACCATCCTTCTTCCTTCTGTATTATATTTGTTTATTAATATACTGTGTGGTCTCTGCTTTGTTTTCTTTTGTCTATGCTTGCTAAGAATGTTGGCACTTCAGCATTACTAGATTCTCCTGATGCCCTAATGATGTGTTAACACCTTCTTTCTTTGTGCTATATGAAGTCCTCACTAATCCCCTGCAGACAGCTACTATAAGGAAGGCTGCTGTACTTTGCCATTCTCATCATGACAACAAGCTACTGTTTGTCTCCTGTTATTTCTAATGGTTTAAAATGCTCTGGCCTCTCAAGATCATGGAGCAACTTGAGGTGTATGCAGGGTTTTCTGCTATGGTACTTACATGGTTTAAATCTTTCCTCTCTGTCTGTGCTCAGTTTATCTTGTTAGACAGTGCTCTATTTGAGCCTGATGAGATAAATTGTGGTTCCCTCAGTGCTCCATACTGGCTCCTATCCTCTTTAGCGTTTATGTGCCGGGATCCCACTTCCCTCGGTTATATCAAACTTTTATAACCTAAGTGTTCCTTTCAGCACAGAGGACAGCAAGGCTCTGTATGTTTTGCTACCCTAGCAGACCCATCTTTATGCTGTGCCAATGTACACATGACACTCACGGCTGTGTATATCAAAACTGGCTAAAGCCCAGCTCACAAAATGGAGATTCTTGTAATTGTTTGTTTAGTTGTTTGTCAGACTCTCAGCCTGTCAGTTCCTCCTGTATTTTAATGGTAACTTAGTTAATCACTTTAATGATAGTACAGTACCTTGCATTTTTATAGCATTGTACTTCCCAAAGGATGCTAATTCACTTTGCACACTCAGTCTAGCCTAATATATCTGTTCCCTCAGCACTGAACTGCAAGCCCTTCTGGGACGGAATGCTGCAGCTGTCTAAAACCTTAGAGCAACACTACTCAAGAATTTGGGACAGAAAGTGCACACAAGGAGAAAGTATTAGAATATTCTCACTGGAATCCAGTTTTATCTGTAGATTAATTTCTCGTGGATTAGATGGAATCCTGTATCCACTTAAGGCCTGATTCAGCAAAGCATTTAAGCACATTGCCTAACTTTAATGAGAGGACTTAAGCACAAGCTTAAAGTTAAGTATATACTCATTGATTTCCTTAAAGTTAAGTATATACTCATTAATCGTGGCCTTAGAGGAAGAAAGTAACTGTTCCACTGTGACTCTATGATGGGGTTTCCTTGCTGTTGCAGCCAACTAACTGGCTGCAGGACCATGAGTATGGCCTATGCTGTGTGTAAACCTGGTTCTATAGAGTGGTTTGTCCCTGAGCACTGATCCCCCGGCTTCTATATCTGTCCCCACCGCAAACACCCTGCTTCATGTTCTTAGAACTGTGCAACTAAGCAAGAATCCTTTCAGTTGCTCTGCCTCCAGTTTGTCCCCATCTTCCACTCTCCATCTTGCTAAGGCTCATGCACTCAGTTTGCTTGCAAATCACTATCTTTCTCTGCCTAGACATTTGTGTGAACAAAATAGGATTGCACATGTTCACAAGCAAGTGAAAAAAGAACAATCTGGTCAGACTGAATCTCACCTTGGATTTTGCAAATATATTTGCAAATAATCCCCCCTCCCTACCCCGACATTACTCGCCCTGTAAATTCCAGTGAGTTGATTACTGCATATTAGTTCTTGATGTCTGTGAGTTTTGTCACAATGCCCTTGCTGCATAGAAGGGAGGGATTATATACCACTGAGTGGTGATCCAAACATTTGTTTAGATTGTAAGCTATATTAAATGATAATTACTTGACCAAGAAAATATCAACAAACATGACAGGTAATCACTATTAATCTTAATTATTGTAATAACACACACAATAAACAAGAACAGTCTGGCTACACTGTCATGTGTTTATTTCATTACTGACAGAGACAGAGATCTTTAAAGCCTTGTGATAAATTAATGCTTTTACCAATAACTTCAGCGTACTACTACTACTGCCGGGAAGGAAAAATATCACTTTGCGTTTTCAGTAGTTCTAGGATTTCTGGATTTCCCCCCCTCTTGCAGGTTAAACCAAATGTCCAGCTCTTTTAAACAAGGTCCTGTCCATGGAGACTTTAAGGAGCTGATTGTAGTCTCTGGTCTAGGTTCCGGAAGCTGTTCCAGTGGCATATAGGAGCCATAAATGAGCCACAATGGACCAGGAGAGAATTCTCCACAGGCAGCAGCATATCAAACCTACGCATGAAATCCTATACTGCACTTCCTTCCAAGCCCTAGCATGGGGAGGTGCCAAGAATGAGGGAAGCATTGCAAAGATTTTAGGCTGCAGTACAGTCGGTAGGCAGTCCTGGATAATCTCAGACAGCCCTCAGGTTGCCCTGCTTGCATCAGGGGCTGTTTAAGCCCATACAGTAACTCTGGATTCAGGGAGTGCAAATGTAGCCTAAAGCCCTCTTTGTCCCTCCTCTCCTTTTGGAGACACAGCACAGAATCTAGCCTCAACTCCTTAAGTCTTTTCCTCTCTGTACACCAATTCCTCCACTGTTTCTCTCCATATTAAATATTTAGAGACAATGAACCAGATTCTGGCCTCACGTGTACCGGTATGCAAAATATACTCTGTTGGCTTAAATAGAATTTCTTTGGATTTAAACCAGTGTGAATCAGAGCTAATATTTGACCTTGGATGTGCTAAATGAAGTGGGAACCAAGCAGGCTCATTTGAGGGCAGAGTTTGTTTCTTAGTTTGATGTTCAAGAACTGGAAAAGGTACAGAAAAAGGTGAAAGGGAGCATGGGATATCTTTCCTCCACACCTTTTCAATAAAGAGGGATTGAAAGGGGTGGAAAGAATTAATTTCTAGTAGATTTTGGGCAGTGTCATTTAAATTTGTCAGCTAAATTTAAGTGTCAGTTCAGTTTGTTTTTGTAGTACTAAAATTGGACCTGTTTTGTACTAAGGTCCCATTTTATCTGAAACATCAATGTTTGTGGGATGGTTTAGATAAATGTTTCCAGTTTTGATGCATCTCTCAGTACTAGTTTAATGGCATCACTGAAAAAGCTGGACAGAAAGAGAAGGTAGACTATAAATGGAGAAGGAAAATGGCACTCAGGTTATTTTGTAAGCAGCGAGAAGGAAGATCAAATGGAAGTGCAGGAATGCTTATGGGAATTTTCTAAAAATACCACCTGGGGACTTTGTATTTATGGACTCATTGTAAGTAATAATTTCAGTTAAACCCCTGTTATTATTTTATTATTAGTTTTATTAAAGTAGTGCCCAGATGCCCCAGTTAAAATTGTGGCTCCATTGTGCTCATCCCGTACATTCATACACACAGAGAGAAAGAGACAGTCCCTGTCCCAAAACTTACAATCTAGATAGTCAAAACAGGGAGAAGGAATGTAGTAATATCCCCATTTGACAGATGAGGAATTGAGGCCCAGAAAAACTAAGTGACTTATCCAAAGTCAGATAGGAAGAGTTAGGAATTCAGCATAGCTTTCCTGAGACCCAATCCTCTGCCTTAACTCCAAGATCATCATCTTTCTCTGCCCTAACTGCCAAAACGAGCAACTCATGCTCTCAGTGTCACACGAAGAAACAGTGACCCCTTTAAGTGGAAAAAAAGATGCTTAAGAATGATTGAAACTGAGCATTTATCTTCATCTCGATCAAGGAAGAAATGTAAATCTTTACTGAAGGTGTGAATTCATAGCAACAAACACTCACAGTGAGGAAAAGTATTCAGGAGATAAATGGAATTTATCTGACAGTGTAAGTTCAAACTAAAATCTAAAGTGATGCAGTGAACAATGTATAACAAGATTTCAGTGACTCCTAGTGCCTTTATAATCTGCCTAGTCTTTTGAAAATGTTTCCTATATAAATGTTTATCCCAGCTGTCTAGCAAGATTAAGGGCTTTACTCCTTGAGTGCCATGTTCTCCTGCCAGGCTTCTTTACATAGAGTACTTCCATTGGGTTCAGGGATGTGGTCATAGTGACTAACTGCCTAGTGCACGTTCAAAAGGTCACACATGCTGCCTTCTAGTATATTTACTACACATCAAGGATCAGTCATGTATTTTCCTTACTTTTTATGGGGGAATGGGCGTGGCCATGGGGAGCTGCGGGTGGCTGTGCCTGCCGACGGTCAATGTAAACAAACTGTCTCGCGGCCCGCCAGGGGATTACCCTGATGGGCCACAGGTTGCCCACCACTGCCCTAGACTGTGCTGGTGCTCACCCTGACCTGAGCCTCTAGACTTTGTTGATGCTTACCCTTACCTGGGGCTCATAGACTGCGTATGCCATGATTGCAGGCCAGAGCCTACTCACCGTTTACTGCCCCGCTCTGACTGAGGGCCCAGGGCTCATAGACTGCCATACTGCTCTGCCTGGCTGGAGGGCCAGAACACTAGGGGCAGCTAGTTTCCCCCCTTTTGAGCTCACCTTTACAGGTATGTGACAGCGAGGAGGCGTGGCCTCTCTCAGAGACTGACAGGGATGGCCATACAGCCTACAGTCACATATTGAGGAATTATGTCTTGTACATGGATAACAAGACCAAGAGCTATAATGGTAAAAATTAAAAAAAATACCCAAAGAACAAAACAAGAGTTTTTGAAAGAATATAAATTAATACTCAAGAGCATAAGCTAACCTCCAACTATTGGAGACAACTTCCCTGAGGCTGGTTATCCCATCACTTCCTACTGATGGGGTTTCTAGCACTTTCACTGATGCAGCTGGTGCTCACTTTGTCAGCCAGGATACTGGATTAAGTGGACCACTGGTCTGATGCCGTGTGGCAATTCCAATTTCAAATTGTGCAACATGAGCAAATGTTCCTTCATATGAAACCACAAAGCTCACTTCCACGACTGACTATGGTATATTCAAAGCCATATCTCTCCTGTGTTTAAGGTGTGAATAAATAAATGCAGCTGATCGATGTTGTCATAACTATAAAGGGAAGGGTAACAGCTCTCTGTGTACAGAGACTCCAAATCCTTTTACCTGTAAAGGGTTAAGAAGCTCGGGTAACCTGGCTGACACCTGACCCCAAGGACCAATAAGGAGACAAGATACTTTCAAATCTTGGGGGGGGGGAAGGCTTTTGTGTGTGCTCTTTGTTTTAAGGGGTGGTTCGCTCTTGGGACTGAGAGGGACCAGACATCAATCCAGGTTCTCCCCATCTTTCTAAACAAGTCTCTCCTATTTCAAACTAGTAAGTAAAAAGACAGACAAGGCGTCTTAGATTTACTTTGTTTTCTCAACTTGTAAATGTACCTTTTTACCAGAGTGTGTATCTTTGTTTGCTGTACTTTGAACCTAAGACAGAGGGGGGTCCTCTGAGCTCTTTAAGTTTGATTACCCTGTAAAGTTATTCTCCATACTGATTTTACAGAGATGATTTTTACCTTTTTCTTTAATTAAAAGCCTTCTTTTTTAAGAACCAGATTGATTTCTCCTTGTTTTAAGATCCAAGGGGGTTTGGATCTGCATTCACCAGGAGTTGGTGAAAGGAGGGTGGGAGGAAGGAGGGGGGATGGTTAATTTCTCCTTGTTTTAAGATCCAAGGGGGTTTGGATCTGTGTTCACCAGGGAATTGGTGAAAGGTTTCTCAAGGCTTCCCAGGGAGGGAATTCTTGTGATGGTGGCAGCGGACCAAAGCTAAGCTGGTAGATAAGCTTAGAAGTTTTCATGCAGGCCCCTACATTTGAACCCTAAAGTTCAAAGTGGGGATACAGCCTTGACAGATGTCTTCAGAGATAAGCAACTACCACAGTAATCAGTGCTCCTATGACCATGGCATTTATAAGGTTAATGTTTCCTGAATACTACCTCTGGTAAATTACTTCCCCTATGCACTGTTCAAATTCAATTTCATTCTTGCAAAGTTTTCAGTAATAGTATCACTAAGCGATGCTGAGCTGAAGCTTCCTTTGGATCTGAAATTGTATAATTGAACTATTGAACTGATGCCTACCCACCACTTTCTCTGATCAGAGTCCATGGTGACAGAACTCTTCTTTCCTGTTTGATGATGCCTTGTTTTGATTTTTTTAATTTTGATGCGCAGCATTGTATGTTTATTTGTGGCTTTCCCTGAACCACAGAAGAATCTGTTACCTTTGATAATAGTACTTTGCATTTATAGACCACCTTTCACCACAGGGCTTTCTAAGCACTTTACAAACATTAAGCCTCACAAGAACTCTTTGATGTAGGTAAGCAATTGCAAGGTCATGGGGATAGAGATTGTCATTATTCCATATATTTGTATAGCACTAAGCACAGTGGGACCCTGACACGGTTGCCCTCTAGGCACTATTGCAATATAAATATTTTTATCATCATCATCACCACCATTTTTACACGCAAGGAAACAGGTTCAAAGAGATATTGGGGGAGATTTTCAAAGGCTGATCCTTCATAAACCCCACACCCCAAACACAAAACATTCAGAGAGAAGACGTGGGGAGCTTTCTGTAAACCTCCCCAGAAGATGGGTGTATTTAATATATCCGGTAGTTCTTTACCTCAGTAATACTGCTGTGACCCTTCTGCCTGCTAATGCTGACAGCAAAAAGGGCCTGATTCAGTTTTCCAGGGGTTCCTTCTGAAAACATAAATAACTCCTACTCAGGCCCCAACACAGAAACCTGGGAAACTATATCTACCATTCTGGGTGCCCTTGATGGGCAGTACTTCTTCACTCACAAGCTCTGAGTCCAGGGGCTTAAACCAAAGAGAACTTTATGGAGAGAAAGAGGAGGAAAGAGGAACAATAGAATAGATTTGGGAAAGCCAGCAATTAATATATTAAAAATATCTATTAGGTAAGATTTCCATCCCCTGAAGGAGCTTTTTTAACAATAATCCCAACCTCAGTCCTCCTCTGGCTGCTGTGAGTGACTAATGTGTTCTGTCACTTCCCTCCTTCCCAGCTCCCAACTCACAGTTTGCTGTCAAGAGTTGGTGGAGTTCAAGAATTCTGGCAAATCTGTCTTCAGCCCCTAAGGGAAGTGTTGCCTGGGCTGCTCTGGGGGCTCTACCACCGGACCCAGCTGAAGTGATTTTAGCTGTGGGGCTGGGCAGGGAGACTAGGGTGACCAGATGTTCCGATTTTATAGGGACAGTCCTGATATTTGGGGCTTTTTCTTATATAGGCACCTATTACCCCCCACCCCCTGTCCCCATTTTTCACACTTGCTATCTGGTTACCCTAAAGGAGACCCCCACCTAAGGTGGGCTGCTATTATCTGTGGCTTCAGCCCAAGCCTCAGTCTAGCTTTGCCTGCTGCCTTGGCTCTGCCCACCACCTCAAACCTGCCTCTGTGCTGAGTCTGTAGAGAGGGACTAGTAGTATGTAGACCATTAAGAAAGTCCTTAATGCAAGAGAAGCACTTCCAGCAGAAAGTAAGAACTCTTTCTCCCCATCTCCCTCTATTCCTAGCCAGGCTTCCTTACCCAGCTGTGCCTGATTACGGTTTCAGTCAGGATGACCCCTCATCTCAGGCACATCTGGTGTAGTTCTCTTGTACCTTCATTTCCCAACAGGGTCAATAGCATTTTATTGCCCCCAAACTAAATATATATATATATAATGCCAGCAGAGAGCTTCCTCCAATGGAGCCTCAGTCCACCTGGAGTTCTGAAGCAGCTCTGGACTGCTCTTCTCTCTGTTCACCAACAGGAATCAATAATGAGCTCCCCACTCTCTAAGGCTTCAGGTGCAGGATTTACACCGCGCATTACTGTACATTAAAAATAGGGTTCCACTAGCCCAGGAAATCACCTACTTAATTCAAATATAATTGTTTGCCATCTTTTTAAAACTAATTGCTTTGATATTTTTTAATTCATCACTTTTCACCCGACTTTATCAGGGAAAGCTGCAGGAGGGACCACCTTGGCGACAGAAGCCATTTTAATTGTGTATATTACAGTAACTCCTCAGGGCCCCAATCCCTATTGAGGTCTTATTGTGCTAGGCACTGTACAAACGCCTACTAAGTGCTGCCTCAAAGAGCTCGCAGTCAAGTTAGATAAGCCCAACAAAAGGAAACAGAGAGGTTAAATTACTTGCCTAAGGGCAGATAACAGTTCAGGTTGCCTGTCCAGTGCCCAAACTCCTGGACCACACTGCCACACATAGAAGCATGTACAGCATCAGTGAACCTTCCTCATTTTGTCCTGCCAATGTACTTCAACCTTAATCTGGAGGAAACACCTAAGGGATGGGGATCAGTCTTTTGTTCCTTCAATCTGCCAGCTGAGGGGGGGGGGGGGGGGGGGGGGGGGGGCATGAGTGCTAACGAGGATGGTACTTTTGTGATGTTGACATTTTCTGCTGAAACCAGAATCATTTGCTTATGTTTAGTTGTTTTAAAGATTTTTTTAAATATACACAGTAAAGGCTTTTTTGGGGTAGGCTTTGTTTTTCTTCTGGGCCCTATCCTCAGCTGGTGTAAACTGGTGTAGTGTCACTCAAGTTGGTGAAGTCAATGGAGCCATGCTGATTTACATTCACTAAAGAAGGAAGGATCTGCCCCTCTGTACCGAATACACTCCTCTCCTACACTGGTATGTGATTGCAGAATATTCATTAGAAGACCTTAGCATCAAACATATATGTGTAAAGAAGCAAATCCAGCGCTACCATGCTACTTATATGAAAGTCATGCCAAGAAAAATAACCTAATAGGACCACCTCTCCCATCATTGGTAAGGTAGTAACTCCCATTGATTTCAATTAGATCTGTGCTCATGTACCTGAGGACAGAAATAGCCCTTAGATGTATAGCTGTGTAAGAGCTTCATTCTAGCTGCTTTGAGTTAAGCATTGAATAGAAAAAGCTGGCTAGTACATTGAGTATGTTTTTAAATGTACGTCCTTCGGGCCAGATTCAGATCTCAGTTACAGTGATGCAAATCTGGTGTAACTACACTGATTTCCCAGTGGTGTTAACTCTGGATTTACACTGTTGTGACTGAGATCAGAATTTGGTCTCCTGCTCGGTTTGTGGGAATGGAAGCTAGAGTGAACAGGAAAATAAATACCCACTAAATAATGAATGTATTAGACTTTAATCACCCTTTGCAGACCTCTCCCCATACTTTATCAGAAACACAGAGTGCAATCTTCAAACATGGTATTTTAATAGGATGTTTCAATCCCACATTTGGATATAGAAATGGACACTTAGGTGCCTCAATTTTGAGCTTTTTTGGGGCAGGGATTGTCTTTGTGCTATTTATTTGTAAGAGCCTAGCACAAAGGCAGGGCCGGCTCCAGGC
>NW_020664393.1:68043094-68084398 GCF_002925995.2 Terrapene triunguis | reverse complement strand
GGGGGTTGGACTAGATGACCTCCTGAGGTCCCTTCCAACCCTGATATTCTATGATGCTATGATGCTAAGGGACTTGTTTTGTTTAGTTTTCGCACATGGACAGAGTAGGGACTTGGCCAGAGGGCTGAGTCACTGAAGACATGCTTGAGAAGTGTAGTGGCTGATGGGGGGGGCACTGGGAACCAAGAAATCGAGGGAAAACTGCAAGCATGCACAGACTTGATGAGGGACCACTCGCAAGAGGTTGGTGCCACCCCATTGTACAATGACACAACATAACCCATTTATGCACCCACATGCTGATCTGAGTACCTAAGTATGTTTGGGTGTCATATGAAAGGAGTCATGTTTGAAAATGGCGATTGCAGTAAGAAGAGTGCCTATTTTTCAGGGCTTTGGAGCTGTGCTCCGGCTCTGCTTCAGCTCCAGGCAAAAACCTGCAGCTCCACTGCCCCTGAGCTGCTCCAGCTCCAGGCTCCGCTCCAAAGCCCTGCTATTTTTCCAGTCCAACTAGTATAGAAAGCTATGGTCCCCATTAGAGTCATAATTCACGTGATCCAACAATGTAAAAGAAACACACTCCTCTGCATTTTCATTGCTATTAAATAGCATACTTTGCTCTTTTGATCAGGGAATAGCCCTCTACATCTGACTCTGTCACCTTTCTGACTTTTTCACTATTGAAGGGCAGAATGGCAAGTTAACCATCTGTATTGGGAATTTATCTCGCAATTCATTGGGTCCATATTCTGTGCTTTTATGACTATAAATGCCAAAGAAGCTCTGGGTCAGTGATGTCTAAGGTTCTTTCACTTGTTTCTTTACTTGACTAAACTTAAAGCAGGCCCCTTTGTGAACTTGCTTTGGCTGCATTGACAACAATTTACTTTTAAATCAGTGTTCCTTGCTTTCAAGAGGAAAGCCACAATAAATCCTTCACTTTCATCACATTCTTTCTGGAGAGGGGCCCCAAATCCACATCTGGATCCAGATCTCAAATACCAAAACATTCAGGGGGGTTGGATCTGGGTTTGGGGCTGTCTCTACTTTTTTCTTTTCAAATTTTTTTGAAAATTTCACGGAAGAACAATTTTATCCCCACTCCCTTGGGTGCCTTTTCATTTCATTTATAGACTGCTAGGCACTCCATGTGAATTACAAGACTAATTAATTAAACATCACAACCCCCCTGCGTTGTAGGTAAGGATGATTATCCCCACTTTACATGGGGCACACTCATCCCTGTGTAAATCATCCTTTCACTCATCCCTGTGTAAATCAGGAGTAACTGTTGACATCACTGGGGTTTTCTGTGTAATACTGGTGCCAGAGAGAGAAGAAGCAGGCCCAGCAAATTAAAGACCCGATTTTAACCACCCTCATATATGCAATTCCCAATATGGTGATTATTTGGGGTCACAAGTAGGAGATGAGTTGTGATGAGATTTTTAACTGGGGGGGGCAGAGTGCGTGTGGGTGGGCTCAGTGAAGGCTGGAAGAGTGCCAATGGGAAGGGTTATGTTGGCATCTGTGGCTTCAGTGCATTTCCAAATCATACTCTGGTACCCAGGCAGAATGAGGCACATCGCGGGTAGCTGGGGATGAAGCAGAGCTGGAGCCAACAACAACAACTCAAAAGGGTCAGAAGTTGGGAGCCGGATATTCACAAACATGACTGAGAGAGACAGGAAGACAGAGGAGCTTGGTGAAGGATTGCACCTTTTCCAGAGTCCTAATGCAGCCAAAACCTGAGTGTGCCCAGACCAAGGTGATCAGACGTCCCGATATTAATGGGACCATACCGATATTAGGGGCTTTATCTTACATATGTAATTATACCTCCTCCCCAAAAAGTGTCCCAATTTTTCACACTTGCTATCTGGTCACCTTAGCCCAGACCATGCCCTCCCACAGCTCTGTCCTGATTCACCGCCTGGGCATATAAACAAGTATAGGGAATTCAGAAGGGAGTGCCACTACAGGGCTTAATCCTGCCAGGTCCTGAGCACTCTGTCCCCTATCCAGCAAAGCTCACAAGTCAGTGGGACTATTCAAAATGCTTAAAGTTAAGCACATGCCTAAGTGCCATGCTGGTAAGATATAGAGTGCTCAGCATCTTGCAGGATGAAGTCGGAAGTGACTTGTCCGAGGTCAAACAGTGTGTCAGCAGCAAAATAAGGTATAAAAGTTGGCTCCTATATCTCTGCTCTAACTTCCAGATTTCCATCCCAAGCAGCTCTTTCATTTAATGCATTTGCTCTTGAACTATATTCAGTGAGGTTGCTTGTTTCTGATTTAGCCACAACAGCTGTATTTATGATGGCTCCACAGATACCTCTTGATCTGTCTGTCCCACTGGAATTGTCTATCAACACTTTTTATGAGTTACTTGATTTAGAATATGTATTATGAACGTTGGGAGCACTCTTCCGACAATGACTTGTTTATGTTGCTCACGTTGATCTTAGTTCAGCATGTTTATTAGACCTAGTCTCCCTGTCAGTGTATTACTTTGGCGTAATATAGATCTTTATCTGCTGTGTCCTTTGATTTCTCTAACCATATGGGAGATTTACCAACTCTCCAAGTTTTATCAATTGTCTCATTAAGATATTACAAGTTTTTCTCCACTAAATCTAAGCAGTTCCTTGAATTTACATGCTGGACATAAAGTGATTCTATCTACTCCCTTGGTTAAATTAGTGTGGCTTTTTCAGATTATACTGGGTGCTAGTTGAAAGGTAAGACTCTGATAAATAGAGTTAAAAACAAACACAATTATTTAAAAAAATTGTGCATAGAAGGTGTGTGATACCTTCTAGTTCTTGCACAATTATGCCTTTTGCTTCCCCGAAGTTAAAGTGGTAGAAACCTACTAATGTAGACAGTCATACCAGTATAAATGTGCTTATGCTGGTATACTTTATTCCTGTACAAGAAGGGGAATAAGCTATACCAATATAAGGCACTTTTATCCTGGTATAACTGTGTCCACACTAGGTTTTGTACTGGTATAAATATTTGGTTTAAAAAAATCACACTTCTAACTGACATAGTTGTATCAATACAAAGACAGTGCATAGACAGATTCATTTTGGATGACTGGTGCTATATAAAAGGCAAGCTTCTTTCTCATTTTTTTATTATTATTCCTGACCTTCTCCCACTGCAGCCATCTCCCTGTTCGTTAATGTCCCAAATGGCTTCCTCCCCTCACAGCTCCCACCCATACCCAGCACACAGACTGGCTGGTCTTCTCCCACTCCTTCCCCAGCACAGTATCAGTGGGGTAACCGTGTTAGTCTGAATCTGTAAAAAGCAACAGAGGGTCCTGTGGCACCTTTAAGACTAACAGATGCTCCCAATACTTCTGTTAGTCTTAAAGGTGCCACAGGACCCTCTGTTGCTTTCCCCAGCACAGACTCCCAGAGCTGCAGAGAGCGCAGTTTTCATTCCTTGTCCCTTCCCCCTCCTCTGGCCCCAACATTGGTTGAACAAACTTCTGGTGTTGCTTTGTTTCATTATACCTCGGTGCTGTTACAGATCGTTCCTAAAAAGCTCCCCTCCTCTCGACAGCTTCTTAATAAACATTCTTGGTCCCTTTCTCTATCGTTGCTTATATTTTCTATCTTTTTCACAAAGCTCATACACAGCCTGTATCTTATTGCTTCTTGCTCATCTCTTCTACTTTCTTCTCTTATTAGTAAATTGTGTTCCAGGCTCATTCTGTCTTTCCTAAGAAGCCTTGGGGCCAAATTGTGGCTTTTAGGTCACTAACCCCAGTCAGCGGCGATGATGAACCTCCCATTCCAAAGGGAGCCTGGGGGAAGATTGTGCCTCAGGATGGTGTGGCGTGTGGGGGCGCTGCTCTGCAGGCCAATGCGGAAGGGGCACAGCCATTGTCACTATTCTTTTATGCTCCTCCCTGCCCCCTTAGGTAAATATGCACCCCTGGGATCTACTGAGTGTCCCTCATCCCTTTGGGATCACACGCATCTCATGGGGCAGTTTAGGGAGCACTCCCCCAAGTACAGAGACTACAATTATGGATCTTTCGGGCAGGAACTGTCTTTTTGTTCTGTATTTAAGAACATAAGAATGGCCATATTGGGTCAGACCAAGGGTCCATCTAGCCCAGTATCCTGTCTCCCCACAGTGGCCAATGCCAGGTTCTTCAGAGGGAATGAACGAAACAGGTAATCTAGTGATCCAACCCCTGTCGCTCATTCCCAGTTTCTGGCAAACAGAGGCTAGGGACACCATTTGTACAGCATCTAGCACAGGATCCTGCTCTGGGACTCCTATGTGCTACTAAAATGCAAATTGATAATGAATAATAAATGGGGTGGAGTGGCACCTTGTCTTCCCCACCCCCTTATATGCCGACATAAAGGCCTGGTGGGTGAGGTAATATCTTTTATTGGAACAACTTCTGTTGGTGAGAGAGACGAGCTTTTGAGCTTACAGAGCTTGTCTCTCTCACCAACAGAAGTTGGTCCAATAAAAGGTATTACCTTACCCTCCTTGTCTCTCTAATATCATGGGACCAACATGGCTACAACAACACTGCATACATATAGGCCTATCACAGTCAAGGCTCTTATATATAAAGTAGCACTGCCGGGATCACAGCAAAGCAGGATCAAATCAACAGATAGAAGATAACTAATGATATCCAGGGCTGGCCATACCATTTTATTGCCAGGCCTGCATAACATTTTGCCCCTCTACCTAGTCACCCTGCAGAAAAAAATTACTGACTCCAGTCCTGGCCATCCAAAATAGCTCCTTGCCTTTTGTCCACCGGGATGACACCACACCCTGCATTCATGGGAACGGACAAAACTATCCAAGTTTTATAAATCAACATGGTAAGCATGTATGATGGAGAACAAGGAATGTCTCTGCTTTCAGGCCCCATTCCTGCTGGTTTCACAGCAAGCACTGTGTTGTCCTGGTTTTTGTAAGCTCTAGCAGATGGGCCACCTGGAGGAGTTGCTGGCCAGCTGAGATTGGCAGAAGGCTGGATAAGCACATGTGAACCTCAGGGTACACGCCTCAGGTCTGCCATCCAATAATGCTGCCAACCTGTTCATGATGAATACTACCAATGAGTGCCCCCCTCCCACATACACTGGACTTGATTCTCGTTTGCCTTATGGAGTCATTTACGCTTTTGCAAAGCGAGCTGTGCTCACTGGGAAGCATTTTACACTTCCATGTCACAGGTGTAAATGAGGACACAAGGTGCCAGAGTGCACAGAGGAGAATCAGCCCTCTGTGCTGCATTGTCTTCAAAATCAGGTTAATAATAATTACTGACCCACTTTACATGGGCGTTGCAAGGACAAATTCATTCCTGCTTGGGCAGTGCTTTGAAGATATAAGTCCTATCTAAGTGCTCAATGTTAATGTTTTTATTCAAAGGTGAACAGCAAAATGTTTAAGAAAACACTTGTTTGTAAGAATCTAAAAAGACTAAAGACAAATGTAAATGTAAGGTTTTATTATTTTACCCTTGGAGAACTAAAAACCAGGTTTGTCTTTAAAGTCACAACATTAGAAAAGTGGCCTCTGATCTCAGTGAGGACAAGTTCCTTTGATATGTCTGAAAAAATCTGAATCACAAAGAGAAGTTGCAAAATTGCATGAGGCATATTATCTCTGCACATTACTTTGTTTTTCTTTTCATTTCCAACTGAACACAGGTGCAGCAGCAAAAATGTTCACTTTTAGCTAAGTTCAATATAAGATAAAAAGGAATTTGTTTTTGAGTTATTGAGTGAAAAGGGGCATCTAACATTGTCAAAAAGGACAGACATATATTTCCCCACTCTTCTAACAACCCAGATATAATTCAGCTATCACTCAAAACATTTTGCCTTTGCACTGAGGGCGAGCATGAGAAAATGTAGCCTTATCAGAACATTTTGGAGAATGTTATGATGGAGTGATAATAGAGACTTATAGGGGATGTCTACACTTCACACTAAGCCTGTGCTCTTATTCAGGTTTGAGCCCAAGCCCTCCTTCTGTCTGCACACAAATCAGTGTGACTCGGATCTGCAAGCACTCAGGACCCAGGTCCTAAGACCTTTCTGGAGGGTTAGATCAGAGCCTGAGTCCAAGCCCTGTTGTTTTGCAGTGTGGATGCAGCTTAAGGCAGAGAGCTGAGTCCAGGGCCGCCCAGAGGCAAAGCAATTTCGGGGGCCCCTTCCATTAAAAAAAAGTTGCAATACTATAGAATACTATATTCTCGTGGGGGGCCCCCGTGGGGCCCGGGGCCTGGGGCAAATTGCCCCACTTGCCCTCCCCTCTGGGTGGCCCTGGCTGAGTCAGAAGGTCTGCATAGTGCAGGATGGAGGCATGTTAGCATGGCTGTAAGTCCTGGGTCCAACAATTGTAAACCCAGGTCTACAGTGCAGTGCGGATGCTCGAGTGCAGACTTGGAAACATCGAGTAACAAGCATACATCCCACAGACCCGGTTTACAATGCAGTATAGACATACCCATAGAGGGTTAGCAGTGTGGTTAAAGCATTGGACTGAGAGTGAGCAAGTCCGTCTTTAGTCTTCAGTTCTGCCACAAATCTCCAGTGTAAAGCTTGTGCAAGTTAATTAATATCTCTTTGCTCCAATTCCCCATCTGTAAAATTCCTTTCCCCAATTCTTTGAGTGTTTCATCTATTTAGATCTAAAGCTCTTCAGGGAAGGGACTATCTTGTGCTGTGAGTTTGTTCTGCGCTTAGCACAGTGGCATCCTGACGTCGGGCCTCTAGATAATAATACAAAAATAATAATAATGGCATGTCTCATTCAATCACATGTTTATAGTGGCAGGCATGCCATTCGTTGTGTTTAACTGTCATTCTCCTCAAAATCTCTGGGAATTCATTACTGTACCCAGTTTGGTTGAAGTACAGGCCTTTATACAGTTTGCTTTTGAACCATGTGAATGTAATTTTTGAAAATGTGCAATTTTACCAGTTGTCCTTCGCGAGCCTACCAGCTATGCACGTTTTCAGTGCAAGCAGCTGGGCGCCACTTCTGCAAAAGAAAGCTGAGGGCCCTAAGACATGCTTTTGATATGAAATGAGTCTGTAAGGAGGGGATGTCTCCCAAAGAATCACCTTGCTAGCCATCTGTGACAATCCGGTCCAGACACTCCAGGAGAAGAATAGGGGATCTGAACCCCAAAGAATAAGCAATTGAGCTAACTAATTGTATACAGTACTATTGTACTATAGAAGTGTATCAAGTAACGCCTTGTATGAAAGCTGCGTCATGTTGATCAATATTGCTTATAGTTTCTTTGTACTCTCCCATCTGTCTGTCTGCATTCATCTTTGTCTCTTGTCTTATCTTTTTGTTCTGTGTTTGTACAGTGCCTAGAACAATGGGGTTCTGGTACATGTTTGGGGCTCCTAAATAATCAATGGCTGCTGAAGCTGTGACCCATCTTTCAACTTGAAATTTAAATTAAATTTCAAATAATTATTATTATTAACACTAGTCATTTCTATATCACCTACCACTGAAGGATTTTCAAAGCACTTTATGAATACTAAGCTGCACAGCAACACAGTGGGGTTATTAATTTATTTTATTATTTGATGGAGAAACTGAGGAAAGCGGTGGCAGAGCTGGGAATACAGCTGAACTCTCCTGACTCTCATTCCTGTGCTAAAGCGCAAGATTATTCTTCCCTTCTTGGAGTCACTTCATATTTGCGAATTGCAAGTGTCCAGTACTTCAATGTTTGGTTGCGTTGGGAAGAGTTTGAGAGAGAGATTTAGAATTTAGCTGTAAACCTTTTTGCTTACTTCTGATTTTAAATTTATTTGATTCTTGGAAGGTGCTTTGAGATACTTGTAGGCCGAGTGGGACAGATGGATAAATATAAAGGTTAACTCTTGCGGCATTCTATTTAGAGAAAAAAAGTAGGAACTGGAAATGTTTCCTGTTTTTGAAAGAATTCTGAGTTTTGTCCTAATGTATTAAAAAAAGCAAAGAAGTGATGGCTGAAAAAGGTTGAATTTCGTTGCCTGGAATTTTATGCTTTTAAGCTTGGAGTTCATAATCTAAGCAACTGCTTAATATTGTCCCTCTGAGGAAACTAGTAAAGTCCAGCTACATATGGAATGAAACAAAATCCAACTTTGAAAATTATTTACAATATATGATGAGAAAATGGACTTTTATGACCACAGGTTTATAGAGGGACGGGAGACCCCTTTAGAAATGCTCTGTTTTTTATATAACACGTATACTGCAAATTATCCCATTAAAAATGTATGCATTGCCTTTTACATTTCTGACACCCACGGCCAAATTCTGTTCTCCTCTATGCTGGGCAATAGCAATGACAGAGGGGATTCCACTGGTATATCTGGAAGCAATGAACACCATAAAGTTTATACTGTGAATTTCATCATAATAGCTGTGAGCTAGATAGGCTAAATGATGAAATAAAACACTCCATAGATGATCCTCAGTATATGTAACATTCACTTCATGAATTGCTCTAAATTCTCCTTTGCAAGGGTGGCCAACCTGAGCCTGAGAAGGAGCCAGAATTTACCAATGTTCATTGCCAAAGAGCCACAGTAATACGTCAGCAGCCCCACATCAGCTCCCCACCCAGCTCCCAGCGCCTCCCACCCACCGGCAGCCCTGCCAGTCAGTGCCTCTCCTTCTCTCTCTCCCGCACCTCCCGATCAGCTGTTTTGTGGCATGCAGGAGGCTCTGGGGGGGAGGGGGAGGAGCAAGGGTATGGCAGGCTCAGGGGAGGGGGCAGGAAGGGGTGGAGTGGGGGCAGGGCCTGTGGCAGAGCCAGGGTTGAGCAGTGAGCACCCCCCGGCACATTGGAAAGTTGGCACCTGTAGCTACAGCCCCAGAGTCGGTGCCTATACAAGGAGCCACATATTAACTTCTGAAGAGCTGCATGTGGCTCCAGAGCCACAGGTTGGCCACCCCTGCTCCTTTGCTTAGGAAGAACTTAATGGAACATCTGGAGTATTGGCCTGGCAATAATAAACAATTAAGCTTTAGTTTTTGAGGGCTGATTCTTCACTGCCTTGTACCCTGTGAAATCATCCACAGGAGCGGAGGATGGAAGTAGAGGATGGAAGAGGGATCAGTCGGATGCATGTGCTGCAGAAGAAGTATCAATGATGTCTCAACATTTTCTGGATTCAGCAAGAGCAATGTGGTATGTGGGGGTGTGTGTGTCCATCCAGTTGTGAGGAACTGTCAGGTGGGGAAAGCAATATTTTGGTGGATTTATGCTCCACTTCAGCTTAATCCAAGCTGAAATAGCATACTAGACATTTTCTGCCATATAGTTCAAATTTCCAGTTTTTGATGTTTATTTTATGTACATTATGATCTTTTTCAGAAGTAAACATTACTGTTTAATAGTGCTTAAATATTTATTCTCTCATAAACCAGCCCACAACTACCTTTAAATTCTGTACTGTAAATTGGATATTATAGCAACAAGATCGGAAATTACTCTTACCAGGTGATAACTAAAGCAGCAGCCTTAGGCCTCTTTCCTACCTGCTTTTTCTTACCCATTATAATATTTCATTGAGAAAATCACCATTCTCCCTCCGCCCCCAAAATAAATTTTTTTTGGATCACTGTAAAAATTCTTCGATTTGGTATTTTTAAGGACATCAGCTTGTAAGCACCATGTCTTATATTTTTCTTTAATTGTTTTGTTAGTTTCAGCTGAAAACTGGAAACTCTTACAGTTCCCTGTCTTGTAAAGGGGAACTCTGATCCTGCAGACCGTCTCCTGATGTCAGTGGGATGCCCACATATGACCAGTCAGTCTGAAGGACCATGGCCTGAGTAATTGTTCCATACCCATTGCCCTGAGTTGTCCAGTTCCCTCTCTAAAAACAATGTATTAGATTGACTCGAAGGGGCGATCACCTCTGATACCACAATGTGGTAGTAATAATCCTGCAACACATTTGTTTTTATTCCAACATAAGGTAGTTCCAGGTTAAGTAAGTGGCACAAACTTTTGTCTCAGTTTTCTTTGTGGAGTCTGAGGAGCGTGTGTGTATGTGTACACATGTACCTCAAGCCAAGCACACGAGGGCAGAGAGATTCAGGAAGGTGATTTAATCTGTTTCAGTGTACCCTCAAGGAAACACCACTAGGCAGGATATTAGCCTTTGGCTCCTTTCCTCTTCACACTCCTTCCTGCTGGAATTTGTAGGATTAAACTTCCTAGGGAAGGCCAAAGCTGTTTTCTTATAAAAATATTTAAACTCCTCAACAAACATACTCCTTTCATTCACCAGAGAAAGGCCCAGATAAAAAATCTGAACTTTGATACTGGCCCTTATCTGCACAATGCATGGAAACAAAACATCCATGAACTCTGGCTAAGTTTGGGTCTGGATCTGAATGTTGTAGTTCAGGCCTATTCCTAGGTTAGTATTTCAGCTCCCTGTTGCAAATCTGACAACCTCAGCACAGCTGGAGGTTAGTCTAGTTGTACATCAGCTGTTGGCGTGTGGAGCAGACTGCTAGAACTCTGCTAATAAAAGAGCATTAACCCCATACCTGTTTGTTGTGCCTGGATTTACTACTATGAGATGCTACACCTACAAAGGATATTAAAGTCTTCTTTGGTCCTGCCTTCATGGAAACACAGACAACAGAATTATTGCCTGTGCTTCAGCATCCTCCATTTCCCATCCTCCTTGCCTCTACCTATTGGAGCACAGGTGTTTAAACTCCCTCTTGGGAAGGCAAAGATCCCAGCATGCCTCCTGCTGTAGCCCTGAAAGCTTCCTCCCAAACTGCTACTGTGCTTTGCACAACACATTTTTGGAATGAAGTAAAATAATTGCATGAGAATTTTTTTTTGGCTGCCTCTTTCAGAGCTATAAACTGTAGCTTGGTTCTATCACAACATTACTAAGCAGTTTGTTCTCCATCAAACTAACAGCTAATCCAGATGTCAGAACTTGGCACCCCATCCTGCAAAAACACTGCTGAGCATAATGCTTCCTGCTGACCTTGGTTTCTACCTAGTAACAAGGTACTTAGATGTCCAGCTGTCTGTCAAATCCGTCTGCATGTCGTAATGAACTCATTCTCTCTGGTGACCAGACAGTGAACACAGGGTTGTAATAAGCACCTGTGGCTGGTCTAAGTTACAGTGATTAGGTTTCCTAAGGGTCTGTATTTTCTAAATACTGGTTTGCTGATGGAGGAGAAGAGAGATCTTAAGATTCGGAGGATGTTGAAAAAAGATGCTACCCCTCTAGGTAGTGGGGTAGGAATTTTCTCCTTAGAGTCTCCTGTTGCCATAGGATTATTTTAGCTGTGTGTAGGCTTGCAAAATCTGGCACAAATGAACAAGATGGAAACTTTTATCAGGAGTCTTTACTTCCAGTGACTCACCTGCACTGTGCCATGGGGCGCCTCCATGTTATCCAGCTTGGGGAAAAAAGCAAAAAGACCTGCCCCCGGAACCCAAACCTTTGCTTTTATTTCCCCACTTGTTCCCAGTGCTGCACTTTTGAATGAGGATCCAGTAGCTGCATGCAATCCAAAGCAGCTGCCTAACACAGTACAAAAATGAAACCCTTTTACTTTGTCTCTCCAACTTTGGTACAGAAATTTTTAGAAGCTGAGTGGACGGAATTTTTAAATATAGGCTCAGATTCACCAGACTGTCTGAGCCATGCTGGAAGAGGGTGTATCTGGGGGAGGGATGGGGAAGAGCAGTTGTTATTGTGAGCAGTGGTATTAGACCACCTGTATAGGTCTCTGATCCTGGGACTGGCAGGTACCAGCCCTGGTTCAAGCCTCCAGGCTCCCTTGGGCCTCTAGGGCAACTGGAGATCAGGGATATATAGTAGCTCCCTGGCCATGCCACTGTTCTTGACCAGACTTTTTATTTTGTGGCCAGTGAAAGCGGGAGGCATAGGAACAGCCAGGCTGTCCTATGCCACCTGGGAAATCTCCTACACCAATGCAATTCCCAATAGCCGAGTAAAGCCAGCTTTAAGTCTGTTTTGCACCACTGGAGTGGCAAAGCAGACTTAACAGGCTGGTGAATCTAACCCATCATCTGTCAGATGCTAGCATTTAATGAATTCAGTGCAGGGAGCCAGTTTAACAGCCCTAGAAGTCCTCTATCCATAGTACAAGCAGAGCACAGGCAGCAGCAGTATAAGTTTTCCCCACATCAACCTCAGTTCTATCCTGGAGAGGCTGTTTGCTTCTGGCAAGATGACCCAGGATATATTTTATGATCGGTGCTGTAATGATAGTCATTGCATCTATCATTCATTTTATACTAATCACCTTAATACACAACTGATGTACATATGGCATCTTCCATAAATACATTTCTTTAATTTTACAGGAGACCTTCACACTTAAATGGAATAATGTTTTGTACAGTTAATCAGTGACCATAAACAACAAGTGCAGTACTGCATACGTGCAATGCATACACAACTCAGTCTCATGTGGGCCTGAATTTATCTATGAAAAAATTCCCCCCACATTTAAAACCTAGTGATTCAAAGCTCCCTAGATACATGGGCAATCATCTAAATGCCAGTTCTATTCCTCTCTGCCACATCCTCAAAGGTTTCCCTTGTTACATTCTCTCAGAATGTTGCATAGATATGACAGAAAATTGATCTAGGTAACCATTTATTGATTTACCTTCTGGTAAGAAAAATTGTGTATTAACCTGAATTGCCCTAGTTCTTTCTTGGGCTCAGTTCCCTTCCTCCCCACACTGACACTCTGTAGAGGGGAAGATCCTTTTGTCTGGGGATGGAGATACTTAAAAAATACCCAGCTGTCTTTAAAAAAAAATAGGTCATTCATATTTTCCAGTGTCTGAAAGAATAATCACATATAACAGCATATTCTACAATAAACTCACAGACATTAGAGCTGGCCCACATTATTCATCAAAATTTCAAACATAATTGAAAAAAATTGAGTTAAAATTTAGTGATATTTTCACAAATGCCCCCTGTCTCCCATTATCCATCCAACTTCATTAAATAGCTAAAGTCCATTTCACTGAGTTAGAAAACCTGTGCTGGAGTTGGCAGAGTGTTTTAATTAATTAACCAGCGGATCATCAAAATGAGAGCTAAAGAGAGAAGGGGCTGTATAAATGCTTGTCTAACTAATATGATGTAATGGTTCTCCCAGGGAGTGACTGACTAGGAGGTAGAAGGAGTGGTAATATCATGTTTTAACCCAGAATCTATGTAGCACCAAACCTGTCTATGCCCCCGACTGAGTCTGATTATCTTACATTAGAGTTGGCTTTGATAATTTTTAATCATTCTGAACCTCAATCCTTGGCCCTGTCTGAAGTGGCCCAAAGCAGCTTGAAAGCTACTCTAAGGGAGCAGCCAAGGGTTCCTTCTGGCACAGGGGAAATACAGGATGGTGCAAAGATAGTATTGTCAGCTCTAGCCTACCCAACCCCGCCAACAGTGGACGGACATGTCAGGCGAGTGCTGGCCAGTGAGACAGAACACTTGGTGCTTTGCCAGATTCTTGGATTCTGCAAGCAGAATAATTTAGAACAGTTTTGAGGCTGCTCTAACTTACATCAGGAACCATTTAGGCTCCAATGGGGCTAGGACTGGTGGAGTAGAAAGGTGGATTACAGCCACCTTTCTCCACTCCTTTATTAGCTGTGTGGAGTGTAGACTAGATGCAGCTGAAGACTCATTGCTTAGTGTTCCATTTTAATGGCCTCCTTTTTTAGGGAGTTTTTGGGGAAGGCAGATTAGCATTGTATGTGGCTAATGCTGTTGCAAGCATTGCAAAGCATTTTGGGAAGGGTTAAAGGTGTGTAAGTGGGGTGTGGAAGTGTTTTTTGCAGGTATGAGAGGCCGAGGGGGGGAGAAAGAAGAAGAGACCAGAGAACGGGTTAACTCAACACTGCAGCTAGCAAGCTCAGTCCGAAGATAAGACGCTGGCCCCAGTCCAAGGTCACGGCGCAAAACAAAAAATCTGCAGCTGCGTTTAACTCTCACAGTTTTCAGCCAGCCATAAGAAAAAAAAAATACACTAAAACGCAAAACTGCAAAAATAGCAGCAAAAACAGAGCAAATGAGGTGGCGACGGTAAAGGCCAACAAAAAAAACCCAAACAAATTCTCCAAAGCCGGTGTGTGTTAAGCAGCCAAAAAGGCCACAGCAAGCCAATTAAAACTGGTACAAAAAGCACCAGGCACAGAGGGCACTGAATAACAACACCCCCAAAAAAACCCAGGACTTAAAACCCCTCCCGAGAGCTGGAGCAATTCGGAGATTACAGCGGATTCCCCGAACAACCTGGGCCCAGGGCAAGAACTCCCGTCCACCCCTCCCCCTCTTCTTCGTCTTACGTTACACCCAGGCCTGGCCAGCTTTGGGTCGGGCGTATGTGAGTATGAATTTGGGTTAGGACTTGGGGCTTGCGGCATTAATGCTTTTCTCCTTCCTTTGAGTGACGTGGAAGCTTTTCTAGCACTCTCGGCTGTATTTTATTATTTTATTAATAAAGCTTTAACATTTAAACACTTGGTGTGTTACGTCATCTCCTCCCCAAACAATCCTGCGGCGTCAGCCTAATCACCTAACGCTCCAGGCAAATTGGTAACAAAAATCTGTCACATTAGAAACTAATTCTAATTCATAGTAAGACCCCTTTCCATCATTCTGGCAGTTCTCCAAGACTAAAGTTCATCTCTCTGGTTCCATCTACGAATAATGAGTTTCACAACTTTAAAGTGGTCATGTTTGAGTTCCTCTATTATATTGCTAAAGATGTTTAAAAATAAAGCAGTGTCCACAAGGTAGGGGGAAGCAGATTAAAAAGATTAAGGGCAGGATTCTAATACTGTTACTGAGCTGTTTACAAGGATCCAAAAAAAAAAAAAAAAATTAGAAAAAGGAAATTGAAACCACCTTGAAAATAACTAATGTTTAAATATTAAAGGAAAGGAACCAAGACTAATAAAAACACAGGAATAACAAAACTAGGTTAACCAATAACCATGAACTTTGTCCTTATCTAAATTATTAGCATTTGGGATGTTTTACCCCATCTTATTCTATTAATTGTTGTTCTTAATATATACTACAGTAGCTCCTAAACAGACAAGACACACAAAAGGTGGGAGTGGAAACATAGGTGCAGAAAGCTCAGGTGAGTTGCCCAAGATTGCCTAGCAGGTCATTGGCTGAGCTGGGAATAGTTCACATATTTCTTAATTCCCAGGCTGTATTTTATATATAAATGTAATAGCACCATTTCGCCTATCTTTGCACCCCTTCCTTTTCTTCCCTCCTCTATTGTGTCAAACATAAGCTACTTGTCTTCACTTTGAAGACCCTTACCAGCCTATCCCCACCTACCTATCATGTTTCATTTGCTCCCACCTCTGACCAGCCCATGATGCCAGCCTCCATCGCCCACTTGTTAAATTTTCAAACAGGCACCTTCCTGTTTTCTCCCATGCTGACCCTCATGCCTGGGAGAAACTCCCTGTAAACATCTGCCAAACTAACTCATTGCCGTCCTTCAAATCCCTTCTTAAAAGTTTCCTTGCTGTGATGCCTAGAAAAAACTCGCAATGGGGTCCTCGAAAAGAGTTCCTAGGCTATGGTAATATAAATACTAATACTAATACTCATAATAATGATAAATAACTGAGTGGTAGCTGGTAGGCCAGGATACGTTTCTCCGCATCTGAAGTAACATTATTCTGTTCTGGAGAGGTGAAGCATCATCTTTAACATAGTAGCTTTTCAGAAAGAGAATGCAGTTGATTAAGTGGTTGCCAAGTGTATTTTAAGTTTAACAAAGCTCACGTCATATTTTCCCCTTACATTCGCTACAGTAATTGTACAAAGTACATGATTTACTTTGGCAGCATTATTCAGACTTAATTACAGTGTTAAGAAGCAACCACAACTTGCAAAAAAGAAAAAGCTACATTGTTGGAGGGATCAGCATGGCAGGTCTGGTTTTAAAACACATCTCTTTTGTCAAGAAAATAAATTGTGTAGAAAACTTTTGGGCTCACAAAAAGCACATTTAAAACAAACTTTTAACAGGCTTCTGAAAGGCTTTAAACAGCTACTTTGCCAAAAGATTGTAGACCTTCCTTCTTTATATCCTTCTTGGGCTTCAGCCCTATATACAACATATGTTGCCCAGCCCTTGGAATTAAATTCTGTGGAATGGAGGGCTCAATCGTAAGTTGGAAATAAAGGGGTTTAACGTAGTATTGTCTTGCAATAGCAAGATGCCTCTGCTGGGGCAATGCATTTGCTATCTGGAGTGCTTATCTGAGAACTCATTCAAGATGTATGTGTTGCCTTTATGCCAAGGAGAGTGCATGAGGAGTATAGATTGTACATTTTTCTGTTGGAAAAGGAATTGGCTTCTCATCAGTGCCATTTTAGGGAGACTGTTTTTTCAGCTTCTAAATCAGGGGTAGGCAATCTATGGCACGCTAGCTGATTTTCAGTGGCACTCACACTGCCCGGGTCCTGGCCACCAGTCCGGGGGGCTCTGCATTTTAATTTAATTTTAAATGAAGCTTCTTAAACATTTTAAAAACCTTATTTACTTTACATACAACAATAGTTTAGTTATATATTATAGACTTATAGAAAGAGGCTTTCTAAAAACGTTAAAATGTATTACTGGCATGCGAAACCTTAAATCAGAGTGAATAAATGAAGACTCGGCACACCTCTTCTGAAAGGTTGCCGACCCCTGTTCTAAATCATACTCTCCTCATATCCAGCTCTCTTTAAACACAGTTTGTGGCCAATATGAGATGATAGACCCTAGACTACAAAATGTCTGTCGGCAGGCTCAGACCTTAAAAGGAAGATTAAGAGGTGATCAAAACCACTGGATTCTTCTCATGCCATTCCCAGGGCTGAGGCAGAGTTGGTGTCTTGCATGATCGATTCTCGCTTATTTGGTGATGAAGAAAAAGAAAAGCTAAATAAGCATTTGAGACATTTGAATTTGGTGAGGAGAAGTTCCTCATGTTCCAGACATATTCTAGGACTTCAGTGTATCAGAGGAAGGAGTCAGGATTGTTAAGAGTCGATATAAAGAGCAGCCTGAGGAAGCCATCTGCCGTCAACAACAAGTATTATCGGTTCTACAAAATCTAGACATTATGCTATATATTTTGAAGTACTATTTACATATATCAAGATGTAGATCACTCCTGTAACAAGGATTACATCTATTCTTGATTTAAAGGAGCTACTGGTAATAACACTGTTGTTATTAATGGCTCCTTTTGGCTCTAATACATTGGGAGCTGGTGACTTCTTGGATAGATATTCTAAACATCATTCCTTCTTGCTCCTTGCAGTGTTGGATGAGGATATAGAATCTGTCCAGCTGGAGCCAATCTTGGAATACTATCCTCTAAATGGAACAGCCTCAGAGTCAAATTCTCGTCACCTAGGAGAATAGAAAAGTTACATCTCAAGTCTCCAATGAAGGCTACAGAACCAATGCAGGGTCCTAATTGAGGGGCAGGAGTCTAACATTAAGGCTTCTATAGTTTAGGTTATTTCTCCTTCTAGGGCCAGTTCTCACTTAGGGCAGTCACCTTTCCTTTTGGTACTGGGTTTTTTGATGAAAGGTCTACCTGTGCACCGTGAACTTTGCCTATAGTTGGGGTCACCCTGTGATATTTCCTTCCTATGGCCCTTATATTCCTTGAGGAATGTTCCCAATATGACAACAGACTCAGCCCCAATATAAGCCTGTCAGAATTGTATGATTGTAGAAACAGAAGCATCACATTTTGATCAGGTCTGAGCTTATCTCCCATAGCTATCTAGCAACATGTCTGAAGTCAGCGGAGCTGGTCTGTATATATCATATGATGATCAAGCCCCCAGTGTATATATGGACAGTGACTGCAGTGGGGAAAGTTGCATTCTAGCCCTTTGTTTTCAGTCAGTTTTCTAGGGTGCTGACAAATGTATGTACCCAGCTCATCGAGTTTACAGGCTTCCCTTGGTTCACATAGAAATTTTTATTTGCTTTAAGTTTCTCACCTAAAGAGATTCAATGTTATTGGGTTTCTGTCCAACCTGATCCCACTCCCAACACCCAAACCTTTCTCTATCTCAAACTTTTCTGGCTACCTGACCCTCTCAACACCCTTTCCCCCTGTTCTCCTCTGATGCTTGGGCCACCCAACTCCTTCTTTCTCAAACTTCCCCAGCAGAAGTCCCATAGCTGTAGAACTGCTAAGGTGCCCAGAAAGGAAGCATTGGAAATCACAATGCTGGAATAGAAATCATTATTCAACTTTAACTATGGCAGTCACTGCCACTACACATCCCAGCCAAAATATTCAGACATGGTGCCTAATATGATGCTCTTAAAGCCAGATGTAGATCCCCAAATAAGTGACCTGAACTTCAGAGATGCTGAGCAGTGACTTCAAATTCTGGCCATTGTGTATTCATCCTGTATGGGCCAGATGGTACCATTTACCTGCTGGTCTGCATTGGGGAGGGTGTGGAGCTGCATCAACCCAGTGGAAACGCTGCGGGAGTGGGCTGGTTGTACCATTCCAATTGCAGCCCAGCCTGTTCTTCAGCATCGTTCGGAGGAGTGGCCTCCTTACCGCCCCCACTGAGGTGGATTGGGAGACAAACAGAGGTAGCAGCCTCTGAGTTCCTTTAAATACAGGGACTCCAGTTGCCTCTAATCTTTGCACAGGGAACGTTGGAATCTCCTTGCACCCTCCCATGCTGTGCTCCTTTCCAAGGGTCATGCACATTATCAACTCTGCAGCTGGGGAAAGTGTAAGAAATATCAAATCCACAACCAGGAGATGGACTTTATGTGCAGCATACTTCAGCAGAACCTATATCCATTTGAACACATACAGCAGTATAAATGCACAGTACAACGACACCTTGCCTCCTAGTTTACATGAGTGATTTCTCCTGGTGAGAGTCAGGATCATGCTTCAACATTCTTGGCTTTGAAGTAACAATGATCAGAGGCTCCAATATGCAAGAATTGTTTGTTGAGGAAATCTCTTAACATATTTAAAATGCTTTGATGAGTAAAAGAAAGCCTTAGAACATTGTCACAGTCACCCACAGGGCTGGCATTTACATTCAAAGGTAACGGATTTCCATTCTTTGTCAGCAGAGACACCCGTTGGATTTAGTGCTAACTTTATCTACATTTGACTGCCTTTTTGTCAGAGCTGAATACCAGACCTCATTCTCTCTCTTCCTGTCTTTTGCCTCTATTTACTGCCTGGAGGCTAGATGGTTTCTCTAGGTGCGCATAGTGTTGGGGAGGAAAGAAAACTTGCAGCTCCAACTCACAATGTTTTTCCTACTTGTTCCACTGGTGGTGCCACAATTGTTTTGCTTGTTGAATGGGTAAGGAGTGCAGTCTATGAAACTTGTGGACCACAGAAGGTCAGTCATCCATCCGTCTAGATCAGGGGTCGGTAACCTTTCAGAAGTGGTGTGCCGAGTCTTCATTTACTCACTCTAATTTTGTGCCAGTAATACATCTTAACGTTTTTAGAAGGTCTCTTTCTATAAGTCTATAATATATAACTAAACTATTGTTGTATGTAAAGAAAATAAGGGGATGGTATAATGGGATAGCCTAATTTTGGCAATTAATTTATCTTTGACTATTAGCAGTAAATATGCCCAATGGCCTGTGATGGGATGTTAGATGGGGTGGGATCTGAGTTACTACAGAGAATTCTTTCCTGGGTGTCTGGCTGGTGAGTCTTGCCCACATGCTCAGGGTTTAGCTGATCGCCATATTTGGGGTCAGGAAGGAATTTTCCTCCAGGGCAGATTGGCAGAGGCCCTGGGGGGTTTTCGCCTTCCTCTGCAGTGTGGGGCACAGGTCACTTGCTGGAAGACCTTGAAGTCTTTAAACCATGATTTGAGGACTTCAATGGCTCAGACATAGGTTTGATACAGGAGTGGGTGGGTGAGATTCTGTTGCCTGCATTGTGCAGGAGGTCAGACTAGATGATCATAATGGTCCCTTCTGACCTTAAAGTCCATGATTCTATGCAGAGCCCTCCGGACCGGTGGCCAGGACCCAGGCAGTTTGAGTGCCACTGAAAATCAGCTCGCGTGCCGCCTTCGGCACGCGTTCCATAGGTTGCCTACCCCTGGTCTAGATACTGCAGTTGTTTAGCAGTGAACAGCAACATAGAACACACAAGTTTATTGCAGAAAGAGAAGAATACTTTATCTTATTGCATCTTCTGGTGGAAGGTTGGATTGCGAGGCTGAGAACGGACATTCCGGTGCCACTGTGCTAGCTAAGCAATGTTTGTTTCTCTTCTCTTGGAGATGACACAGCTGAAGCAGCTTCCTAGTTTTCAGAGCTAAGGGCAATGGGAGTGTCTCTGAAAATCAGGACATATATGTAAGATCTGCACCTAAGAGCGAAAATTTTGGCCACATTGTAGTATCCATCTGTTCCCATTACTACAAGGAAACTTTCTACATGTAGGGCAAATCTTCAAATGATTTTAGCGCAAGATTTGCAAGTCCCCACATGGAAATAGATTTTCAATAGATCTCAGCTCCTGTTTAGGCACATAAATAAAAGCCAATTTCCAAATGAGCACGGGGCCAGAAGCTCCTCTAGTGACACGTGTAGCTATGCTATCAAAGAAGCTCACCAACCAACATGTTGAGTTTCTACCTTTTTAAATCTGGCCCTTAATGGATACAGATTCTTGACCTATATGCAGGTTGGGTTTGGTGACTATTGTATACCATAAGATGCTGATCAAGTTATTGGAAATGATTTGTCAATAGACTATAGTAAAATTTTCAAAAAAGCCTAAAGCTCAGATTTTTAAAAAATGTTGAGATGGGAATTAGGTCCCTAAATGCCTTTAAAAATCTGGTCCTAAGTAATTTAGGATCCTAAATCCCATTTTCAAAAGTTACTTAAGCACTTAGGAACCTAAATTTCAGAGACAGGCAATGAGACATGGGCTCCAAAATGCATACATCTCTTTTGAAAATAAAACTTAGGCTTCTAAGTCACTTAAACACATTTGAAAATGTTACCCCCATCTCACAATATCAAAATGAATCCAGATCTGTTAATAGAAAATCATGGAAATTCTGTTCCATTCCTTCAAAGTAACAGCAAGGGAATGCTGGAACGCTTTATTCTTATTGTTGCTAGCAAACTCACTTAGCATTAGATAAATATTTTTCTTGCTAGTATTTAGGTGAGGGACTAATGACAAAATGGCTTTGTGTACCTGTCCAACATTTCATCCTTGCCCTCATTATAATTAAAATGGGAGGCAGCTTGGTCTGGTGGACTGAGCATGCAGCTGTTAGCCAAGAACTCCAGAGTTCTTAACAGAGCCGAAGTGCACAATTTACAACACATAAGTTATTGGATGGCTTTAGCTCCTTTTCCTGTTTGCAAATTTTCTATTTTTGTTACATGTACTGTGTGCTGGGTAATAACAAGAGAGGATTCCATATTCCTAAAACTAAACTGGCTCTTTCTTAAGAGAACTGATTACAGAGGTACTGCAACTGTAGTAGATAGTATTCCAGCCATGTGCACACAGACTAACTTCCTGGTGCTTCCTCCAAACTCTTTCCTTCTGCCACCTGTACTCCTCCATTCAAGTTCCATGCAGGTTGTTACATCTTTTTTTTAACAATTACTGTCTTTTGTGTCAGCATTTGCTGACTAGTATATAGTCCACTGTAGGGACACAGCCTTTACTGCCAGCCTGTTAGGCCCCAAAGTCCTTCAGATGTGATGGTCTTTGAATCAGTCTTCCACTGTTTGTTTCTGTTATCACTCGGGGGGGGGGGGGGGATTTGCCTCCACCCTCCATGTTCCATGCAGGTTGCTACTATTATTGTGATTATCCATATTATGGTAGTACCAAAGGTCTCAGTCAGAATTGAAGCCCCATTGTGTTGAGTGCTGTACAAAACACACAAACACACACATATAAAAAGCCACTGCCTTGAAGAGCTCAGAATCTAAAAGGCACAGGATCAAATAAAGAGTAGGGACAGGGAAATAACACACAAATTAATGATCAAGGTGATGACTGGCATACTTTGTTAGTCACACATTTAGTTGTTTGTATTTATCTGTCTACAAACAGATGGTAATATTTACAAATTTGTTTGCTACTTGAGTTTGTTCCACAATGTTTTGTGCAGACATATTTTGCTACCATTATTTCTGAAAGTATTTGATATTCACAATTTGATGTTCAAGCATTTCATTAGTAAATGATTCTGAAATTTGTTTTCTGTGATGATTTGTTGAACAAGTCTTTGCTCATATGAACAGTTATGAAAAGCGATCTCCCCTTCTAAAAAATCCTTACCGGGTATGAACATGGTTGAAGTAAAATTCTGTGTAGCAGTCAGTACAATATTCATGAATAATAATTCTTAACTCTATTGTACTGCTAATTCTGGCTGTGCCACTGACCTGCTATGTGACCTCAGACAAGTGATTTACGGCCAAAATTTCAAAGAAGAAGATGTGTGTGCAGATTGTGTCTGTAGACGCAATTTTAGCAAAAATTTCTTTTTTATCTTTCTGTGCCTGTTAATGAAGAACAACAATACTGCTCCTACAGTGGTGTTGTGAGGAGCAATTAATTACTATAAAGTGCTCTATAAGAGTTAATTTTATTATTAATTATTGGTATTACACTAGTGCCTACAGCCTATCATCAGTACTGGCACCCCATTGTGCTGGGCACTCTATAAACATACATTAGCAGACAGTTTTGGTCCAAAGACCTTACAAGTATGTCTGTGCAGCATTTTGGAGCAAGCCTTCCAGCCCAGGTCAACAGACTTGGGCTAGCAGGGCTCACACTAGTGCCCTAAAATAGCTGAATAGACAGTGTTTTGAAGTTGTGGCTTGGGCTGGAACTCGGACTTTGAAGCCTGGGATGGGGGGTGGGCAACAGGTAGGTGTAGCATGTGATAGCAGAGGTGGAGGGGAGGGGAAGTTGAGGATAACAGTAAGCAAAGCACAGGGTCACGTGGGCTTACCGTGTGTGTAACCAAAACCTTTCATATTAATGAATCAATGTGGGAAGTGTTTTTTTTTTTTTTATGAGCAGCACTAGAGAAATGCTAAGAGTGCTAGAGAAGCACTGAGGTGTTATGAAGTGAGCTTCTATTACAGGAATTGTGTCACATGGATAACAATATTTTCTTTCTTTTAATATGGAATGGAGAAGCCCTCTGTGTCCCAGGGATTATTTCAGCCTCTCATCTTCAGGCATAGCTCATTATTATTTCTCACTGAATTATCACTTGGAGAGTTGAATCTCAGTTCATTTATCATCAGTCTTGGGTCAGTTTCACCTTCTGAGATTTATAGGGCTCTCTTCAAATTTATTGCAAGCTTTGTCTGAAGTACTAGTGCACTGACATTGGATCATGTGGGTGCAGTAATCTTTCATTGGCCGTATTGCTGCGGAACTGAAGGTCCTGTTTCCTTGTACCTTTCATCTCTGTGTCGTGCATATAAAGCCTTGTCCACAGGGTGGCTTTTAACTGGGTCTGAAACCATTTTCAAATATCATTGTACTTTAATATGATTGTAATAAGCTTTATGTCCACATTTGATGTGGTTAAAACCATGCTACAGCTGTGGTTAGAAAGCTTGCTACCAACTACCAGTCTATAGCAAGGCTGGGAGTATTATTATTATTATTTATTATTATTTGTATTATCGTACCAACTGGGAGCCCCAGTCATGCACCAGGACCCTGTGTACAGACATCAAACAAAAAGACAGTTGAAAATCTAAGTAACTCAATTCTCAAAAAATGAAATAAAACCTCTCTCCCCAATAGACAGGAAATCTGTACTAGGAACAACTGTGTTGGGAAGTGGATATCAGGTAAAAATTTCAATAGTACTGTGACTTTGTGCAGTCTATATGGTTTTATAAAAACTTGATAATAAGTCAATATAATGTAACTGGGATAGTTTTAGAGAAAATACGATAATAAGTGAATGTAACGTAACTGGGATAGGCTTCATGCAAAAGGTCTCTTGTAAGGTATCATTGCAAAGCTTATAATCTACTGAGTATGATCATCTGATTTGTATAAATGTACCACTTTTGTATCTAAAACTAGAAATATAAAATGTAACTCTGAGGGCCTATTGTAATTATGTAAAGTGTGGGCCATTAATGATGGTTTGGAGTCTTGATGACTCCCATTGTCTGCAGATGGCTGTTTACCTGTGAGTCTCCCTGTATATGTGTGTGCTGGCAAGTGAGTAATGAAGTCTTGCAGTGACATGTGATCATGTCACCTGAACTGGAATCCATCTTTAACTGGTGCTTTTCCAGTAAGGGGGGGTGGAAACCCAGAGGGACAAAGGGTTCCCGCCTTATGCAAAAGATATATAAAGGGGTGAAACAGAAGAGAGAGGGAAAGGAGCCATCATGGAGAATCCCCTAGCTAACACCTAAGCTGGAACAAGAGCTGTACCAGGGGAAAGAATTGTGCCCAGGCCTGGAAGGTGTCCAGTCTGAGAAAAACTTACTGAAACATCTCTGAGGGTGAGATTATCTGTATTTAGTTTGATTAGACATAGATTTGCGCATTTTATTTTATTTTGCTTGGTGACTTACTTTGTTCTGTCTGTTACTACTTGGAACCACTTAAATCCTATTGTCTGTATTTAATAAAATCACTTTTTATTTAGTAATTTACTCAGAGTGTGTATTAATACCTGAGGGAGCAAACAACTGTGCATCTCTCTCTATCAGTGTTATAGAGGGCGAACAATTTATGAGTTTGCACTGCATAAGCTTTATGCAGGGTAAAACGGATTTATCTGGGTTTAGACCCCATTGGGAGTTGGGCATCTGAGTGCTAAAGACAAGCACACTCCTGTGAGCTGGTTTCAGGTAAACTTGCAGCTTTGGGACAAGTGATTCAGACCCTGGGTCTGTGTTGGAGCCAGACTGGAGTGTCTCGCTCAGCAAGACAGGATGCTGGAGTCCTGAGCTGGCAGGGAAAACAGGAGCAGGGGTAGTCTTGCTACATTGGGTGGCAGCTCCCAAGGGGGTTTCTGTGATCCAACCCGTCACAAGTACTGTAGTGACTCTGTTGGCTGTGTACTACTGAGAGCCTCTTAGGCACTTTTGAAATGTTATCAGTCAAACCCAGTTCTGTAGAATCATGGTTGACAACTGTTTTGAACACAGCTCTCACTAGCATGATTTAAGCTATAGGGTGGACAGGGACATATTTTCTTTAGTTACTGATTTATTTGTATGTGTGTCCTAACTACTGTATAGTCAGGCAGTCATTTCTTCATCTGTATGTTAAAGAGCTCTATAAAACTTGGAAAGTTTGTTGGGACTCATACATCAGCTTTGGAAAAAAGTTGAATTAGATTCCCAACTGTCAGTTTTTGTGACCAAACGATGCTTCTGTACAGTTTACAGAGAGTAAGCTGTCAACTGAAGATGTGGATAAAACTGTGTGTCGTGTACTGGTAATGTCATTTCAAAGTAAAACATCCTACTTAGATTTCCTTTCATAGAAACCAGACATCAATGCTCTATCTAAGCTACAGAAACTGCTATGTTTGACATGGGTGAAATCCCCTGCTCCTCGCAAGTGGTGCATTGTGTCAAAAATGGTTGTTCAGCTACTGGTGTATGGATGGGACAGGGACAAAACTGAATCTTACCACCCTGCCATGTTAGATTCACCCATTTCTTATTTAACTGCAAGCAGTGTTTTTTCCACGGACACTGTAATGGATTTGGAGACATTTCATTTGCTATGAAAAAGTGTCAGATCATAATGTGGCCAGTAGGAGGCATCAGTGGATTTTGACCATGGTCATATGATAGGGGTATAACTTTTTGTAACCCTAACCCATGGGCAGTTTCTGTATTTTGATTAAGCCAGGACATGAAGACTAGTCTCTTTCCAGAATACCTATGTGCTACATTCTTATTACATAGGGAACTGCCTAATGAGTAGCAATTAATGTATTAGACAGTAGCAGGTGTGTGTACTTTTCTCCTGTAAGGTAGAAACTCCATTGTTGACTCTATTCCTTTGTTTTTTGTAAAGTTAAGCTATCTGGGTGACTCTGTGAAATCTATTTTTAATCAGATGAGTGCAAAGCACCTGATTCTGATCTCACTTACACTGGTTTAAATCAGGAATAACTCCACTGAAGTCAGTAAAACCTGGGCAGGTTTAGGGTAAGGCCTGGAATCTTATGAAATTAGGCTAAATGCAAAGTAAAACAGACTAGTGTGATTACAGACATCATTGGTCCATTGACTTTCTTACATCTTGGGGTGCATTAGCTGATTTTCTCTGCCAGCCGGTAGCAACGTTATGCATTACTTCCAATGCCCCCCTTTTCATTTTCTCTGGCAGAATGGAAAATAGTAGAGTCTAGAACAGCCTCTCTTAAATTCAGGGTACCTTACCCCTTTAATTAAATTGAACTTCCCTTCTCTTTCATATCTATCTATATCTATCTATCTACTCACATGACCCTCATCACTGCAAAATCTTAGTACCCCTCTCTTGCACAGTTCTATTAGCTTTTAAATGACAACAACCTTATCAACTTTAATTACTGCAATTTCAGTCTTTTTAATTGAACTCAGTCTTCACATTTTCTGCAGAAGTCTGATCACATCTGGATAAGGATGATTTAGCAGGTACTCTACTTTCTTTCCCTCCTGCTTATCTGATACGGTTAAACACTCAGCTTTTTTCTTCCAGCTAATACTAGGTGATTGTAATGGTGTATTGCACCATTCCTCTCCCCTCCCCCGCCCCCACTGCTTGGGTGTACTTTACAAAAGATTTTCATTGTTCAGGGCTTCTTGTTTTGGTCTTTTGTAATGTCATATAACTCAGTGGCAAAATGATAAGCCAACAACCTCCAACCTGTTCCATGGCAACTTTTTTTGCCCTCTGCTTTAAAATAGAGTATTGTGATGAATGCCACTTTATTGAAAATTGCTGGTGTGTAGGTCTTCTTTCATAATGTCTATGTCTGTTTTAATTGTAGTTTATGTAGAACAGGGTTTCTCAAACAGGGGTTGCCGCTTGTGTAGGGAAAGCCCCCGGCGGGCCGGGCCGGTTTATTTACCTGCTCTGTCCGCAGGTCCAGCTGATTGCGGCTCCCACTGGCCGCGGATCACTGCTCCGGGCCAATGGGAGCTGCGGGAAGCGGCACGGGCCAAGGGACTTACTGGCTGCTTCTTCCAGCAGCTCCCATTGGCCCGGAGCAGCGATCCGCGGCCAGTGGCAGGTAAACAAACTGGCCCGGCCTGCCAGGGGCTTTCCCTACACAAGCGGTGACCCCTGTTTGAGAAACCTTGATGTAGAACCACAAGAAGGAAACATAGAGCTTTCTAGTCAAATAAAGAGACAGTCTTTTTGCCCCCTTGGTGAATAGTTCCAGATTGAAGGCTAGATGTTTAACTCCCATTGGGAGTATGGCACCTAAGTGTTCTTGAATATCTCATTAGGTGCCTTTCTGCATCTGTAGGTGCCTAAATACTTTTAAAAAATCTGTCTCATTAGGTGCCTTTCTGCATCTCTAGGTGCCTAAATACCTTTAAAAAATCTGTCTCTAATGTTACTGGTCCAGTGTACATTGAAGAGGTTAGTGCAAAGACTTCCATTGATTTGAAGTCAAAGGGAGCTTTGTCATTGACTCTAATTGAAGAAGGATCCTGCTCTAAATTAGGATGAAAACACAATGACCTCATACCATGCTGATGGGTGAAAACTGTGCAGTGATCCACTGAAATGCTAGAAGTGAAAATTGTAACAGCCAAATCCTCCCTTTAGATTGAAGTAAATAGGAGCTTGTATGAATTCATCCAAGGGCAGAAATTGGCCCTAATACTGGTGCACCTACTGCTGCATAGAAAGTGAAAAATTAGCCACATGGCTCCGAGAGCCATGGCAGAGACCCTTATGCTATTAACTGGATTGACACTACAGTATCATTGAACAGCATTATATCACCAGTAGAAACAGTGTGGTAAAGAAAATCCCCTCCTGTGTGAATGGCATCCTTTGCAATTTAGTCTCTTTATTTCTTCGGTATTTTAATACCTTTCCTTGCAGGTTGCTCTAACTGCAGGGCATGATGCTCTTTTTGAAACATTTCTAAAATTTGGAAAAGCATAGTGCAGTTAAGTCATTGCAGCCTGTGTGCAGGTGTCTGGTTGGACAATATACAGGTAGCCCCTTCTCCCCTCGCATTCCCGTAGTGGACCCACCCATCATACTGCTGCATATGCTGCAGAGGAAGGCCAGCTAGCATTGCTGGGCATAGCATGGATCATAGTAATAACTCTATCCCTTCCCCTGTGCATTTGCAGGCTCCAGCAGAGCAGCATTGGGGAGCACCAGATACCCATTTTTAAGGGTGATAGCATGGGCTATCACCCAATGTTGATGATGCATTATGACTTATACAGGCCTACTGTCTCCAGCCTCCTTTCTTGGGTGCTGAAGGCTCTCAAGAACTATAATTAAGCTCTTAAAGTGTGGCTCTTCTATGAAAGAGACTCTGTAAAAGTGATATCATAGGGCACAATGTTTATCATGTCTCAAAGAGTTCAAGTAAAAATAAAATCTATTTTCCTAAAAACCAGTGCAGCAAACTCAGCCTGAGCTTTCAGAACAAAGCTGACTTCTTTGCTTCTTGAGCAACATCAACAGCCATAATGACTCCATAGGGCAAATTTTACAATAACAGTATACTTCATTCTCCACTGTCTTGTGCCTTACGCAGTATAAATACCTGTGCAAAGTGGGTGTAAAATGTTACCACCGGTGTATGTGCGTGGAGAATTCTCACACGGGAGCCTATTACTCCCACTTTGCACAGGTGTACATGGTAGACAAGGTCCAAGAAAACTGAGAATCTGATGACTTCTCTCCTCTCTCTCCTCCCACCAGTCTTAATTCTACCCTCAATGACATCTGTGCAGCTTCATTGCCTTCAGTGGATTAGGAAGTTTGTAAACTGTTCTGCTGATGATGCACAAGTAGAAATAGACTCATTCTCATTCTCTCTTAGCTGTGTTGGTTCTGCAGAGGTAAGAGGAGTGAAATGTATTTTTTCCAACAAGTAACTGGATGTGCCTCTTAATATGCACAAGGAGCATATCTGCCAAGTAGGTAGGTGCTGTTTACATACTCAGTTTCCACAGTTTAACTCATTCTTTGCAGCAGGTTGCACCAGGAGATTTGTTGTATCTGTTATTCGATACAAATATCCTGCTATATAAATTGAACAAAACCTGGGAGTTTTGAAATGCCCAGTTGAAGGTTTCATTTGGATGGTCAGAAATCTGTAGTCTTCTCGTTTAGAGTACACTAAGATACATAAAACTTAAGTAATGCAAGAGAAGCACCCTAAGCCTCTATCTCTTTGCTTTGCTCATTTGTTTTCTGATTCACTAGTAGCAGTCTGACGGTATGTCATGGTCCGATTGGTTTGGGGTGCAAATCCAGACCAGTGAGGGGCTGTGTCACTGCCTGCTCTGTATTCTTGGGTGCCTCATGATGCTTTGCTGTTGTAGCTCCCAACCTGCCCACTCCCAACCAGACAAACAGCATGCACCAGTCGCACTCTGAGTGTGTGTGTGTGGTAGACATCCCTGGTTCAGCAGCTCTGACCCCAGCAGCCTGTTGACAGCCCTACAGCCTCACTCTGGCCTCCACTGGCCTGGATTACTATTTGCAGGGTGACCCCAAAACACTGCCAGTTCCAAATTTTCCCCAGACCATGTGCTCTGCAATGTCCAGCCCTAGGGTGACCAGATAACAAGTGTGAAAAATCGGGTCAGGGAGTTGGGGGGAGGGGGGGGAATAGGCACCTATATAAGACAAAGCCTCGAATATCGGGACTGTCCCTATAAAATCGGGATATCTGGTCATCCTATCTAGCCCTCTCCTGGACAATTCAAAGAAACAATATGGTTGGTTTGTTTCTTTAAAAAGACAAAACCATATCACAGCTTACTAACCTAACTGGGCGTAAATACACCCTTCCCTTTAAACACAGCACTGAGATGGTTTATGGTAAAAATGAGATAAATTTGTTAATGAAAAAGATGTAGAATTAAATGAGTTCAAGTATGAGGAATGAGATAGAAAGAGTTACAAGTAAAACAAAACAATATACACTTGTAAAGGTCTAAAACTTAATCTAGCAAGAAGCAGGCTTTGTTCAAGATGGTTTCTTCCCAGCCATGCTGACTTTCCCTCAGTCAGGACCTTTTGCAAAAGTACAAGATGCTGACTTCCCTTGTCTTCTTAGGTAAAAAATCTTTGCCAAAGCAGGTTTCTCACCTATATTCAGTTTCCAGAGACCTCAACACCTCCTCTCCCCTGGTTGAGAGACAGATCTTTCTCAGCTTGAAAGAGCTCTGTTTCCTTGTGTCTGTCTAGTGATGGGTGTCAAAGATGGCTTCTGTCTTTACTTATATCTTTCAGAGTTCAATGGACTTGTTTCAAGAGGCAGGGTGACCTCGTGCTGTTCTTCCCTTCCTGTGTGTAGATGAGGCTCACATTGTTTCAGATTCCACCATGAGTAATTTATATAGGAGACAGGTAGATAGTTAAAACAACGAGGAGAACTTGTGGCACCTTAGAGACTAACAAATTTATTTGGGCATAAGCTTTCATGGGCTAAAACCAACTTCATTAGATGCATGGAGTGGAAAATACAGTAGGAAGGTATATATATACAGGTACATGAAAATATGGGAGTTGCCTTACCAAGTGGGGGGTCAGTGCTAACGAGACAATTCAATTAAGGTGGAAGTGGGCTATTCTCAACAGTATAATACCAAGGGAGGAAAAATCACTTTTGTAGTGGTAATGAGGGCAATGTAATCAGGGTGGCTCATTTCAAGCAGTTGACAAGAAGGTGTGAGTAACAGTAGGGGGAAATTAGTATGGGGAAATTGGTTTTGTAGTGACCCATCCATTCCCAGTCTTTATTCAGGCCTAATTTGATGGTGTCCAGTTTGCAAATTAATTCCACTTCTGCAGTTTCTCATTTGACTCTGTTTTTGAAGTTTTGTTGTTGAAGAATTGCCACTTTTAGGTCTGTTATTGAGTGTCCAGGGAGATTGAAGTGTTCTCTGACTGGTTTTTGAATGTTATAATTCTTGACATCTGATCTGTGTCCATTTATTCTTTTGTGTAGAGACTGTCTGGTTTGGCCAATGTACATGGCAGAGGGGCATTGTTGGCACATGATGGCATATATCACATTGGTAGATGTGCAAGTGAATGAGCCCCTGATGGTGTGGCTGATGTGGTTAGGTCCTATGATGGTGTCCCTTGAATAGATATACGGACAGAGTTGGCAATGGGGTTTGTTGCAGGGATAGGTTCCTGGGTTAGTGTTTTTGTTGTGTGGTGTGTAGTTGCTGGTGAGTATTTGCTTCAGGTTAAAAGCAACAGAGGGTCCTGTGGCACCTTTAAGACTAACAGAAGTATTGGGAGCATAAGCTTTCGTGGGTAAGAACCTCACTTCTTGCATCTGAAGAAGTGAGGTTCTTACCCACGAAAGCTTATGCTTACCATATAGCCTGATATCATTGAGTATCCATAATTCCTTACATTGCATTAATACATACATTTCACAAAGATATTAATCACTGGTGTGTCATTCGCTTTCAGAAAAGACCTCATTCTATACACTTTTGTAATACAGTAATATTATAGTCAATCAGTTGATTCAATTGCTTATTACACATGGTTCAGCCCCCCTGTCTTTATAGACCAGTAAACCGTTGAAATGGATTCATAGCATAGTGTCTACACACAGCATATCTTCTCCCCCACTTGTTAGTGTGAGATTTGCCTCCACCTCCTGTTAGCTTGATGGCTCTGTTTATTACTTATATGTAAATTGAGGTAAACACACATTCCTTTGTTTAACAACTCCCCCTGACATACCTAGTTCACACACTTTAGTTATAATTCCAGTGTATATTCATAACTCTTAATACCTGTCACTTACATACATAACACAAGAATATTAATGATCCGTGAGTTATTAGTTTTCAAATGATACCTTACAAGGCATATTTTGTATAAAGGTTATTACAATAGTGTGTAGGGTGTGAATACAGGAGTGGTTAGTGTCACACTGTATTATTGCTTAAAGTCGACAAATCACACTATGCCACAGATAAGGTCCATTTATAACTAATTCATTTTCTGCCATGTGTACAGCTCTAATTTTATAGAAGAAAACATAGACTGAGCATACTTTCCTCTCTTAATTCATAGAATTACTGGGGTGCTGGCTGCATTCTGTGGCCCCATCGAAGATATAGGTTTATATACATCTCATTACACATCTCATCCACAACAGGATCCTATCTTTCCTAGATAGGATGGTAATAATAATAATAATTAATAATTTACACTTATAGTGCTTTCCAGCCAAGCATCTTAAAGTATTGTACAAACATTCACAAATTAATCTTCATAGCATGCTAGTAAGTAAGAGAATTACTAGTATCTTCATTCCATACGTGGGAAAACTGAGGCAAAAAGAAATTCAGAGATTTGTCAAGATCACAAAGAAAGCCTTTTTGAGACAGGACTAGCATCCAGATGTTCTAACTCCCAATCCTGTGCATTAGACATAAAATAATATTTCTGCCTGATGGCATGACTGTTAATGACTACCATGAGGTCTAAATCTGAGGTGAATATGTATGATAGTGTACATCATGGGTAGGCAACCTATGGCATGCGTGCCAAAGGCGGCACGAGAGCTGATTTTCAGTGGCACTCACACTGCCTGGGTCCTGGCCACCGGTCCGGGGGGCTCTGCATTTTAATTTAATTTTAAATGAAGCTTCTTAAACATTTTAAAAACCTTATTTACTTTACATACAACAATAGTTTAGTTATATACTATAGACTTATAGAAAGAGATCTTCTAAAAACGTTAAAATGTATTACTGGCACACGAAACCTTAAATTAGAGTGAATAAATGAAGACTCGGCACACCACTTCTGAAAGATTGCCAACCCCTGGTGTACACTATGAAGAAGGCAGATATTGATGGACTATTGGCTGATAGTTGTTTTATATCCTGATAAAGATTGCTTGACAATATATTAACAACTTTTGGGCAGTTCTGTTGAGGTGTGTATGTGACATTTATGGTGGTCATCATTAAAATATTTCCCAGTGCCCTTGACAATATAACACTACATTGCTTTTCATTTGAGATTACTATTGCAAAATGTGGGCCAAATATCCAGCTGGTGTAAATAGTCATAGCTCCATTGACTTCAGTGGGACTGTGGCAATTTACACAAACTGGGGATCTGGCCCTGTATATTTTTGGATATTGAAATAAGAATTTGATTTTTAAATTGGCTTAGACAAAAGGAGTTTAATCGCTTCATATTTTATTAGATTTTTTTAAAGAGAGTTTTGGGGTTGAGTGAAAATCAGTAAAAAAAATGTAAGCTGTTATTTATAACAAGGCAGATGGCCAACAGACTCCAGAATACCACACAACTTATTGGTGTCTATGTTATAATTTGTTCGACTACCTGTTGCCCCTGGATATCTGCTATACAGCAGAGTTCAGCTCACTTCCATGGTTCAAGAGAGCGAATGGCCTTTGCTGTTTCCTCCAGTGACTGGAAAATGGTTACCAAGTGGGGGAAATTGGCATATGAGATCTGTTTCTACTATGCTGCTTGACTAGGCACTGTTAATTCAAAAATCTGACAGGCTATGGCTTGGGAAAAGAGCACAGTCATCTTGTATTATCTCTTCTAGCCTAAAATGCAACAAAAGAATAAATATGGAATGGAGACTGAGGTGAAAATGAAATAACAATAATAATTAATAATTAACAATTAATATAAAAATGAATAACAACCCACCCAAAAACACCCAAACACATAAATTATATATATGCCTTTCCTCATGAAATAAAAGACTTTCATCTTACAATTGTATTTAATTTGTGAAATACCTACAGTGAAGCATGTGATGAGGAATCTGGAGCTGCTAACTTAATGCAGGAAAGAAGTGGTAAGAAAATGAATTGAAAATCAAATGAACTTTTTTTTGGGTATAAAATGACATTTAAAAAATAACTACCCAGAACTTGTTTTAAGCCATTTCATGGGTTGAAATTGGGATCCAAATGAATTTGATTAATTGCTTGTAGGTTAGCATGGAGTACTATGGAAACAGTGTAGAGAACAGTGCAAATACTGAGGTAACATTACCTAGCTATGCAAAGTAAATATTGAAAAGGCAACTGCTCTGCTATAATTCATTTATAGCAATACTGTTATCAGCTAAAATGCAGAGGCTACATAGACTGGCACTAGGAAATAACCATCTCAATTTTTAAAACTAGCTGAAGTGCATTAAAAATAACATACTTTTATTATAAATAAATGTATGTCATTCTGGATGAGTGCTTTATATAAGTTTCTTGAGAGGCTGTCATGACAGTCAAAATACAGGGGTTTGACCCATATCCCATTGAAGTCAATAGAAAGACGGCTCCTGACTACAGTGGGCTTTAGATCAGGCCCAGTGAGAACTGTTTCAAAGAGGAGTGTGCCTCTAGGGAGAAATGTAATTGCCAGAAAATCTGGTGTTTTCCATTTGATCCTATTCTCACTGAGGGACAAGAAGTCAGCTCATCATAGCCGGAAAGAAATATATAAAACCCTTCAGTTCCATATTTGTATCCCATAGCTCTAAATTGGCAGCTTGGTAATGCATATAGTGTCATATCAATGTCTGACTGATCTGGTTGTAAATGTATTGCACAATGTTTTCCCATATATTTAGGGTTGTTGCTATTGTTGGGGAGGGGAGATAAATCAAATAATTTCCAAGCAGACTTTTCCCTAGCTTTAAGGTCTTCTATCCCACACCTGCTCTTATCTATGTAGGGCAATTCCAGCACCATATCAGCTCAACTCTCCAAGGAAAAATTAGCTCTGAACTGGATTTCATAATAATAATTTTGAAGATCAGGACTTAGCCAATTCTTCAGCTATTATTGAGTTTTTCAAACTTAGCCTCTTTCTAGGCCAAATAACAGAAGTCATGATTCTATTTCAAGTACTACAAAAAGGAAGAAGGAACCACAGCTGGCAGCGTCTAGCAAAGATAATGTATTTGAGGTAGTCAGTTCATGCTTCATTGGCTCTCTCCAGCCAGCTAATGAATAAAGGTATCTGTACGCAAGCTTCTCTTTGAAGCTGATGAATTATCTCTACAAAATTTGCTTTATACATGTACTGATCATCTGAGGTTAAATGAATCCTTAAGTATTTAATTTTGCTTGTAGCCCATTAAAAGGAGGTATAGTATCTGTCACTATTTTTACAGGACCTGGTATGAATACTGGCAATATTTGGGAGAGGGAGAGTTTAATCTGATATCCTGGGTTGGTATAAAACAGAGACAAGATCACAAATTTGGGGCACACATGGTACATTCAGGCATGAAGAGCAGTCCTCATGGCATCTGTCTTTTTATGTATTATTAGGATTATTTATTCTATACAATGCCAGAGTGTACTTTAGACAACAAATAAGCTCTTTGGGGGTAGGGACTGTCTTTTTCTTTATGTGTTGTACAATGTCTAGCATAATGAGGCCTTGGTCAATCATTGGGATTTATGGACATAATAATAATAAAAAATAATAATAATAAATTAATAATAATAGATATGGCTGAGCCCTGAGGGGTTCAGTCCCATTTTAGACATCACACAATGAGTGAACGCAACAAAGAGTAGGGAGGAGGCTTACAATAACCAAATTAGGTGGTTATTTAGGAGCAACTCCTAGGTCAAACAGAAAAGACCATGTAAACACTTCTCAGCCCCCTTATCCTTTGGAAAGTGGAGAGAGGAAAACTGCTGTTTATGGATTTTCATGATGGTTTTCCATAACTTATTTCTCTGTTTACATGCCTAGTGATAGGTGCTTTAGATATACCAGATAGAGAGATGGATTGACAATGGGACTATTCATAGTTGCAAGCACTATGCAGTATTGAGCCTTAGGCTGCACATATATACTGATATTAGAGGGGCCAGTTCTTCACCCCTGAAATGAACGTGAGTAGCAGGATTGGGTTTAAAATGCATGTGACGGGTTGGACCCCCCTTCTGGGATGCCACTGGAAGTACTGAGGTTTCACTGAGCCTGCCTGCCCCACTAGCCTGGGCTCCCTTTCCCTGTTTTGCTGAATTAGGCTCTCTAGCCCCTGGCAGCACACACACACACACACACACACACACAGGTAGGGACGCACCAGCTGTAGAATCACACACAGTCTGCAAACAGCTCTCTATGAGAAGACTCAGCTAGGAAATTGCCCAGCACTCAAGTGCAGTTCCCCCCTGGAAAGTACACCCAAAATAACATTGTCTTGCGCTGTAGAAAAATCTATACAACATAAGCTCATAAATTTGCCCCCTCCCTCAACGTGGAGGAAGATATGCACAACTTCTTGCCTCCCCAGTTAGAAATTGTACAAACTGGGTTTAGTGATAAACAAAACAAGTTTATTAACTATAAAAGGCAGAGTTTAAGTGATTATAAGGGATAATAAACAGAACAAAGCAGATTACCAAGCAAATAAAACAAAACACACATACTAAGCTTAAGATCTTAAGGAGACTGGTTTCAAGAAGTAATTTCTCACCCTAAATGTTGTTTTAGGCAAGTTGCAGAGTTTCTATAGCTTAGAGTTCCAGTTATTTCTCTTTACAGACTAGACTCCTGTCTTAGTCTGGACTCAGCCCTTACTTTCCCACAGCTCAGTTCCTTTGTCTCTTCAGGTACTTTCAGCAGTCTTTCTTCTTGGGCAGGAAGGCAATGGAGAAGAGTCCTGTTTGCAGTACTCATCAGCCTTAAATAAGATTTACACAAGGTGGGATTCTTTTGTTTCCCAGTCTTGACCTCCCTCTCCTTTTAATGAAAAATTACTAGAAGTCCAAGATGGTGTTTAGTACCAGGTGACAGGACCACCTGATCTAGTAGTGTCACAGATATGTCCCAGGACGCCTCTCAGGAAGGAGAGAGATTATTATCTTCAAAGTCTTGTTTCTTCCTAATGGCCCGTGAAGGCTGATGGCCTGTTGCCTCATGGCTGTCTCCCAAATACACACACAGTTGTAATTGTTACATAGTCAATATTCCTAACTTTATATACAGAAATGATACATGCATACAAATTGCATAATCACATTCAGTAAATTATAACCTTTCCGATAATACCTTACAAGACCCGTCTTGCATAAAATATATCTCAGTTATGCCATATCCATGACATAAGCTTATTTCCATAAAGAATATGGGGTGTAATGTCAAAATACACACTCAACACCTTATGCAGCAATACAAAAATACCACTAAATAAATCCAAGGGGATTGGGTACTTCTTGATATGAGACCATAATTTTGAATTTTCTGATTTTTGGAAATATATCTTATTGGCTGTAATGTTCTATTAACACAAGCAATGGCTGAGCACCTGCTTTTCCTTTGAAAGTCCCAGGCTGGAATCTTGGCCTCATTGACACTCATGACAAAACTCCCATTGACTTCATTGGGCCAACCCCGGGGATTTTCAGGGGCTCAACACTACTGAGGTTTTGGCCTTCAAATTCTACATTGAACTGTCATTGTTTTAGACGAATGACCTCTCGCTGAAATATATTCCTTATGTGTCCTTTAAGTGAGAGTAGTTTTTAATTTAAACCAAAATATTTCCCTGTGAACTTTAAATAGGGACCATTGATTTTCTTCTGTTAGACTTTGATAAAGAAAAATGTATAACAGAAGACAAAGATTGTATACCATTAACTACAAGTGAAGGGGTAGTTGACTTCAGCCGAGTCATTAACGAGGAAGAGGCTAATGTGGGGGGGAGGAAATGATCTCTTCATAATTTGTCAAGTGAAAGGTGGTTAGCTAAAAATCTCATTATCAACTCTGTTCTGGGCTATAACAACTTTTTTTTGTAAAAGTCAATTTTATTAAGTTCTTCTCAGCTACAGCAGAAGTCTCAGTTGTCAGTCACTGCATAACCCAGTGTTGCTGGAGTGGAGATATAACAAAAAGTGATTGGTGATATTCTTAGCTTTCTTACAACTGAGTAAGTAAATTCATTCTCTCAAACCAAAGAGACTTAATTTAATAGAGAGCATTAAGAATTGCTCTTCAAGGGAGGCCAATGAATTAATTTGGGAACTCGCATGTACAGTGACCTTATTGGAAAATACAATAGGATTTTTTTGGTCATAAAATAGCTGCCATAGGACTCATTAAAAATACCCTATTCAATAATGTGCCTATGAGTTGTGTCCCTCGTGCACTTGGAAAAAGTATGCAATGTTCTTTCAAGTGCATGCCTTTTTTGGTTTGCATTTTAATCTTCTTTGCTTAGGGAAGCTAATGATTTCTCCATGGGGTGCTTAATTCAGCATAGGGGCAAAATTTATGTCGCTGGGAACTGCACCTGGGAATTCAAGCGCTAAAGAATGAGCCCCTACTGCTTAAGTTAGAGGACTGAGTCCCCTAGTTGACATCTATAGCAGATTCATAGCCTCTGTAGCTCCAGTGCAAAGGCTAACTTATAATACATACTGATCAGAGAGTTACATACAAGGAGGGTTACATACAAAGAAAGCAGAGCAGCATGATTTGAGGGCAGAGTACAGGGTTGAGATTCAGGGATTGAAATTCTAGCCCTTTTGAAATCAATGGGAATTTTGTCATTGACTGCAAGGGAGCCAGGATTTCACCCATCAGGTTGTGAATTCTAATCCTGACTCAGGTACTGCCATGTTTTTGGCCCTGGGCAAGACACTTCACCTCTCTTCTTCAGGTTGCCCTATGTATAAAATGTGATGACCGATACTTACCGTGTGAGGATTAATTCATCACAGCACTTTACATGGTTAAAGTGCCACTATAAATATGCTCAGCATGACTATCAATTTACTGAATCATTTAAATCAAGTGGTGTTTTTCCCCATGTTATATGGACTTTACTGTGGAGCAGAACCAAACGGCAGCCTCACACACCTTAAATGGTTGATACTGCTGGAAGATCAATTCACAGAAAATAATTTATTGAACAAATTTAGTGCTTTATCTGTAAATTATTTGTGAAGAGGCTTAGATTATTTTTTATGAATTTGTACATCAATTGAAAATAGTCAATGAACTTTTCTTGTGATGACATTTCAACTGTCAGTTTGCTTGAGAACTGTTCACTTCAGCTATGGCTTCAAGTATCTGTCATTCCTAATACAGATTCCGCCTGACAACCTAAATGACATGGCATGGTTTCTATTTCCTATTTAGATAAATGAAACTTTTAGAAACAGAAGGAGAGCTGGAATACATTGTTTGTGGCTCAGATACATATTGGCAGAACTTCCAGTGTGAATAGTTGGCAGAATATATATTTGCCCAGGTGTTCATATGACTCTCTCTCTGCAAACATTCTTGTGAGCAAAATCTTGCTTCCTTGTGGAAAGCAAATAAAATACTGTCAAGCAAAATCAGCTTTTATTTAAATAAAGGTTCATAAATAACTTTTTCCTGTGCTCAGACAGCTTTAAGGGGTAAGGAGGATTCATGAAAATTTCTGCAGTGAACATATCATCACTTCTCGTGCTGGCAAAGTGGCCCCTAATATCTCTTAACTGCAAAGTTGCTTAAGCCCTACTCAAATGTCAGTGAAAGGGACACTTTCAAAACACAGCCTGGGGAAATACGATGGCCCAAATTCCTTTGGAAATGACTTGTCATTCTCATCTGGAATGGTAGGAATCAAGAATGTGCTTCCAGCTAATAATTATTTCAGAGTATGAGAGGATGTCTGAGCTGTGGAGAAAAAACAAAAGATTTGAGTGGGAGGTACGAGTTGGTTTCTAAAGGGTGCTCTGAAAGAAAGAATCTGTGGAAGTTTTCCCCACTTTTAGAGCCTGATCCAATACTCACTGGAGTCAATGGAGGAGTTTTCATTGATGTCAATGTGTATTGGATCCAGATGTTTATTAAGGATAATGATGTTTAGATTTCAGACGTTTATTAAGGGTTATAATGATCAGATCATTTAAACCAATAACAGGGTATATGTATTCTCCTATTAATATCTATTGAACATTGAATAGCAACAACCTGGTAAAATCTCTGATGTATTTTCTGATATTTGGGCCATCCATGTCTTGCTGTACGTCAGCACACGTCTGTGCCAGGTGCATGACTCAATTCAATTTCTTTAATTGATATGTCAAGTGTTTTTGGATACAGTAAAGATGCAACATTATGCTCACCGGACTGGTGTAAATCTGAAGCAGATCCACTGAAGTCCAATGAATTCCTCAGGATTTAAACTGGTGTAAGAGAAAAGAATTTGGCCACCATGAATATGATCACAGACCTATGGAGGAATCTGGCAATATCCTCTCTATGCACTTGGAAACACTGAACAACAGCTTATCACCTGCTGGTAACTGAGTCACAGCCTGGTTGTGCTTTTACTTTTTGCTTAGTGACTGAAGAACTTAGCCTTTTCAGTTACATGTGTCAGATCCACTTCCTGATCACACTCTCTGCAGTCAGGGGAGACTCTATTCTGTGGGAAGCACAAGTTCTCATCTGTTTGCCTCATGTTCGGTAGTTTTCTGTGGCATGCCAGCATGCAGTGACTCTAATGTATTCACTTAAATGAACTTCCTAGGGAAGTCCATACACTCTCACGGGTTTGGCTTTTTCCAGAAATAGACTCTCATTCTCTGGTAGCTCGAGAGCAGCCCTTGACTTGCATTCTAGCACTGTTGAAAAATTACAGTTCAGAAGCATTCATTGCCACCTAAGCAAGGGGCAGAGGTGGGGGATTTATTAGGAAACAGTATTTACGGACTCACATCAGGTGGCTGCTGCCTAAAGTGTCACCTGGGCTGCTGAGAGTTTTAAGCCATGTGTGTGTTAGCATATACCCTTGGGGAGTAAGAACCAATAGACTTTTCCTAGCTTTGAATTAATTTGGGAGAGAGAAATGTACCTGTTCCATAGTGTTGCTTGTCTCATAGTTTAGATACAGGGGAAGATGTGGCAAATGTTTATCTCTTGCTAAGTTAACATTATAAATGTGTTAT
>NW_020664393.1:68001066-68042694 GCF_002925995.2 Terrapene triunguis | reverse complement strand
GGTGCCTGGAGCCGGCCCTGTCTGCAGGGTTCCTGGTTTATTGCTGCCTCCCTGCTCCCAACTAGTGGCTTGCAACTAGCCAGCTGCGCAGAAGAGAGCATGAAACCTGAACATACATCAGGGAGGGCTTCCCGGGGTCTGACTGGAGGAACACTGGAAATTCTGGTCAGGGCTTCCTATTTAACCCCAAAAGAGGCAAAGGAGGTTGTCTCCACAGCTGGGCTCTTCTTGGCTGCTGTGTTGGACCTTGCTCTCTTGACTGACTCCTGAAACCTGCTTCCCTGCCTTGCTGCTGGTTCCTGACTTCCTGCCTTGTTCCTGATCCTTGCCCCTGATCTCTGAATCCAGTTCTGACCCTTGGCCTGACTCTCGGATTCTGATTTCAACTCTGACCCTTGTTTTAAATTCCCGGTCCAACTACTAGACCTGCCCACCTCCATCTCAGCCTCATCAGTTTGTGTGGACCACTACCCCAAGAGGTGTGCCCAAGAAAGGAATGAGGATGGAACCAATTGGTCAACCTCAGCTCTGATAAGATCTGGGCTTGCCTGAATTGGCTGCCTGCCTCCATGCAGAGAACCAAGCATTACAGGCTTGAATTGCGCAACTGACCAGTGAGAATCAACTGCTGGAGGAGTAGATGAGCCAATTCTGCACTGAGAACACAATGCTGCCGCCACAATCCATGGTATGTGCCCTGGAGCAGAGTTCCTTGATACCCCTGCTGGAATGGTTTAATGGTAAGTGTCAGAGATTCTGGGGATTTAGGAATCAGTGCTGCCCCCAGTTCTTATTCCATCCCCAGCCCTAAACTTTTGATTAGGCCTGGTAATTTGTTTATTGTCTGGATAAGCTTTGAACTGGGTCTCTCCTTTGCTGGAAAGCAATATCCTGCTATTGTCAAACGGGGAAACTTTTCTTCAGTGAATATCATCAATGTATGATGGCCCTCATTGTGTCCACTTGGCAGAAGCTGCTTTAAGGAAGCTTCAGCAAGGACAGGGCACCATCACCGCTTACATGGCACACTTCTGGCAGCTTATTCTAGACACTGAATGGAATGAAGCAGCAGAATGATACAAATTCCGATGGGGCTTTCAGGAAGAAATTAAAGATGAGTTGGCCTGGGTAGAGGATTGTGCAGGCCTGGATGATTTCATTGATATAGCAGTCCAAACTGATGGCCGATTATGAGAATGAAGACAGGAAAAGAAGGGGTCCTGCCAGCCATCTTGTCTCTATGCAGGTCCATCAATGTGTGCCCTGCTTACCGAACCAATGCAGATAGACCTGGCCCTCAGGCAGCTTGCCTGCAAAGAGAAGAAAGGGTGCTGAAAATACAACCTATGTTTTTATTTGTGGCAAATCTGGTCATGCTATTTCTGGTTGTCCCATATGAATCCCAAAGAACTCAGGTGATGAACTGACACAATATGGCAGATCAGCCTGGACATCAAATCAAAAGAAGCCCCTGAGCTTCGAACCTCAACTCTGACTGGCTCATGAACCCAACTTCCTAAGAAGGACTCCCACCTGCCAGTATAAATTCAGCTGTGTATCCTTGGAGAGGTCCTGTGAATCCCAATACAGCAGGCCCTGATCTATTTAGGAGGAGCTGACAACTTTATAGAATTGTGGCAGCCTGCACACTGCAAATCTCCTTACAGCCTAAGGTCATCTGATCAAGGCTATTGATGGCTCACTCCTGTCCTTAGTACCCATAATCCAAGAGACAGTCTCTGTGGAAGTCTTTGTCCAGGAGCACAGGGAAATATTGCAATTTGGGGTGATACACTCTCCGCACTTCCTGTTGTTTCTTGGGAATCACCTGACTGGCACTCTACGATCCCCTCATCCACTGGCAAAGACAAGGAATCAGCTTCCCTTCAGAATTTTGCCAGCAACACTTCTGATGTTGATCCGACCTCCAACCCAAGAACATCTCAAATAAGAGTGGCTACCCAGAAGGGTATACTCACAGTGCCCATGGCAGAACTCCTCTGTAAATACCAAGAATTCGCTGATATGTTTCAAAAGAAAAATGCAGATATCCTCCCACCACACCAAGCCTATGATTGCCCAATGGATTTGCAATCAGGAGCTCAGAGTCCATTTGGCCGAATCTACACTATGTCAGAGCCCAGATTGTCAGCATTATGAGATTATCACCAAGAAAACCTACCTAAAAGGTTCATTTGTAAATCAACATCGCCAGCTGGAGCACCAGTCCTCTCTATAAGAAGAAAGATAGCAGCCTTTGCCTCTGTGTAGAACACTGAGCCTTGAATCAAATCACAATCCAGAATTGATACCCTCCTGAAATATTGGCTCATGTGGGGACTGCCCAAATATTTACAAAGCTACATCTTTGGCAGTCTTTCAAGTAGTTGAAGACCTCCATTATGCCCCCCATTAATCTCCTCTTTTCCAAACTAAACATACCCAGTTTCTTCAGCCTTTGTTCATATGGCTTGCATTCCATCCCTTTGATCATCTTTGTTGCTTACCTCTGGATCCTATCCAGTTTCTCTTCATCCTTTCTATACATTGGTGACCAAAACTGGACACAGTACTCCAGATGAGGCCTAACCAGTGCTGAGTAGAGTGGTACTATCACCTCCCATGACTTGCATACTATACCTCTGGTAATGCAGCCTAAAATTGCATTTGCTTTTTTTGCAACAGCATCACATTGCTGACTCATGTTGAGGTTGTGATCCACCACAACTCCCAGATCCTTCGCAGTAGTGCTGCTGCCAAGCTAGTTATCCCCAAATTCTATATTTGTGCATTTGGTTTTTCTTCCCTAAGTGTAGTACCTTACATTTGTCTTTGCTGAATTTCATTTTGTTGTCTATAGCCCAGTTCTCCAATTTATCAAGACCTCTGATTACCTTCCAGGTATTTGCAAATCCTGGGTCCATCCTCCAGGTATTAAACTGCAGCAAGGGAGGTCTAGGTTGGACATTAGGAAAAAGTTCCTAACTGTCAGGGTGGTTAAACACTGGAATAAATTGCCTAGGGAGGTTGTGGAATCTCCATCTCTGGAGATATTTAAGAGTAGGTTAGATAAATGTCTATCAGGGATGGTCTAGACAGTATTTGGTCCTGCCATGCGGGCAGGGGACTGGACTCGATGACCTCTCGAGGTCCCTTCCAGTCCTAGAATCTATGAATCTATGAATATGAATCTCTGAATTTCAGCTCTATCCTCCAAAGTGTTGGCAACCCCCTCAGCTTTGTATCATCTGAAAATCTGAAAAAAAAAACAGGTCATTAGTAAATGTTAAACACCAGACCCAGAACAGACACCTGTGGAACCCCACAGACCTCCCTCCAACCTGACATCATTCCATTAATAGTTACTCTTTGTGGTTTTAAGCCAATAATGCATCTACTTAATGGTAGTTCCGCTGAGCCACATTTCTCCAGCTTATTTATCAGAATGTCATGTTGGACTGTGTCAAAAGCCTTGCTGAAGTCCAGATGTATTATGTCCACCAGATTCCCCCTGTTCACCAAACCAGTTACCTTGTCAAAGAAGGAAATCAAGCTGCGTTGGCATGATTTATTCTTAATAAATCCATGCTGGCTGCTAGTGATTACCTTCCAGGTATTCGCAAATCCTGGGTCCATCCTCCAGGTATTTGCAAATTGAATGTTTTATACATTGCTCTAGTAGCTTTCCAGGTATCAAAGTCAGGCTGACTGGTCTACAGTTCCCTGGCTCCTCCTTTCCCCCCTTTTTAAAGATGGGCACTATGTTAGCCCTTCTCCAATCTTCTTGGACCTCTCCTGTCATCCATGAGTTTGCAAATATTATTGCCAGTGGCTCCAAGACTTCTTCAGCTAATTCCTTCAGTACCCTGGGGTGAATGGCATCAGGCCCGCTGACTTGAATTCATTCAAATTGGTCAGAAGATATCTGATGTGTTCTTTACTTATCCTGATCTGTATCCCTTAACCTTTATTGTTTATGGTAACTTTGCTAGTCATCCAGTCACATGTTAATTTTTTGTGAGATGACTCACATCCTGCTCTTATTTTTTTGTCTGTCATATTTGGAGAACCCCTTCTTGTTGTCTAACATTCTTTGCCAGCTGTAACACATTCTTTGTGTTGGCTTTCCTGATTTTGTCCCTACACACTAGCACTATTCCCATGTATACTTCCTATGTGACATGCCCCTTTTTCCATTTCCTGTGTGTGTCCCTGTTGCGTGGCAACACCTTTTGGGGTGGGTAAGGGTTGCTATAGTCCCGTGGCTGAATCCTCCTGACCATCTGTAGCCTCAGGGTGGTGTGGCATAGTGGTCAAAGTCAATGTGGCAGCCCTCTCTCTCAGGGCTGTGTGGTCCAATGGCTAGAGTCAATATGGCTGCCTTCTCCCTTGTGGGGGTAGCCCCAAACAGTCTGGGGGCTCAGGCCCTCAGGCAGTGTGGAGCACCAAACAGTATAGCAGCTGAGGTCCTCAGGCAGGGCAGAGACACAAACAAACATTCTAGGGGTGCTCAGAGCCTTGAGCAGGGCAGAGTCACAAACAAAGAGCCTTTTGTCTGATGTCCCAGTTCGGGTGGATGGCAGATAAACACAGGCCTCTGACCCTAAGGTAGGGAGGCAGCCACCCCAGGAGTGAGGTTTGCAGGGGGTAGGGGGACCTGGGCTGATCCTACTCCACCAGGTCTCAACCCAGGGCCCTAACAGTGGCGGAGTTTTCCGACATTGGGTCAGCGGGGATCCAACCAAAACATGCTGACAGTGCATGGCCCAAAGGCTAGTGCCCCTGGGCCACTTCCTGTCCTGTCTCCCCATGTGGTGGTCTGTGTGTCTCCATTGTCTCAGGATTCTGCGGATTGGGCAGCTCCCAGTGGCTCCAACCCCACTTGGGCATCCTCTGTCGTCTTGGTGCTTGCCTGGGTCTCAGCATGCCTGACTTTCACTGTCTGGAGACTCGGTGGCTCCCAAGCTGAGTAGCTGCCTTTTATACCTGGGTTCCAACAGGAGCATGCCTGGCAGGGCCAAGGGGGCATGGTCTCCTCGGCTGACAGAATGGAGTTAACCTCTGCTGGACCAGTGCAGTGCAGGGCAAGCGTGCCCCATCACCATCCCTTTTGGATTTTAGATAGTTAAAAAGCTCCTTCTACAGTCATGTTGGCTTCCTGCAGCTCTTTTTATCTTTCCTCTGCGTTGGAATAGCTTGATGTTGAGCCTCTAGTATTACATCTTTTAGTAACTGCCAGCCCACTCCCCTCATGTGCCAGAGCACAAAACTAGAACGTTGAATCATAGAATCATAGCTGGTAGAGGTGGTGATGCCACCTGGGTCCCTCTCTCTGGCCTGGTCTGGTCAGGCCATCTCTCAGGATCAGAATGACAAAGGCCCAGGGTTCCAGCCATGATGGTGAAGCTTGCTTCTTCCTCTCCTCTCACCTTTTAGTCAGCCAGTGTTGTGGTAGCTTCCATCCATTTGTCCATCAATTTTCCTCTCAAAGACCCCAAAGGGGAGTGATAGACAGAACAGCCTATCCCCTCATTATTTTATATACCAGTTAGGCCTAATTTCCAACATACCAATTTTTGTTCTTTAATTTTGAGTCTCACACTGTTCTTGTTTACCAGGCACAATCTTAACACAGTCCTACAGTTATATCAGGAGGCCTTTTTGTTTGTACTAATTTAGTCTGTCTACCTTTTGCAACTTTCCCCAGGAACATTTATTATTATATGTTATTGTAACACTTTATGAACTTTCACTCACTTTTAACAGTTGTGCTCACAATTAAGGTAAATTTGTAGGCACAATGATCACAACAGGTGTCAGAAACAAAGGGAAACAGCTGAGACTTTTATTAGCTCATAATCTCGCTGAAAATTGAAAATCATAGAATCATAGGACTGGAAGAGACCTCAAGAGGTCATCTAGTCCAGTCCCCTGCACTCATGGCAGGAGTAAGTATTATCTAGACCATCCCTGACAGTTGTTTGTCTAACCTGATCTTAAAAGTCTCTAATGATCGAGATTCCACAATCTCCCTAAGCAGTTTATTCCAGTGCTTAACCACCCTGAGAGTTAGGAAGTTTTTCTAATGTCCAACCTAAACCACCCTTGTTGCAATTTAAGCCCACTGCTTCTTGTCCTATTCTCAGTGGTAACAACTTTTTATGTACTTGAAAACTGTTATCATGTCTTCCCCTCAGTCTTCTGTTCTCCAGACTAAACAAAACCCATTTTTTTCAGTCTTCCCTCATACGCCATGTTTCCTAGACTTTTAATCATTTTTGTTGCTTTTCTCTAGACTTTCTCCAATTTGTCCACATCCTTCCTGAAATGTGGCACCAGAACTGGACACAGTACTCCAGTTAAGGCCTAATCAGTGCAGAGTAGAGCAGAAGAATTACTTCTTGTGTCTTGCTTACAACACTCCTGCTAATGCGTCCCAGAATGATTTTTTCTTTTTTTTTTTGCAAGTGTTGACTCATATTTAGCTTGTGATCCACTATGACCCCCAGACTCCTTTCTGCAGTACTCCATCGTAGGCAGTTGTTGCCCATTTTGCATGTGTAACAGGGTTGGGACTCACCACCGTGGCGCCTCCTACTGGTTGCCTCTGGGAATTAGCTCAGTCCAGTGGAGCGCCCTCTCCCAGTGGTGTCCCGCCCGTTGTCTTGCCCTCGGTTAGCTTCTGAGCCCATGTCACTCACCAACTTGCGGCATCCTCTTCAGGACCACTGCCCTCCGGCAGTGCCCCTCAGTCCATCCATATCCCCTTCCAGGGATTGGGTGATCAGCAGTCCTACCTTCCAGCCACCATGCCCAACCACACCCTTTGAGTCTAATCCCTTCTTGTCGGGGATCTGGTGGGTCTATGATGGCCGCTCCCTACGGCCGATGGCTGTATGTACTGCAAGGGGGGAAAGGGAGGGACCCAGGCCCGCCCACTACTCTGGGTCCCGACCCAGGGACCCTCTGGCGGCAGCCTCGCTGTCCTCCTTCTCTCCCCTCGTCTGTCTGCTTCCCTGGGCCGCTTCCCCTACGGCCCCTTGCACCTGCTAGGCCCTTCCCTTCAGGGCCTGCAGCCTGGCAGGCCTCAGGCTAGAGCTCCCTTTTGCTCCTGAGCCTGGCCAGCACTGCGCTGTCCGCGGTGCTAGTCTCTCACCTCTGGAGACAGACCTTCCCCGTTGAAGGCCTGGGACAGACTGACTGTGCTCTCCCTGAGCAGCCTTTTATAGGGCTGCACCTGGCCCTGATTGGCTGTCTCCAACCTGGGCCCTGATTGGCTCTCAATAAGCTCTTCTCCCATTGGCTGTCCAGCTGCGCAGGCCCAGTGGCCTGCCGCATCCCATACTCTGGGAGTGGGGCAGTCCGCCTCACTACAGCATGTGTGCAATTGAGTGTTCCTATCTAAGTGGAGTACTTTGCATTTGTTCTTATTGAATTTCATCCCATTTACTTCAGACCATTTCTCCAGTTTGTCCAGGTTATTTTGAATTTTAATCCTATCCTTCAAAAACACTTGCAACCCCTCCCAGCTTGGTATCATCCACAAACTTTGTAAGTGTACTCTCTATGCCATTATCTAAATCATTGGTGAAGATACTGAACAGAACCAGATCCAGAACTGATCCCTGTGGGACCCTACTTGATATGCCCTTCCATCTTCACTGCAAACCACTGATAACTGCTCTCTGGGAATGGTTTTCCAGCCAGTTATGCACCCATCTTATAGTAATTCCATCTAGGTTGTATTTCCCTAGTTTGTTTATGAGAAGGTCATGCGAGACAGTATCAAAAGCCTTAGTGAAGTCAAGGTATACCACATCTACTGCTCTCCCCCCATCCACAAGGCTTGTTACTCTGTCAAAGAAAGCTAGTGGGTTGGTTTGACATGATTTGTTCTTGACAAATACATACTGTCTGTTACTTATCACTTTATTATCTTCTAGGTGTTTGCAAATTGATTGCTTAATTATTTGCTCCATTATCTTTCCAGGTACCGAAGTTAAACTGACTGGTCTATAATTCCCTGGGTTTTCCTTATTCCCCTTTTTCATAGATGGGTACTATATTTGCCCTTTTCCAGTCCTCTGGAATCTCTCCCATCTTCCATGACTTTTTGAAAATAGTTGCTAATGGCTCAGATATCTCCTCTGTCAGCTCCTTGAGTATTCTAGGTTGTATTTCATCAGGCCCTAGTGACCTGAAGACATCTAAATTGTATAAGAAATTTTTAATTTGTTCTTTCCCTATTTTAGTCTCTGATCCTACCTCATTTTCACTGCCATTCATTAAGTTAGATGTCCAATTGCTACTTAGCTTTTTGGTGAAAACTGAAACAAAAAAGTCATTTAGCATTTTTGCCATTTCCACATTTTCTGTTATTGTCTGCCTCCTCTCCCCCCCCCCTTTGAGAGCTTCTAATGTATTTATAGAATATTTTCTTGTTACCCTTTATGTCTCTATCTTGTTCAATCTCATTTTGTGCCTTGTTTTTTTTAATTTTGTCCCTACATGCTTGTGTTATTTGTTTATATTCATTTTTTATAATTTGACCTAGTTTCCACTTTTTGTAGGACTCTCTTTTTTGAGTTTCAGATCATTGAAGATCTCCTGGTTCAGCCAGGGTGCCATACTTCCTATCTTTCCTATGCAGTGGGATAGTTTGCTCTTGTGCCCTTAATAATGCCTCTTTGAAAAACTGCCAACTCTCTTGAACTGTTCTTCCCCTTAGACTAGTAGCCAATGGTTTTAGTTTATTGTTCATTTATTGTGTGATATTCTGATTAACTAACATGTTATGCTATATATATGCTAAATAGAGTTAAATTGTAGGATTATAGAAGTATAAGATTGATCAGTAGTTAGAAGGGATATTTAGGTATCTAAGTAGGGCTGAAACACAAGGCCTACAGTCTGAGGCCTCTAAAATTTTAGCTTAGCTATACTAGGCCATAGGCTTAAGAAATACTTGACATAAGTAAGTGACCAGAGAATGATCCTATGCTACAAGATTGTGGGAAAAGATGTACTAATAGGTGATATTGCAAAAAATTAATAGTAAGAGTAATTTTTTGCTTTCAAGCTACCCAGAAGTCAAATTTTTCTAACACATGCCCTAAGTGGTGGGGGCACTATGTGTGTAAATTATAATGAGGTAGACTCAGAATCATATTCTAAAAAGAGGGTTCCCAGATTAGGACAACTAAGCTCCCAGTGGGAAACTCCACAGGAACCATCCCTCTACTGATGATCAATCCATGAGAGACCCATCAGTCCCTATCACTATCTAAGAAGATATGAGTATGACTATATTTGTAACTTGTAAATAGGACTTTATAGAATTTCTATATGCTTGGGTAATCATGACTTTAATTGTAACTTTAATAAAACTTGTAAAGCAGACTAGACCCTGTACTTGTACATTTGTGTGTGGTCACTATCTTTAGTCTTTATGTGTTCCTAGAAACTCTAAATCTGAAACAAGTAGCAGAGGTGACTTTCGCTCTGTTGATCTTGAAACTGGAGCCAACAGAGCGAAACCCACAGTGGTGTAATATCACATTACAAAATTCACTTTCAAAAGAATAAAAGGCTACTTCCCATTGGATGTTACCTACCAACTCCCTGAATTTGCTAAAGACTGCCTTCTTGAAATCCATTGTCCTTATTGTGCTTTTTCCCTCCCACCATTCCTTAGAATCATGAACTCTACCATTTCATGATCACTTTCACCCAAATTGCCTTCCACTTTCAAATTCTCAACCAGTTCCTCCCTATTTATCAACATCAATTCTAGAACAGCCTCTCCCCTAGTTGCTTTCTCCACCTTCTGAAATAAAAAAATTGTCTCCAATTGTATCCAAGAACTTCTTGGATAATCTGGGCCCTGCTGTGTTATTTTCCCAACAGATGTATGGGTAGTTGAAGTCTCCCATCACCACCAAGTTCTGTGCTTCGGATGGTTTTGTTAGTTGTTTAAAAATAGCCTCATCCACCTCTTCTTCCTGATTAGGTGGTCTGTAGTAGACCCCTACTATAACATCACCCTTGTTTTTTACCCCTTTTATCCTTACCCAGAGACTTTCAACAAGTCTGTCTCCTATCTCCATCTCCACCTCATACACTTAAACCCCATAATTTCCTGAATGCCACCATCTGACAGGATTTATTTTCTTTAATCCATTCTGCCTCTGCTTTGGAAAACTTCCAAAGAGTTAAGTGCAATAAACGAAGAACCACATGACACTAGGGAGGAAGTCACGTTTGAAGGACTGTATCTAAAATCCTCCTGCTCCTCTGTACCAGGCGGCCCTACCACTATGCCATGACTTCCCACTAGAGGGACATCTAGGGAAGTTCAAAACCCAACATTTGTATCCTGTTTCTTCTGGCAGCCCTGAATGCATTCTACAACACAGTTGTTTGTTGCTTCCTGTAATTTGGGTGCTCATGCCAAGACATCACATGGTAAACGCTTCAGCCTCCTCAACCCCTGGAAACTTGACCTAGGCCTTGGGCAAGTATAGCATTAGATTTTTATTATAAAATTGTGAGAGACCAATGGATTTATACCAATCCTGACAGTCACAGACCACCTTGCAAAAATGGCCCATTTTCTTCCCTGTGCCCACCTCTCCTCATCCAAAGAAACAGCCCAATTATGGATAATCCATGCTGTCCATCTCCATGGTCTCCTAAATCACAGTATCTCTGATCATAGTCTGCAATTCATCTCTCAGTTCTGGTGGGAGGCACTCTAAATTCTGGGGGTCCACACACCTCTCCTCTGCATCCTCAGACCAATGGCCAAATGGAGAGAGTAAAACAAATCTTGGAGCTGTACCTACACTACTAAACCAACTTTCATCAAGATAATTGGTCCTCGCTGTTACCATATGCAGAGCTCACATACAAGAGTACAGATCATGCATCCACAAGTCAAATCCTTATCTTTGCAAACTACAGGTTCCAACCAGGACCTCTCTTGGGGAGAGGGCACTGTCATGATACCACAGTGCTTGAATCTGGTTTTTCAAGGGTCCTACTCAACAGTTACTGTCTTGCACCCACCCAGCGGCTTGCTGCTAACCAGCTGAACAGGAGAGACCATGATACCTGAAGATACATCCGGGACGGCTTCCCTGGGCCTCACTGGAGGAACACCAAGAACTCTGATTGGTCAGGGCTTCTTATTTAAATCCAAAGAGAGACACAGGATGCCGTCTGCACAACTGCTACATTGGATCTTGCCTTCTTGCCTGACTTCTGGTTCATTGACCTGTTCCTGGTTCCTGTTTTCCTGCCTTGTTCCCAATCCTTGGCCCTGAGTTCTAGCTCCAGCTCTGATCCTTGGCTTGACTTTCTAGCTCCAGCTCTGACATTTGGCCTGATCCTTGGCTTGACTCTCTGATTCTAGCTCTGGCTCTAATCAGTAGACCTGGCCACCTTCATCTCGGCCTTGACATATTTGAAAATTGGATGTAAACTCCTAATTCTGAGGCCCTTTTGAAAATTTTACCCATAGTCTCATAATGCATGTTTACCTGGGGCATTCTTCAGTAGAGATAGAAGCGTCTAATCCTGACAAATGCAAGTTTTGCTTCACTTTTCTTTGCCCAGTTACATTGACGTAAACCTGGAGTCACTTCTCTGAAGAAAATGGAGTCACACCAGTGTAAAGCTAATGTGAGTGAGAGAAAAACCTGGCTTGTGAACCTCTTCATGGCTACTTAAGGGACCAATGAAGAATTCTCTTTGCCCTGTTGATCAAAGCCCAGTTTTATGAACTGATAGTTGATGCTTTTGGGTCCTACCATAGTCCCTCTAGCTATTTGGGTAAATAATTCTCTGGGTGTAGGAGGGGTGAGGATTCCTAAGAGAGGGTAACATGAGCTCTCCTATCAGCTGTCTGTCTCTCTTCCATACCTGTCTCAGGGCAGGCAACTATCCCTCAGAAGTTGCATTACTAGCAGCTCAGTATTCTCGATCTCTAGAAAGTATAGTATAGAAACTCTTTAGTTCTTAAAGACATAAATGCTCAAGGACTGATTCATTTTCAACCTCCTCTGTTGTCCTGTATGTTATATCTTCTATAACATTTGTCTTAATGTGATCAGTTTTCTCATCTCAGGGGATATATTAATGTCTTGCTATGACTGTTTATTCCACCTGGTTGTTTTTTCAGAGTATAGAAAATTACATTTCCACTATATTCAGTTTCTCATACCTTAAAAGCTGTAAGCCATATTCTATCAACCATAAATGGGGTTTTATGGCTTGGAGTACATGCTCTGAATTTGCAAGAGTATGCTGGAGAACTGTCCTGTGAGACATTTACTCTGTAATTCAGTTTACTCTACTTGAATTATGAGTCAGGTAATAAATCTCCATTATTTATCTGCACTAGTGATTCCTAGCCAATTGTGCATGTTATATGCAGGAGTTATCTTTAACACTGTTCATACTGAGAGTGGCTCAGAATATTTTCCTTTCCCTGTTTGCAGACTATTCATGTCCATATAAAGGGTCATGCTTATTCAGATGTCTTCTAGCTTTCTTAACCTATGATTTTTCAGATTGAAGGATAGACCTCTTTCAAGATTTTAGTTTTCAACAGTAGGGTTCTATTAAAACTGGTACCTTTGGAGAAGAGAGCATTATTTTCCTTGTAGATGTTTTCTGAGGACACAATCTCTAATCAATTCATGCTCATACACCAACTATCCTGCAGCGTGCATTGATTTCTTTTCTGTTTATTTTCTTTTGTTGAAATGGATAGTGCTAGATTGGAATACTTCATAGTCCCCTCCCATCTTGGGGTAACATGAATAGGAGTAATCCATGAGTTATAAATTATTTAAATTTGCTACCCAACTGCAATAGCTCAAGGCACGGGGCTATAATCCAAGAGTTTGGATCTATTATCTTCAGAGAACAATGATTAGGGGTAAGTATTTTTTTCAGTGTTTGTATAACTAAGACATGGCTGAGTGGATCTTGTCCAAAATTCCAGTGCCCCATATACAATCAAAATACCTTTAGTTGAGACCAACTATGAGAAATGTCAAGCCCAAGATATTTTTTCTTAAGGAAAAACCCCTTTTAGTTATCAAAAAGAAGAGTTTAGAATAGAATGTCTGTAATTGCAATGTTATATATAGGGTACAGATATTGGGGTACATAACATAAGAACATAAGAACGGCCATACTGGATCAGACCAAAGGTCCGTCTAGCCTAGTATCCTGTCTACCGACAGTGGCCAATGCCAGGTGCCCCAGAGGGAGTGAACCTAACAGGCAATGATCAAGTGATCTCTCTCCTGACATCCATCTCCACCCTCTGACAAACAGAGTCTAGGGACACCATTCCTTATCCATCTTGGCTAATAGCCATTAATGGACTTAACCTCCATGAATTTATACAGTTCTCTTTTAAACGCTGTTATAGTCCTAGCCTTCACAACCTCCTCAGGTAAGGAGTTCCACAAGTTGACTGTCCGCTGTGTGAAGAAGAACTTCCTTTTGTTTGTTTTAAACCTGCTGCCTATTAATTTCATTTGGTGACCCTAAAACTTCAGGGTGTATCGGAAATTCCAGTAATACCTTATGTTTTGAAGAAGAAGGATTAAATTGCAGTCTTAAACCCATTGACTTCAGTGAGGTTGATGGGAGGAATACATAAAACTAATTAGTTAAAATATATATTTAGGCTGGGTTCAATGAATGAGCCACTAGACTATCCATTACCCCCCATCTCAATCTATTTTGACTTATGTTAGGTGTATTCCTGGGCAGTAGATTAATAGTACATGTGCAGAGTGATACATGTACCAGCTCATGTGATTTAGCAATAACCAGGACAGGGATTTCGTGGGAGCCCCATTTGCTTCTGACTATGAGCAGGAGTCAGGGCTAAGAATGGACCAAATAACAAATGGCTTCATTAGCATGCCAAGAATCATGCTTAAGTCCATGTTCTCCTCAGTTAGACACATTTCTTTACTCACTCCCCCCCTCCCCCTTTTCCCCCACAGTTCCCTTATGAATAAAACCAGGTAAATATACAAAGTTGTATCAGTGTAATAACGGCTTGTCTACACTGGCACTTTACAGCACTGCAACTTTCTCGCTCAGGGGTGTGAAAAAACAAACCCCTGAGTGCAGCAAGTTTCAATGCTGTAAAGCACCAGTGTAGACAGTGCAACAGTGCTGGGAGCCGCGCTAAGGGCTTAATATTGCTCCCACCTAAATCAGTGGAAAACTCCAATTGACCTTAATGATGCAGGATGAAGCTCCACAGTTGTGATTTTAAATTGGTTTAATTAAACCATTGCACTTTATGGCTGGACAGCCTTAAACTGATCTAAATCAGGTTTCAACTAATATAACTTGTGTCTCTAAATGTAAAAGCACAAGCTAACCCATTATAACTAGTTTTTAAACTGATATAAGCATGTCTACACATAAAGCTGCACCAGTTCAACTGAGCTAGTTTAAGTTAAACTGGAGCAATGTCTGTGTGTAGACAAGGGGACAAGGTGGTGCAAGGGGCTGGAGATTGACTTCTCCTCAGTGCAAAGACTACTCCCAGCTCTTTACCCTGTCCTGGACACAGGGTATTCTTCACTCTTAGTTTCAGTAGAATGCACAACCTGAGGCACCATTTTGTGTATCACTCAGAATTGCAAGGTCAGGATCTTTGGAGACGGTTCACAGAAGGTGGCTGTAGAAATACTGGCTCAGACATGTCTGGGCATGAGGAAGAGCAGAATTCCTTCTCTGCTAGGAGATTGTTGGAGGGGAGATTAGGATCTGATGTCCAGCCTTGAAGGTTTTGCCTCTGTTTCAGTGGTTTAAGGAAACCCACTTCATTCATTGTATTTTGGTACCCTTTTGTTAATGGGACTGAGCTCTCCTGTACGGGAGATGGAGTGGGAGTAGGAGGAGAGCAGTCAGAATGACTGGCAGTCTCTTACATATTGTACCTAGGAGGACTCTCACCTCCCCATGGCCGTGATTTAAAAATTTGATGTCACTGTATGCAAACTCATTGATGTCACTCTATGCAAACTCATTGATGTCACTCTATGCAAACTCATGTCACATGCACTCATACTCCTTTGAATGGTGCCGTCAGAGGCTGCTTAGGAAGAGGGGCTGGTATTAAAGGGGAGAAAGTGAGTGATCAAGTGGGTGCTGCAAAGGGTATCAGTGCTGATCCACAGATCACCTGCCCCACAGGTTCTCCAAAGCATAGCTGTCTAACCTGTGACCATTGCCTGCATTATAATCTCAACCCCTGCTGCCTACCAGGAATTGAATTTGTAATAGCACGCCCAAGCTTTGGCCCCAGTGCACACATTAGTTTCTAGTGTAGCCATAGCTTTAGTGTAGTAAGTGAGTGTTTACAGTGGCTCAGCTGCACTGATACAGCTATGCCGCTGTAAGCTGTCTAATGGAGCTGCTCTAAGATGATGGGAGAAAGCTTAATTACTCCATCCCCTGCAAGCGGCTGTAGCTACGTCAGCGGGAGAAGCTTTTCTGCCGACATAGCACTGTCCACACCGGTGCTTAAATGGGCATAGATTATGTCGCTCAAAGGGGCGGATAATTCACACCCCTGAGAGACATAAGTTATGTCTACGTAAGCTGTTGGATAGCCAGAACCAAAGCAAACATGCTGAATGAAGGTGCATTATGACTTTGTGCTCACACATGCAGTAGGGAACTAACGCTAATTGAAGGAGCTGTTATAATCAGAACATTTAAAAATACATTTTTTGTGAAGAAAGAGTCCCAGCCCCCATTTACTCTTCTCTGCTCCTCTGCAGCTGTTGATTAACATCCGTGAGCACCTGATTAACAGGCAAGTGATGGACTCCAGCAAAGCATTAGCCTAAAGATTTTTAGGAGGTATTTTCCATTTCCCAGGCTCTTTCCACTTTAAAAAATGTCATGATAAATAATCTATTTGCTGGTAGGAGAATCTAAGGGCCCAGTTCTCTTTTGTACTGATTAGAATCAAGCTCTAAGCGTCCAATTTTCAACTGGCCTTTAGCCCAGATTAGACATGGGTGCAAATGAGATGCACAGATGGCTAAATGACAGGGCTTGTGCCTGCAATTAGTTGCAGGTGCAAAACATATGGCTACAGATTGCACCCACAAGAAGAGAGAGCAGTTATTGAAAAGGTCCCATGTCCTCGGTGGCCAGTTGGACCTCAAGTCTGCAGCAGAGGCCCTGGATTTTGCCACGCTCTGGTGGAAAGTCTGTGGCAGCCTCAGATAAATTAAAAAATGAGGGTTTATAATGAATTGAACATGAATAATCCAGTCATAAAGTGTCACATGCTGTGCTATTAAATTGTATTTATTTTATTCTCCCCATTTTCAGGTTTTCATACGCTAAAGATATTTGGATTTACAGTGTCTAACAGCATTGTAGCCGTTGTTGGAAGCAAACTGGCTTTTGGCGTATGTGGAATCATAGGCAACAGTCTGGGATTGTGGCATGAGCACATTAGCTGGAGGTGTCGGCTTCAATGATCAGCAGCGAAATAGTTAACTTTTAAATTGCGGTTGGTGGGTTTCAAAAAAGACCATCCCTCTATGAAAGGGGAAGTCCGTACCTTTCACAGCTATCTTTTCAGGCTGCCTGCACAAGAGGCATATATCAAGGCATCAGTCATGCACAGTTCACTTCTTCAGGTTTTCGCAAACACAATGTAAAACAGCCTAGAGTCTTGAATTCAGTTCTGCAACAAAGTGTGACAAATTCTGTGGCCATGGAATTACAGATTCTCAGGCACTGCATGAGAGCATAGCTCAGAAGATCATCCATGGTAACTGGAGCCAAGCCTACCTCACCCCCCACCATACAAACACCTGAGTAGTGTGGGGGAAGGGATACTATTAGTTTAGTATGAACCTGAAGGAGAGGAGCTCAAGGAGTTACAATAGGGTCTGCCCCATGCTTGGGGTTTAGTGGGAGAGGCTCTTAGCTGCTTCTCTCCTGTCACACACATTTTGTGCACTGTTGCAGGGCTGGGGACAAAAGCACCATTCATTTTAAGATTTTAAAGATTTGAGCTGATCACAGAGAAATCTGAAATCCTATGTTGACCAAAAAATATGTTTGGTCATATTGGACCAAAATCACCCAACCATTTCCGTATTGAGGTCTTAGAGGCCCCTAGTATGTCAGAATTGGGAAAAAAAACACATGGGATGCATTTAAAACTGGCTTTATTGTAACCAGTGAACTATAAACCGGTGAACAAGTTAAAACTTTCCTAGATTCAGAAGCACGTTATGTTGGAGTCTAACTTAACCCATGATCAAACACATTTTTAAAAAAGCTACACACTGTACAGGTGTCAGGGGTCTAACTGACTCCATGTTTAGACATTGAAAACAGATAGCAACAGCAACAATATAAAAGGCACAAACACAACAAAGTGTGACCCTGTTACCTTTTTAAAAACTTTTTTTGCTACCCAAAACCCACAACAAGTTGGATGATAAAATCACTGTGGAAAGATTGACCTCATCCTAGTCTAAGAACATTTGATGTATGAAGAGGTTTGGCACGGAAAGTTTTATTTACATTTTTGTGCCTGTTGGGGTGAGATAGACCCCAAAACATTAGGAGTTTAGAAAGAGAAAATTGAGAAGCTGAAGTTGAAAAAAGAAGAAAAATTCTGAAAAGGAGAAAGTAAAAAAAGGTAGACCACTTTTTACTCAGTAAATAACCCAGTACATAGAGATACAAAACACTAGCTATACACAAGATGGAGGCTTACTCACAATAGAATGCACACACTTCACAGTGTTAACATACACTCTGCCATTACAGAGCTTTTTCCAGTGTCAGACTCCTAATAGCATAGGCAAAGTTAGTGTCATTGATAGCTCCCTGCAGTACAGATTACAAGAAATTGTGTAGTTACCTGCTCCAACTGTTGTTTTGGTTAGACTGAGGAGGTGAAGGTCCACACCATAAATTCTTGAACTAGGGATGACAGGAATACTGTATTTTAAACACTATACTTCCTGACAGTAGAACAGTTTAGACCAATAGTATGTGATCTACTTCCAGGCGGCTGGATAGTATGACAAAACAATAGCAGTCTGCATTCAGTCTGCATTCCTCCCAAGAGCAACAACTAGCCAAGGAAAGCTTCTGTGTCCTGCCATGACAAGACTGCATTCATTGAGGCATTAGTGCATAATAAGGAGGTGCACTGGTTGGGAAAACATTTAGGAGGCATGAAACCAAGTGGAAGAGGAACAATTTCTTGAGACGTTCCCATCTACTTCCAAGTCTTTTCTGGAGAAAAAATCAAGGATAGAGTAAATTGGCTGGCTTGATATGAATTTGAAAGAAGGCAGTATTGCCTTAAGTGGTTTGGGGTAGAGGTTAGTATGACAGATTCAACATCAAATAAAGATGTATTGTAGAGTGTCTTCCCTCTGACTAAAATGCTTCCTGGATGGTTAGCAATTGCTGTGTGTTATTCTATGGTTGCACATCCCACTCCAGAGGTGGCTGCATGTCAGTGATTGAAATAATCTGTGTACTGTATATTTAGGCTATAATCTACCACATGCAGAATCCCCACTAAGGAATGGGAAATTTGCACAAAAATTGAGGGTGGAATATAATTGGTATGTAAAATTCTACATAAATGGCACTTATTATTATTAGTTTTCTTGCACGATTTATTAAAATAAATAAATAGTTGTTGTTTAGCACAATGCACGTAAAGCTCCTGACTTTCACATTAATCTGAAACATAGAGCCATATAACAACATTTTATGCTTCTTCCATTGATGATTTAATTTTTGCTTTTGAGGAGCAGTGGCAAATGAGTTAGCCAACTACACATATGTAAGTTAAGAGAACGCATGTAATCAATTAAAAATCAGTGATCTCCGTTACACAAGAATCATCACTATGGAGAAAGGTGATGGGGAACTAAATTGAAGTTACATGGCCAATGCCACAAGCTTGCTCTGCACTGAAAAAAATAAAAGCACAGAACTTTTCAGAATGCATGGGCAGACTTCAGCCATAAAAAGTATTGTAGAAATCGAATTCTAGTACTTTTCATGGGCCTGAGCATGTAATGTTTGCTCACATATAAAGATACCCCTGAGGGGGAAAAACAGGAGGAGGTGCTTTATGTTTATGCATTGTGTTGCCTGTGTGGAATAAAACTGAAGAAGTTATGAGGTTGATTAAACTTAAGTTGTGGTTGAGAATTATCCACAGATCAAAAATGTTCATAGACAATTCCGAAATCCTTCTGTTAGCAGAGATGGTATTTTATATGGTTTTGATGTATTCCACTGTATTCTGAGGTGTTGCATTATAATATGTTACACTCTGTCATGCCCTGTTATGCCATTTTCAGTAGGGCTGCAGAAGATAATGTAGAATGAAATGTAAAGATTCGAAACACATTGTTGTGAGGGATCCATCTAGGGCTGTGTGAAATGCAGTGGTTTTGCTTCCCAGGGGGTCTGCGTCAAACTTTGATTGTATTTTATCTTTTAGTCCTCATAGGTTCACACCCCTTTGCTTTGTATTCAAATAAGCTGGGGACCTCATATTCCTCCCATCAGCTCCTGCCCTACTCACACCCTACAGAGTTTTCCTGGCCCCAGTGTTCAAACTGGGACACTTTTTGCCAGCCTTTGTTCCAATTCCTACAAGGTTTGTTGCCACAATCTTCTTCAGGCTATTTCAAGCTCTGAGGGAAAGAGAGAAAGTGTGCCAGAAACTGTCTGCCTCTAGACCATGGTGGTGTTTGGCTCCCACTGCCTGTGCTTGTTGGGAAGGAATATAGAGCCTCCAACACCAGCCATTGCCTGCTCTTGGTGGGAAAAGAAAGAGTGATGAGTCCCTAGTATAGTTCTCTATGGTCCCGGCTGCCTCCTGGGCAGAGTTGCATTTCCTGGTGCCTGGCCCCTAGCAACAAATAACTTTTGCTGCACTTCATTGCACTCCCTCCTTCTCTTTCTGTTTGCCTTGATGTAACTCCTAACTGCATGTAGCGATAGGTTCTCATTAAATCAGTGGAGCTATGCCACTATATGCCAGATGAGGATCTGGCCTCTCATGCTTAGTATGCACTAGAGGTCAAGCTGATTGGGAACAATGCATCAAACTTTTATTAGCTCCACCTTGCTCAGTCTCAGTACACTCAGACTTCTGAAAACCTCTGTGATAATTCCCCATGGGCAAATCCAGGGGATAGCAGGGCCAGCCCTTGTTTTTAAAATTTACTGTTTAATTTCTCCTCCAGTGGCTTGAATCATCAGTGTCCTTGTCACCATGCCTCAGTGGGTCACAGGACAAACTGCTGAGAAATGGGGCAGACCTACCCCAAATTGGTGGTTATTCTAAGGTAAGATATACCAAGCTAGTAACAAACATAAACTTCTGTCTCACCACACTGGTTAACAAGAAGTCAGAAATGCAATCTCCTTAAGTATCCCAGCCCTTGTTTCACCACCCAGACATTAGACTTAATGATGAGTGGTTATTGAAAACCAATTTCATCAAACAAAGGGTTCTTCTAATCCCAAGAGATCAGCCACACAGCCAGGTCAATATAGAACTCAGTTCTTACCCAATAATCATGCTGTTGCCAATCCTTTAGTATCTAATATCGAAAGGTTTATTTATAAGAGAAAAGAAAGGTCGAAGAAATCAAATACATACAATCATTGCAGAGTTCTTGTATCAGGTGTGAAGCCGTGATGGAATAAACTGCTGGCTTGTAAAATCTCTGGTAACTTCCAAAAGATTGGAAGGTCCTCAGTCCATTGGTTGGAACGCTCCTTTTAGTGCAAGCCCAGAGATCAGAGCAGGAAAGAGGCAAAATGGAGATGCTTCCAGGGTCTTTTATATCTCCACCCATGTGGAGGGGATGCTCTCAGTCTAAGGGCAAGTTCACACTACAGCGCTACATCAGCGCAGCTGCACCAATGCAGCTGCACTGCTGTAGAGCATCTGGTGAAGACACGCTATGCCAATGGGCAAGTGCTCTCCCATTGGCATAATTGCTCCACCTCGGCGAGAGGCAGAACATATGTTGGTGACACAGCATCTCCCGCCGACATAGCGCCGGAGTGGACACCGCGAAACTTGTGTCACTCTGAGTTTTTTCCCCAAACCCCCGAGCGACGTAAGTTAGATCAAATTAAGCAGTAGTGTAGACCTGCCCTTACAGGCAGGAAAATTACAGGCACAATATGGAGTCCAGGGTCACATGAGCTAGTCACATGACTTGATGACTTGTAGGAGCAGCCATTACCTATATTCTGGCTAAAGTGTCCACAGGAAGGCTCACCGGGTGGGGCGAGCTTGTTCCATGGTTTATTGTAAGAGTTAAGTGTTTCTTAATGGGTCGTCAACTTGAATAGTTCATTCACACTGTGCTGGCCAGAGTTGATGTAAATTACCTTGTGGGTGTTACCGCAGGAGCAAACACATTTGAAATACTGGTACATCGTCAATAGTTATAACGTTAGATAAAAAGATGATACATGCATACAAAGAGGATATTTGATAGATTGTGACTTTTCCGTTGATATCTTGCATGACATAATTTGTGTAAGATTTGTTGCAATTTCTAACAGTAGCAAGATTAATGATACAACTGGTCATGTTTCAATCATACAGCATCACAGTCCTGACTGATGGTCAGTAGATAGTATAATAAATGTGAAGACTGTTTTTGTTTTTAAACAAATGTTGGTTCTTAATTCTATGAAGTGCCTTTCAGGAGATAGATCTGTCAGTACAAACTGTTATAACTTGGTAGGGATGAAGGTTCAGGAAATGATCAGGATATTATTTTTTGTGCCCGTGAGAGAAGGATTTTTTCTTACAAAGTCGAACCAGTGAGCACAGCGAAAGTTAGAAGTCAGAAGTATATGTTGTTCATAACCCCAATCACACAAGGGCACGCCTGTTAATTTAACCACCATGCTAATCTGTTCTGATTGTGCAATGTAAAATAAAATATTCAACAACATAATTCTGCAGTCCTTATTCAGGCTAAACTCACAGTGAAGTCAGGGAGAATCCTGCCTGAATAAGGAATTCTAAGCAGGGCCCCTAGATATTACCTATAGCCATTATAAATTATAATATAGTCAGGCATTTCATTGTTCTTACATTCAACACACAGTACATCAATTTAACTGATGGTAAAATGTTTCTCCCCGTAGTTCTAGAACATACTGTCAAAATGTTGTTTTATTGTTAGTTGCATTTGTGTTAGTTTTATAGAATCATAGAAATGTAGGGCTGGAAGGGACCTTGCGAGGTCATCTAGTCCAGTCCCCTGCAGTGAGGTAGGACAAAGTAAACCTAAGTAAACCATCCCTGACAGGTATTTGTTCTACCTGTTCTTAAAAACCTCCAATGATGGGGATTCTACAACTTCCTGTGGATGCCTATTCCAGAACTTAATTACCCTTATAATTAGAAATCCTAATATCTATCCTAATCTCCCTTGCAGCACATTAAGCTGATTACTTCTTGTTCTACCTTCACTGGACATGGAGACCACTTGATCACCATTCTCTTTATAACAGCCCTTAACATATATGAAGACTGTTATCCGTTCCCCCTTGAGTCTTCTTTTCTCATGACTAAACATGCCCAGTTTCCTCATAAGTCAGATTTTCTAAACCTATTATCATTTTTGTTGTTCTCTTCTGGACTATCTCCAATTTATCCATATCTTTCCTCAAATATGGCGGCCGGAACTGGACACCGTACTCCATCTGAAGCCTCATCAGTGCTGAGTAAAGCAGGACAATTATCTCCTGTGTCTGACACATGACATTCCTGTTAATACAGTCCAGAAAGATATTAGCCTTTATTTCCAACTACATCACACCGTTGACTCATATTCAATTTATGCTCCACTATAACCTGCAGATCCTTTTTAGCAGTACAACTAGCCAGCCAGTTATTCCCAATTTTGTAGTTGTGCATTTGATTTTTCCTTCCGAAATGTAGTATTTTACATTTGTCTTTCATCTTGTTGGTTTCAGACCAATTCTCTAATTTTCAAGGTCTTTTGAATTCTAATCCTGTCTTCAAAAATGCTTACAACCCCTCCTATCTGGGTGTCATCTGTTAATTTTATAAGCATACTCTCCACTACATTATCCAAGTCACTAATGAAAATATTGAATATTACTGGACCCAATACATACCCTTTGAGACCCCACTAGGTACATCCTTCCAGTTTGACAATGAACTATTGATAACTACTCTGTGAATACAGTCTTTCAGCCTCTTATGCGCTCAGTTTACAGTAATTTCATCTAGGCTACATTTCCCTTGTTTGCTTATAAGAATGTCATGTGGGGCTGTATCAAAAGCCTTACTAAAATCAAGGTATATCATGTCTACAGCTTGCCCCACTATCCCCCAGGCCAGTTTGTGTGTGATTGACACAGGGCCGAGATTCTCAGCCAATTTACTCCATCTGAAGATCTAGGATTGACTTCCTGGCTCCATTTAAGTCAATGGCAAAACTCCTACTGACTTCAAGGGGGACAGAATTTCACCCCAGTCTTACAGACTTCTGTATATCCATGGAATGGACACAATACCATCAGTGACAATACAATACTGCTCAGACAATATAGCTCAATTCTGACATGCAGGGATCACCTCTGAGGGTGAGGGAGTAGTTTATTCTCCATGCCTATTATGACCTTTCCCTCTTTACTGAGACTGCCAGTGTGTAGAGAGTAAATGGGCAATATGAGACAGCTATAGTTGCTGGGTTTTGTATATGATGACATTTGCCCACTAGGACTTGGACTGAGACCAGTAAATTTCCTTGACCTAGACTACCGGACAGACATCATCTGGTACCAACTTGATCCATTTGCATTCATTTACCTATGAAATATTTGAAATAATAAACTTTGGAATGTAGCTTTTGAAATAAGTGCTCTCAATAGCAGAAATCTTCGACCAATATAGTCATTGGTATCTATATTGGGTGATGCAAGAGTGACAATAGCTTTTATTAAACAAAATAATGAATGCTGGTGATGCAAAAATGAAAGAGGGACTGATATGAAAATGCCAATAAATAAATTAAATAAATAAAACCTTCTGGGAAAATGTCAAAGAAGGAACAATAGCATTTCCCTTTCCTGAAGATCTGAACTCCTGTATGCTGGGAAATCCAAAAGCAGTCAGAGGTTTAAATTCCAACAACAAAGATGGCTTTGAAGAGCTCCAAACACTGAGCCTTTTGTTTATATAATTGCCTTTTGTTCATATAGACAATCAAAACATACCAAACTGCAATCTATTATACCTGATCTACCAAACAGCTGATCCTGTCAGTACTCTGTGTGCAGAAAACTCATTGAAATTAATTGAAGAGCACATTGGGTTCAGGTTCCAAATCCTTTCATAGTTCCCTTTGAAGTATACAACATAAAATAATATCTAGTATCACTGTTTTCTCTATGCAGCAAATTCTGTGTTGACTGGCTTTCACTCCCATGCAGCTGCAGAGATGCAACCGGAGTAAATGAGCTGGAGGTAATTAAGTGCAGAGTTTGGCTCATGTCTTATTGTCCACCCATTTTTTTTCCTGTCCACTGGAGCAGTATGACAGCTATGGCCAGATTTACACCCCTAGGCACATTATCTTCAGTGCCCCCGTCTACAGCTGACCTTCACGTTTTCTGTAAAAAATTAAACAAAAATAAACATAAACGATAATTAAAATATGTATTCAGCATAATAACAAAAATACATGCAATTAAAACAATCACATAACCCACTTTTAACTTTTAGGTACCCCCTAGAACGCCGGTGCCCCTAGGCATGTGCCTACTGAGCCTAACTGGAAATCTGGCCCTGATGACAGCTATAGTTAAGGTTTCGTGAAGATAACCCCCTCTTTCAAGTTGTTCCTATTCTTCTGACATGGTCACCTATTAGGTTAATATTTTCCAGACTGCCCCAAGGTGATATTTCGAAAGATTGCTAAAAGAAAAATAGGTCAGCCATTTTTTATTATAACGGTGTCTGAGGTGAGGGGAGGGGAGGAATCAAACCTTTCCTTATTATAATTTTTTTAGGCAAAAGTTTAAACAAGTATACAGACAACCTTGCTTTAAAGGAAGATACAAAAAAGTAGTCCCATTAACATTTCTGAAAAAATTCTCCAAAATGTTCCTAAAATATCTTTATGTGTAGCATATTAAGAATGTCTGTTGGTTTGGAGGACTGGAATAAAGATTTTGTCAAGACTTAGATTTAGATAGAGGATGATGGTCCATCAGATCAGATGAGCTATAGAACTCGTGAGCAATTGTTTCATCACTTGTAAATAATTCAGCCATTGCCAAATCATTTCATTAGACCACGAAGGGTATGGCTACATTGCGATGAAAAACTCTCAGGGCCCAATTCAATTGACTTGGACACTCTGGGCTCAGGCTGCTGGGCTAAAAATAGCAGTGTGGACTTTCCTGCTTGGGATGGAGCCTGGGAGCTGACACCTGGAGAGTTGGGAGGGTCTCAGAGTCTGGGCTCCAGCCAGAGTGGGAACATTTACTCCACTATTTTTAGCCCCGAGAGCTTGAGTCAATTGAGTGGATTCTGAGGACTTCTTTGCGGTGTAGACATACCCTTAGAGTCAGAGATAACTCCCACTGAAGTCAGTGGAAAGATTCCCTTTGATGTCTATGGGCTCTAGACTAGGCTCTAATACCAGACAATATCATCATGTAGTCTCTCTCTCCATGTATAAATGTATACAGATTTCCCACTGGTGTATGCTGTTTTCTGCTGACGAGCCAGCCTTGAAAAAACAGCCAATCAGAAAAGCTTCCTCCTTTCCTGGCACCCCAAAGCCCTGAAGCTTATTTAAACAGTAATTACAATTTCTGAGCTAGCTAATAGTTTCAGGAATCAAACAATAGTGTCTTCTTACTGTGGTACTGTTCTTACCTTTGGTGATCATAATGTAGGAGGTCTGTTTCATTCAGCAAATACTAAATTTTCCAATCCTTTTTTTAAAAGACTAGATTTCAACTACATATATTCAAAACATCATCTGAATCATTTTCCAAATGAATAAATTGTCTTTTCTTCCTCATTGAACCTGAAATCTGAACTTATCTGTTTGTGCAATTTCCTGTTCTTTGTTTCAATGACCCTTTTTCACCTATCGTACTCACAGTAATTATTTGACTTCAACTGCCAGTGAGAACTCATCTTCTTTTTCTCAACCATAATTACTTCACTGAGCATTAAAGTGAAAAGGCCACTTTCCTCTTGTTGTTCATCTCTTCCAGATGTCAAGTTATTTACAAAGCCTTTGAATTAGTAGTGTTATGATGAGAATTTTGGTAAATTGTATATGAAAGAATTAGGCACATTATAATCTTGAATTCTCATTTACCCTGAAACTTTTTTTCTCACTTTCCTAATCATTGCTCCAACCAGTGGATTATTACACATTCAGAGCATTTTGCCTATGAGATTCTGCTTGATGATAGCAGGAAATATGGCTAGCCAATAGGATATTTTCTGAGAAGCTATTAGAATTTCAGTTGTGTTCATAATTTCAAAATAGAGGGAATACAAAACACAACACAAAACAGAACCAGATTGAGCTCCCACCCAGCAACCTGGGAAAACTAAACACCACCTTAGGACGCCTCTGAGAGGCATTACTTTCCCTCTCGCAAACACTGATTCTGTGTATAACAAAAGAAAACTCATTAAAAGGGAAAGGGAACCTAGCATTAATTTGGGAAAATACCACAAGTACAATTCAAAAGCACAAACACCCACACATGGTAACCTTGTGCAGTGTCCTTTACCTCAGTTTCCCACCTTGTGGTTTGAAAGTCTGACGAATGAATGTCCCTTTTAACATGCGATTCCTCTCTTCCTCTGCTGCGCCCCCTCCTCCAGTTGGTTGTCCTTAGTCAGCAAAGACCCACAGTTCAGAGGTGGCTCTATTGTTCTGCAAGGGCAAGGTTATTCGGTTGTTGATGGCCCTTTAATGGCTGTCCCATTGAGGGACAGACAGCCATGTGCCAGACCCTCACCCTTTACCATGAGAGGGATGATGCAATCTAAGCTGACAGTGTACAGTGCATTAATGGTATAATCACACCGACTTCATAACATCAAACTGGACTTCATAAGTGCACATACACAGAATCCCCAGACTGTCATACATGGGTGTACATATATATATATACCTAGCTATACATTACATTGACACAACTGATAAAAAAAAATCTTTAAAGCCCGGAATAACTTCAAAGGCCACAAGCCCTGTATTATAGAACGATCTTTGAAACCCTGGCTTGTATTTAGTTAACTCTTTCAAAAGAATGGAGAATCAGGCCATGTCTACACTGCAAAGTTAAGTCGACTTCATGTAAGTCATCAGCAAGTCTCCGATTTAAGCACGCGTCCACACTACACTCATTGTGTTGGCGGAGTGCTTCCTCACTAGCAGGGCTTGCATTGACGCATGGAGCACTGAGTTATGGGTAGCTATCCCACAGTGCATGTAGCGGAGTGGAATTTTGGGTTGGGCTTGCAATGCCTTATGGTACCAAAAATGGTGGTTATGGGAACATGGTGTTAGTCTCCCATGATGCATTTACCTCCCTGAAATCAACAGCAAACAAACCAAGCCTTTTTCATGCCCTTTTTTTTGTAAGCCTGGGTTATCCATGCGGATGCCATAGCATGATAAACATGGACCCCGCTCATCTGTACACTGTTGTTGTGAGCATTACAAACACCTCGCGCCTTATCCTGCAGTATTTACACAGCCAATACAGGAGCCACCGTGTGGAGCAATATGATGTCACGCAAGCAGCACGGCTGGAAGACATAGAATGGAGCAATTTGCAGTTATTGGCGACAGTCATGCATCACCTTCACACAGTTGAGCGCTGTTTCTGGGCCTTGGAAAAAAGCACTGACTGGATGGGCCGCATCATTATTATGCAGCTATGGGATGATGAGCAATGTATGCATAAGGCCTCTTTCCAGGAACTGTGTGAAGAGCTTTTCCCAGCCCTGAAGCACAGCAATAATAAAATGAGAGCTGCTCTGACAGAGGAGAAGTGAGTGGTGATAGCTCTGTGGAAGCTTGCAATTCCAGACTGCTACCTGTCAGTGAGGCATCAATTTGGAGTAGGTAAATCTACTGTGGGATCTGTTGTGATACAAGTTTGCTGGGCCATTAACAGACTTCTGCTAAGAAGGGTAGTGACTCTGGGCAATGTTCAGGACATAGTGGATGGTTTTGCCATGATGGAGTTCCCTAACTGCGGTGGGGTGACAGACGGAACACATATCCCTATCTTGGCACCAGACCACCTTGCCAAAGAGTACATAAACTGAAAGGGATACTTCTCAATGGTGTTGCAAGTGCTGATGGATCACAGGGGCCATTTCATGAACATCAAAGTGGCATGATTGGGAAAGGTACATGACACGCGCATCTTTAGGAACACAGGTCTGTTCAGAAAGCGGCAAGCAGGGACTTTCTTTCCAGACTGCAAAATAATCATTGGTGACGTTGAAATGCCAATCATGATCCTGGGAGCCCCAACCTACCCCTTGCTCCCATGGCTTATGAAGCCATTCACAGGCAGCCTGTACAGCAGTAAGGACTGGTTCAACCATAGGCTGAGCAAGGCAGAATGGTGGTGGAATGTGCCTTTGGATGTTTAAAAGGTCGCTAGTGCTGTTTGCTTATTAGATTAGACCTCAGTGATAGCAATATCCCCATTGTTATTGCTGCCTACTGTATGCTTCATAATATCTGTGAAACAAAGGGAGAAAAGTTTCCACCTGGGTGGGGGGAGGGTTTGAAGCAGATCACCTGGCAGCCAATTTTGAGCAGTCAGACACCAGAGGAATAAGAAGAGCACATTGAGGGGCTCTGCATCTTTGAAAACCAGTTTCAGCAATGAGTCAGAGTAATGTATCGGGGTAGCTGTGTTTGTCTGTATCTACAAAAACAACCAGGAGTCTGGTGGCACCTTAAAGACTAACAGATTTATTTGGGCATAAGCTTTCGTGGGTAAAAACCTCACTTCTTCGGATGCATAGAGTGAAAGTTACAGATGCAGGCATTATATACTGACACATGGAGAGCAGGGAGTTACTTAGCAAGTGGAGAACCAGTGTTGACAAGGCCAATTCAATCAGGGTGGATGTAGTCCACTCCCAATAATGGATGAGGAGGTGTCAATTCCAGGAGAGGAAAAGCTGCTTCTGTAATGAGCCAGCCACTCCCGTCCCTATTCAAGCCCAGATTAATGGTGTTAAATTTGCAAATGAATTTTAGTTCTGCTGTTTCTCTTTGAAGTCTGTTTCTGAAGTTTTTTTGTTCAGTGATATTGACTTTTAAATCTGTAATAGAATGACCAGGGAGATTGAAGTGTTCACTTACTGGCTTATGTATGTTACCATTCCTGATGTCCGATTTGTGTCCATTTATTCTTTTGCGGAGGGACTGTCCAGTTTGGCCAATGTACATGGCAGAGGGGCATTGCTGGCACATGATGGCATATATAACATTAGTGGATGTGCAGGTGAATGAGCCCTTGATGGTGTGGCTGATGTGGTTGGGTCCTCTGATGGTGTCGCCAAAGTAGATATGGGGACAGAGTAGGCAACGAGGTTTGCTACAGGGATTGGTTCCTGGGTTGGTGTTTCTGTGGTGTGGTGTGTAGTTGCTGGTGAGTATTTGCTTCAGGTTGGGGGGTTGTCTGTAAGCAAGGACTGGCCTGCCTCCCAAGGTCTGTGAGAGTGAAGGATCATTTTCCAGGATAGGTTGTAGATCGTGGATAATGCGCTGGAGAGGTTTTAGCTGGGGGCTGCATGTGATGGCCAGTGGGGTTCTGTTATTGTCCTTGTTGGGCCTGTCCTGTAGTAGGTGATTTCTGGGTACCCGTCTTGCTCTGTCAATCTGTTTCCTCACTTCCCCAGGTGGGTATGGTAGTTTTACGAATGCTTGATAAAGATCTTGTAGGTGTTTGTCTCTGTCTGAGGGGTTGGAGCAAATTCAGTTGTATCTTAGGGCTTGGCTGTAGACAATGGATCGTGTGATGTGTCTTGGATGGAAGCTGGAGGCATGTAGGTACGTATAGCGGTCAGTAGGTTTCCGGTATAGGGTGGTGTTTATGTGACCATCACTTATTTGCACTGTAGTGTCCAGGAAGTTGTTCCTTACCAAACTGTCCCCTCCATTGCATTTTCTCCCCTGTAAACTCCACCCCCACCAACCACCATGTGTTGAATGAATAAAGGGCCTTTTCTCCTCAACCCGTTAAGTTTTATTATGCACACAAACACACAGAGACAGCAAAGAAAAGTAAGATAAACTGGGGCAAAAGAGCTGATAACACTGTGGGGGGAGAAACAAGGAAAGCTTGCTTACAGATGCACTGCAATAACAGTCAAAGGTGTGGGAATGGGCTCCTTCTGTTCCTTGTACCCTACTCTGGTGTTGAGTGCAAGGGATACCAAACTCCTCCCTACCCCCCACCTCATAAGATGTTTGCGGGAGGAGGATGTGGAACTGGGCAATGATGGCAGCAGGTTCAGCATAGGCTGCAGAGGGACTCTAGCATCCAGCTGTCTTTCTTGAACCTCAGTCAGATGCCCCAACATGTCTGGTTGCTCCTTCATAATCCGCAGCATCTCTTCCTGCATGGCACGCTCTTGTTCCCTGCATGCTCACCTGTCCTCCCTATCCAAGTTCAGGTTCTCGGATAGTGTAATCCTCCATGCTCTGGGCTCCGTCTTGTCACTCTTGGAGGAACGCATTAACTCATTGAACTCATTCTTTTTCCACCTTCTAATCTGAGAAAGTCTCTGTCCCAGTGTGGACAATGCACCAATGGACAAGGTTTCAGCTGCAAGGAATGCAAAGCACAAGAGTAGCATTGACAGTACATACATTGTTTCTGGTGCAAGGTTAATATTTTTTATTAAAAAACTACCCCTCACTGCACTTCACTTCACTGAAAGCCACAACTTAATCACAATTGCAGGTTAATGCAAGAATCAGTTTGCTGCTCCAGCCACGGTGAGTAAGGCCGTGAAGCATGGGCGAGAGGTCTTGTGCTGCTGCTTTTATGAAGACATCCTTGGGATCACAGGTTGGAAGTTGAGAAAAGCCCCCTTTCCCCTAGTAACCTGATGGTGCTTGAGGACAGGCACCAGTGTAAAGCCCCCAAATAGTTTGTTTTTTACAAAAGTGGCACCGGACTGGGGGGGAAGTGAGACAAACAGAAAGCCACCCTCCCCCCGTTTTTTTTTTTATGATGCTTGCAGTACACAGTGATCCCTTCCAACTACAACCACGGCATGTTTGGGAAAGCGTGGTTGTGTTGTTACCCAGGGTTCTTTCAACCCAAAGCTCTTGGTAACTTTTACTCTGTGCGAGGTGGTGTCAGGAAATAAATCAGGGGACACACGGCCGTCTGACCAATAGATGGCTGGCACAAACAGGACAACACAAGAGTGCTTTCACTTAAAGCTAAACTTTACTTAGTCTCAAGCACCCCCAACCCTTGATAATTACCAAAGCTGAGTGTGGCTCTCGAGTGACACAGCGGCAGGCTTCCAGTGGCCAAATCTTCCGTCTGCCGGTGGGGACCACAAGATGTATCCAGAGGGAGGGTCCAAAAAGAGTCCAACTATCTCAAACTTTCCCCCCTTATTTATACATTAGTAACAGAATGACATGTCCCTTAAAGAAAACTTGTTAAGTAAGCAGTTTCAATGGTCAAGCAAGAGGTTCCTTCTGATTATTGATTAACCAAGTGTGGGTTTTTCCAGAGTTTGCAGCCTTGAGACCCCAATAGACATTCCTGGGGCACATCCTGCTCTTTTAAAATGCATGTATCAGCAACTTCAACACAATTCTTATCAGGAAGGACGCGGGGTCAAGCTGCCCTTTCTGTGGCACCCAAAACTCCCTCCCCTCCTGCCTTGGTCAAGCTGAGACTGATGAATAGGCTGCATTTAACAATAAGCCATAGTGGTTTTAGGCACTTTACTGGTTTGCCAAAATCTCCCTGTACAGTGTGACCCATATTTCACCAAACGGGGCGGATTACTTGTTGAATTGTTTGCGGTTTAAGGGCTAGCATTGAAAACTTCCCTCATTTCCCGTAAGTGACCCTATGCGATATCACTCTCCTGAGGGTAACAGAGGTGGCAAGGGAGCAGATGTTGCAAACATCTGGGTACAGACCTGGCCCTTTTGCTGCAATGCTGTATGCTGCAGTGATGCCAGCAGAGTTAATACCGGAGTGGCACAGGAAAGTGTCCTCCCGTGGTGGACGAAATAAGGCAGCCCTTCCCAGAAACCTTCTGCAAAGGATTGCGGAGTACTCCATGAAAGCTTCCTAGAGATCTCCATGGAGGATTCCTGGGCCATTCCCGTGCACATAAACAGTCTTTTTCAGAAAGCACCCTCTGCGTAGCTGGAGTGACCACTGATACCCACTTCACCTACATTTTTTGTTCAGATTTAACATAAAAAATAATAGCATGTAACCCCTACAGTTTGATTGGAAATGTGCACTCACCAGAAGTGCCTTCCCCATCATCATACTCTGCCACCAACTGGTCCTGTGAAGGGATGGGCTCTAAGGTTAAAATCTGTTCTTGTCTGTTGGGGAGAATGGATCCTCCGCTTGCTTGCCTCACATTCTCCTCCTCCTCCTCTTCCTCATGAACAATGTCCTCCTCGTTGTTGCTTGAGGTTGCCCAGGGCTCCTGGGAGTTATTCACAGAGCGTTTTGGTGGGATCACCGCTGAAAATCGCATACAGCTCCTCATAAAAGCGGCATGTCTGTGGGGCAGAACAAGAAGGACTGTTCGCCTCCCTTGTCTTCTAGTACATTTGCCGAAGCTCCTTTATTTTCACACGGCACAGCTGCATGTTTCTGGTGTAGACCTTCTCCCCCATGCCCCGCGCAATCTTGGCATAGATGTCAGCGTTTCTGCTGCTGGATCGGAGCTCTGCCTGCACAGACTCTTCTCTGCTCTCAGCAATAAGTTCCACCACCTCCTATGTACTCCATGCTGGAGTGCATTTGCGGCCTTGAGTCTCCATGATCAGCTGTGCTGGCGAGCTCTCCATGCTGATCAAACAGGAAATGAAAATTCAAAAGTTCCCGGGTCTTTAATAGGGGAGCAGATGTTTCCTTTGTACCTGGCTGACACGCAGTGGAGTTGAAAGTGCTCTGCAGAGAAGTCACAGTGGAGCACTGTGTGATACCTCCTGGAGGCCAATTCTTTTGAATTACATAACGCAGTGTCTACACTATCCCCGCGTTGAACCATGGATGTCAAATCAAGCGCTACGCCTCGTGGGGAGGTGGAGTACAGAAGTCGACTTTACAAGCCACTTAGGTTGGCAGAAGGGACTTGGTAGTGTAGACACAGACATTATTTGATCGACTTAACGTGGCTTATGTCGACCTATGTTTGTAGTGTGGACCAGGCCTCAGTTTCAGACAACACATACCCTAGTGGCTTCTCCCAGTGATAACAAGTTGGAGGAACAGGAACAGGTCGGCGCCTATGGCATCTTTTACAAAGACAGAATTCACATTCAGAAAAACATCTCATCCCAGCTTTAGCTAGTCAGTCTGGGAATAGAAATAACAAAACAGCAGTTATTCCTGTTGTAATCATATTCCGCATTTGAAAAATTGTAAGTAATAAAGCACCTGACTGTGCTAGTTCCTTTAGGGAAGCACTGATTAGGAAGGGCAGTTTATGACACCCAGGTGAGGCATCAAATGTCAGTGACTCCCAGGCCTTGAAGTTCAGAGCTCTCGGAAATACACTAATCCCCTGTCTCTATCCAATATAAATAGAGACTAAGGCCTCGATCCAACATAGCATGTGAGTAGTCCCATTGAAACTAATGGGATTATGCACACGTGTAAAATTATATTTGTGCTAAGTGCAATGCTGGTTCAGGGCTTTAGGATGCTAGCCCTCGTTTTCCTTCTGATTTATTTATGGACATCCAGCCTTATTTTTTTCCTTTTTACAGTTTTCTAAGTGAATTTATTGCTCTTTGAAGGTGCTAGAGTAAAAGCTCTAGCGACGAAAGCTCTCTTTATCCTCATAGCAGCTATAAGGATGGGCAATGATAGTGCCAGTTTCTCGCACACTGTCCTCCCAATGTGATTCATTCCTGTCCTGGGAGGACTATCACTCATAGTGAGAGACTAATTTAGTCTCTTTGCCCATTCAGGCCTTGTTCTCTCTGCTGAGGCTGCCAATAATGTTAGTGATCAGGGCCATTTCTGCTGGTGGCTTTGTGAGCTGCACATGTTTCTACTAGAAAAAAAAGACGAGAAGGGGATACAATAGAAATGAAGGCCCCTGATCCTCCAAATTTTTGCACATGTGCTTAGCATTAAGCTCTTGAGTGGCTCCACTGACTTCAATTATCTGTCCAAATCCTTTAGCCTGCTTTCAAATCTTGGTTTTTGTATTCTGGGGGAGCGTGTAGGTTAATGTGCAGGGTAGGTCAGGAGCGAATGCCTCAAAGCCAATATACTGCTCAGGTAAAGAAAAGCTTGACGTGAATAGAACATGGATAAAAGTATGTATCCACCTACAAAAATAACTGAAGCCATTTTAGAACAAGAAATTCGGCAGGCCCAATCATTGCCAGACTCTCTGCCATGGTATGGTCTGGGTAAATGCCACTTTCCCTCCGAGATGTTTTCCTGCCAAACATCTGAATGCCAAGTGGAGAGCCAGGCACACTGCCCAAGCACACACTCCAATACAGAGCCTTCATCATTTATCCCATTACTAATTCAGAGGGAGAAAAATATATTATAAGCCCCCTTATCCTTAAAACTAAAACATCAACATTTCACCCCAAGCAGTAAGAAAACAACAACGTCCTGGCAGACCATTATAATGCACACCTCAGATTGGCAAGACTGGGAAAGAGCATTTAAATATGATATTACTGAAACAGTCACAGGATCACTGGGCTGCATACCTAGGCACAAAAACACTGACTCTAGCAACAGTGAAAATAATCTGACATCATATTATACTGTTTTTGTGGAAACACGGTATTGTCCCTTTAAGATTTCCATATGGAAAGGGAGAACAGCCATGCTGATGACTTCATTTCCTTTGACATTTGAGGATGGAAAGGAAAAACAGAGTCACAGGGAGAATGTGTGAACAATGATAACAGCACTGAGTAAAAAGGAGGAAGGACCTTTAGAAAAACAAGGTAAAGTACAAGCCTCTGTAAAGAGATGTCTAGAGGACAATACATAGCTGAGAAGACTGACTGTATATATGTGGGCCTCTACCGATTTTGATACCCTGAGAATAAAGACAGCACGTCAGGAATCATTCTCTACTGGGGAGTTTTACCTTATAGACTGAATTGTTTTCACCCACTACGGAGATTATTTATAAAGTCCAACATCTTCCAAAAGCAAAACAGCAATTTCCCCTTAATTCCACCACAGTTTCAACGGCTGCATGAAACTCTTTGCTTTGATTAACTTCTGCTTCCTACAATATGGACAGACTAATTTTTCACTAGCTTATTTTCTTCTTTTGCTTTAGCGCTGAGGACTAATCTCACAATGTAAGTAGGGAGGGAGATTTTCCAAGGCACAAAGGGAGATGTGTAATTAGCTCCCCTTTGTGCTTTTGGAATGCTCCCTGTTAATCGATAGCCAGCCCATTCCCTGGCTCATAAACTGATGTTCTTGGGGACTGCATGGAGCTGTGATTTCTTATGTTACCACTGTGATATAGGCAGACACTAACTCCAATGGTGCACACGAAAACTCCCCAAACCAAACTAAACCCAAAACTCATCACTGTGAAACAAGGATGCAAAGGCTCCTAGATTAATATTTTTGAGTGAATCTAATAATTTGAAGTAGCTCTTTTTCTCAGTTGAATTATTGAAATGGGATTCTTCAAAACAGAGATGAATGAAAAGGGCTCTACTTCATTCGATCTGTAAATTTTGCTGTGGACTCACATACACAGGATCAGCATTTTTTATGCATAACTTGTTTACTAAAACAATTAATTCTTTTTCGGGTACAAGATTTATGGAGAGTGTTGATAGTCAATTGCTTTCAGTACTATTAGAACAAAGCTGTTTTGCTGCTATCGCACAGTAGCAGTTACTTGTTATGTGGATGCTCTTAAAAAATTATTGCTTTTCCATGTTATCATATGTTTTTCTTAGTCATCTTGCCTAAGGCCAGGAAAAAAGAAAAGAAGCTAAGTTATGTTCTAGTTCATACTTTCCAGTTTATCTTCTTTGAAAAAAAAATAATTAAAAGCCAGGGAGAAATAAGGCTTTTGGTGAAAGGGTATATTTGTAACAATGATGCCCAGCGTGCTGAAGAATACGAATCAATATATTAGGAGGCTGATTCTACAAAATGCTAAGTGTCCCCTGGTGGTACTCAGTGAATTCAACTCCCATCGACATTAATGGGAGCCAGAGATGCTCAACATCTAGCAATACTGGACCCTCTGTAATAATTTAGACTGGGAATTTCAAAGGAGCCCAAGGAAGTTAGGCACCAAAATCCTATTGAATTTGAATGGGCGCTGCATGCAAAACTCCCTTAGAAAATCCCAAATTGAGTCATTAACTGTATATGTTCTGAGACCATAATTTGGAAATGTAGGAACCGAAATCCATATTTAGGCACTGAAATAAATGCAGGTTGTTTTTTCAAACGTGCTGAGCACCCAGCAGCTTCCTGCTGAAATCACTGAAAACCACAACCTGTTGTTATTATTATTAATATGCATTATTTGTATTGCAGTAGTGCCCCCTTTGTGCTAGGCACCATACAAACATACAACTAACAGATAGTCCCCTCCCCAAAGAGCTTTCTATCTAAAAACATGTGACCTGTGAATACAGTTTCTTAATTTCGAATGTTGAAATTGTTGCAGACATCTAGAGGAAATATTTCAAAGCAACATACAGGAGTTCCCATGAAGAAACCCAAAGCAAAATAGATTTGTACACAGTATCAATAGGCCAGTTGTTATAAATAATGCAAACTTATTGAATATGAATATACTGTTCTTAGCAAACCCATCTTCCCTTTCTATAGTCAGTTCTGTTATCGCAAATGCATACAAAGTAAACACAATGTTTTATAAATTGGTTAGGATGAACAGTGAGGATTTTATGCCCTATTACTTTTTTAAATGCAAGACTTTTATTGGCGCATGTTCATATCTCCCAGTATGGCTCCTGTGATCCCTGAAAGGCACAGGGATGGTATTAGAAATTGAAGAGGGATTGAATTAACATCAGAAATATTTGTAGTCTGTTGATATCCATCCTGTGTTTGGGCCAGAAAGAAAGTAGAATGGCTAATTATGTAACAGAACTATCCCAGATGATTAGGAATTATTACCCCATGACACAGTACTCAGATCTGGATATAAATTTCAAATCACCCCAAAGCTCAGGGTTAATTGGTTCTAGGGCTCAAGTTGAGACCCATTTCCATTAGCTGTTGCTGGCTTAACCACTGGCCAGATTGTGCCCTGCACCCTGTTCCTTTGCAGACCTCCCTCTACAGTCCTGCATAACAGTGGGGCAGAGTTGCGCTCTGGGTGTCTGGGGAAGTACACATACTACTCCCCTCATGTGTCTCCTGTAGTACATGACTCCCCAGAGAGGGTTGGGAAGAGGTATGGCAATAACCGTGCCACACCTCAAGTACACTGGTAGAAGCTGATGTGTTCTCATTAGAGAGATCAAGGAGGAATTTTTCCTCACTAGGGCAGAGTTCCTCCTGGAGCTACCTCTGGGATGGGGCAGGTTTGCACTTCCCCCAGTGCAGATCTGTGCCTTGCATGCACATATGAGCCCAATCTTAAAATTTGGGATGCTTTCCCCCACCTCAATGCTAAAATACCAGGATCCCCTCCCTTACTGCAGTCCCATCATTTTAAACTCTCCATTGGATGTCTTCCCAAGGGAGTGTGACCTCCTTTTTCCTGGCCAACATTATCACAGCTCTCTATATGGCAATGTTATGTGAGATGAAGATCTAACAGGCCCAGTTCTGCTTTCAGATGCCAGGCAGTCTCACTGCTCCCACTGAATTCTGGGGTAACCTGAAATGTACATCACATGGCACAATCTGGTTCTACATGAAGGACATAAGAAAAGAGTCAGCGCAGGAAGCTTTAGCTGACATAGAATTAATTTATTCTTTAGAGGACATAAGCTCAGAAGGGTAGGACTGGAAGGGACTTCGAGAGGTCATCTACTCCAGTCCCCTGCACCCAAGGCAGGATTACGTAATAACTAAACCATTTCTGACAGGTGTTTGTCGAACCTGCTCTTAAAAACCTCCAATGAAGGAGATTCCACAACCTCCCTAGGGAATTTATTCCAGTGCTTACCTACCCTGACAGTTAGGAGTTTTTCCTAATGTTCAACTTAAACCCCCCTTGCTGCAATTTAAGCCCATTGCTTCTTGATCCATCCCCAGAGGTTAAAAAGAACAATTTTCCCCTCCTCATTGCACTCCCCTCCTTTCCCCCCTCCTTTTATGTACTTGGAAGCTGTTTTCATATCCCCCTCAGTCTCCTCAGCTGGGTAAGGTTATTCTGAGAATGGTAGCAAAAAGTGAAAAGCTCAGTTGGAACCGCATCCTGCACTTCACACCCTATCCAAGAGTGGCAAGGATCCCCATCCATAACCTTCAAACTATCATCCCTTGTCTGAATATACCTGGTGTCCCAGCACAACTGCACACATTCCTATTTTTATTACTTTCATGAAATTCCCAAGAGTTATGGGGCCTCCTCTCTGTGTCCCCTATTCAAATTCTCAGAAGTAATGCAAACTAAGGACCAGATTCGAAGATACTATCACTCATGCTGAGTAGTGCCTGACTCCGCAAGTGGTCTTATTGAAATCAGTGGGACCACTTATAGAATAAGATGCCACTCAATAGGAGGAAGGCTATCAGAATCTGGGTCAAAGAAAATCAAGGTAATCAAAATTATCTGGGGTGGAGGGGTATGGGTATGGCATAAAAGGTGTGAGGGGGTGACCACCCCACACAGGGGTTAAGGTGCCCAGGCAGGCCAATTAACTCCAAAGGCTGCACCTGCTAATTGAGAGCAGGCTCAGCTGTTCAGGAACAGGCGGGGCCTGTATTAAGCTAGGTAGCTGGCAACAGACAGGGCCTGCTGGGAAAGGCTGCAGGAGGGTAGGCAGCAGTCACTCTCTGGGAAGAGGGAGGAGGGTTTTGAAGCTGGTACATCTAGAGGGAGAAGGGGAGCCAGGAGTGGTAGGAAGCAGTCCATGGAAAGAGCAGTGAGGCCTGAGAGAGAACGGCCCAGAACTGCTGAGCTGAGTGTCCCTGGACTGGAACCTGGAGTAGAATGTGGGCCTGGGTTCCCCTACCAGCCACTGAGGGAATGGCACCATGGGGCAGAGAGAGGGAAGACTGCCTAGGACTGTTAAGGAGAAGGGACTTTGCTATCCCTGAAGGGAAACACTGAGTGACCCAGCTAGAGGGCTGAGTCACAAAGAGGATGCTGTCAGGAGGAGATGCCAGACCAGTGGTGAGTGGTGTGCCCTATGACAAAGGTCTTTCTAGGTTAAAATGTAAATTTCATTGAGTAGAACAATTATATTAGAAATGAAATGAGACCTTTGTCTCTTGAAATTAAAGTGCTTGTGAAAATGAAGCAGCCGGCTCTCTGTTTGAAAGCCTAAGGAGATAATATACTGAATCATTCATTTCCATTTCCTATTCTTTTTGCTTTCTTCAAAAGCATGACTTATTTCAAGTTGTTTCAGCCTAATAATGAATACAACACTGACTCGCCATCATACAAGATCTGCTTTCAGATATTCTTCATCAAAGTTTGCTTCTATGCACTTGGAATACTCAGAAACACAGACACGCAACACCTCACATGATGTTCTTATGATTCTTCTCAATGCTTGAAATTATTAGGGATTGTTTTGATGCTCAGCCCACCTGTGTATGCCTAGGTAACTCTAACTTTGGCTTCCAGGCTCTATTAACTGAAAGGAACTGTTAGTCTAGGCAAGTCATTCAAAATATTTTTTTTAGATTAAAAATAGCTTTTTCATCAAAATGGACATTTCTGTTTACAACAGAACACTTAAATCTAGCCAACTACTACGGTATCAGTGAGCTTTATAACACTGGTAATGAAAAGGTCATTGGTTTAAGTTTTACAGTTGAGAAATATAATTCTTAAACTGCAAAATACAATGAAAGTTATTATAACAGATGACAGAGTGGTGTGAAATATTAGTAATGATCAACTATACCACTCAGAACTCAAGGTTTCTCCCTCATTTTGTTGTTAACTTGAAAACTGATCCATTGCTGTGGAGAATTTTGTTAAAGTGGCTGGGTATTTTTTAGAAGAAATTGGCCTCTTTCTGAACAAAAATAGACCCAGTGTTTGAATGAAGATGGCTTTCACACTGAAAAGTTAGTGGATTTTGATGCTAAATCAGCCATTTTTGACACTACAAGAAGGTAGGTGATACAGAATTATGTGAAATTAAATGGTGAAAGGTATTGTGTGGAATTTTGCAACCTATAAATAGTGAATTTCATTCAGTTCTAGCAGACCATGATCTATATTTCAGTTTATTGTGCACACAAATATTACATTTGCCCTTGCAGAGGAGATTAACTCTTATCTCTTTAAGAGGAGCACTTTGCAGGACAATGGAGAAACGTATGTAAATTCAATTAATAGATCTGGGTGCATCTCTCATAGGAGGAACAAATTAGAAAGAACTGAATGCATGCACCAAACAGATCCAGTAAATATTAAGGAGATTGAATTGACTACATGGCTGGTAAGACAAAAATTTTTGCAAGATACACAATCTTTTAAACAACTGCACTGTAAGATGAAATACTGTATATTTGAAATAAAACCACTGGGATGTACAATCGTCTATTTTAGCTAAGAAATTATTAGTTTTCATTGAACAACATGCATAAACTTACGCTTACAGGAAAACATAAAATATGGCTGTGCAGGTTTTGGTCTATTCCAGAATTAAAATAAGCAATAATATAATGCACCCTACCTTGTTAATTTTTTGTTTTTGGTATCAAACTTGCATTGTGGAAGACTTATTTGGAGCCTTGACTTTTGTTAAATATTTAGGCAGCAATAGGAGTCATTACTACATAGGTGCTTGCCTACGTATATATAAAGCAGACAAAATAAACCAGTGGCAGGGTCAGAATAAGTAGCTTTATGGGAAATAATGCAATCCCAGGATGTATAAACAATGAGCAGAAGTAGATAGGTTGAATTACCTCTGTATTTGACACTAGTCCAAGGGCTATTGGAATATTGTGTCCAGCTGTGGTGTCCACCCAGGGCCGGCTCCAGGCACCAGCCAACCAAGCACGTGCTTGGGGCGGCACCTGGTAAGGGGCGGCCAATCTTGGGGTGGCGGGAGGCAGCAAGGCACGGCGCTCCGCGGGGGGCGG
>NW_020664393.1:67986637-68000966 GCF_002925995.2 Terrapene triunguis | reverse complement strand
TGGGTTTGGCACAGTCGGAGCCCATCCCCAATGGCTGGTCAAATGATGGTAGAACATAACTGGCCACATTGGAGTTATACCAGTTTACGCTAGCTGAGGATCTAGTCTACCTTATCAAGTATCTGGTCTATTTTTAAACAACGCCAGGGGAAGTTTCATGAAGCCTTGTGTGCCAAACTCCTTTGTAAAGTCAGCATAGGTTGCACTTTAGGTTACAAGTGGATTTTGGTGGTCTTATTGTATACGGTACTCAGGCATATCCTAAAACCACCACATATTCAGGTGTGGCAAGCATTCTGTGCTTAGTAGGGGCTCAGCACAGGGATAGGAGCAAGGTTTCAAGTCAGGACTGATTTGCATTGGGATGCTTGCATAGATGTTTTCCAGCATTGATATACATTCATTACTTTCAAGACCACAGAATTTACTTGCATAATTCTTAAAACCTGGGAGGAGTTGATGGGGGGGGGGGGGAATTGGAGAGACAAAATAACATCCTTTACATTTAAATCTTCCAGTAATTTGCCTTATTTTATTCACATCAGTAGAATAAGTTTTTCATCTGGTTCATTTAAAACACTGAGCTAGATTCCCCAGTATGCCAGGCTGTACACATGCTTTGTGTCACTAGAGTAGCACAAAGTAGTCAGAGCGTAACGGCTGATTCTTGCACACTCTTTTTAGAGTGAAAGGAAAAAGAGCCACAACTCACAGTTCAAATATCACAGGTAAGTGCACAAAATGGGCATGTTATCTATGTCGATTAGCCAGAGGGACTGACAAGCTGCGTATTAAAACTTTTTCTTGAATTTCAGAAAAACCTGGTATTAGTTTGTATGTGAACCTGTTTTGTTCATTTCATTGCATGATTGCATACAGAAATGTTTCCCATTTTGATTTATACTTGTCACTTGATTTGCTCTTATGAAAACATTTCCAATTTGCATGCACAGCTGCATGTGAAATAGGAATTAAGGGCAGGTGCAAAAGGCAATATCTGCAAGTTTAGCCAGCTAGATTTGCTTTAGGGTGTTTTGTACAAAATTATCAACACCCTCTCAGAAATTACAGCCTTATAAAATACAGTGGACTTTAGCTTATTCCATATTTATGAATTATAGTGTTGTAGCAGGGTATAAAGTTAAAAAGATACAACCATTGCCAGGGGCTGGCCCTTCAACTATTACTCATGTGAGTAATGTTACTCACACAAGTGAAGTCAATCACAGGCTTAACTGTTTGCAGGATTGGGTCTTTAATCCTTATTTTATGTTTGTATTACTCTCCCTTAAAAAAAAAAAAAAGAAGCCTTTGGGAGTGTTAGCCCAGAGGTGTACTGCACTGGAAAGTTTGAAGAAAATTGGTTCAGCTATTTCTGAGTTAGCCAAGTGTTTTTCAGCTGTTAAGAAAATTGTTTCAGCTATTTCATGCCTGGATAGCTCAGTCTTGTTTAAAAACACCAACCCTGGTGTGTATAGAGTCCTTCAGAAGAGTGTGTATATTGTCTTGTTTGAAGAAATTTGGCTTTGAAACAACATAGGTGCAGTTGTACCCCCAGCACCACTTTGTAGTGTGACTCTCTCCATATTGATCTCACTCTCTGCCCACCCTAATCTGGAAAGGGCTCGCAGCATCCCCAGCTTACCCCAGGCTCGGGGGCTTTCCTAAAGTTCCAGCAACATCAACTGACTTTAATGGGGCTCAGCAGGGTGAGTAAAGATTAAACAATTTAACCTGGAAAATACAGTACCTGTATTCTTCAGAGTGGTGCAGAAATGGCATTCTTATGCCTGGTCTCAGTGTGCTTTAAAAGCTAAGCACTTCTGAACCTGATCAATACTTAGATTCAAGACCCCCACAGGAAAAAGGAGTGCTGTAGAACCACAATATCTCTTACGCACTTGACTGCTTCTGATAAGCTTCAAACAGGATTTGCTACTGACAAATTCCTATAGTTCAATATGGAACCCTATTGTTTTTTGAGTATCGAGTGTCAGTTTCTTGCTGGAACAGATGCCTCCCAAATAAAGAGAATCTTTCATTTTGTTCCCTATTTGAATTTCTTTGTGCTATACTATGTCCACATAATGTGTTTGCAGTTTTTCATTTATTCTTGCCACAATGCATTTATGCAATAGCTGTTTTTATTAATGTAATATCTAAGAAGATGCTTTCATTTGAAGCATCTATTTTGGGTGGCTTCTAACTTACAAAAACAATTACTTTTGGGGCTAAAATTTCTGACACTGTCAGCCAGAGGTAACTATGTTCAAAATATAAGATAAAATTTTGTCCCCTTGTTTTCAGTGAATATAATTGTTTAATGGTGAAAGTATGTACTGAAATACATTACTGTCACATTTTACTTTGTAAAAAAGGAAATTAACTAGAAAGAATTACATTCATGCAAATTAAGATTGAGTCACAAAAGTCAGCAATTTTTTTTTAGGTCTATCATAGCAATGTTAACCCTGTCCCTTTGCCCATATGCATTTTATAGATGTGTCTTTCAATAGATAACACTTGCCAATGTGACTAACACATGGCCAGAAAGGGTTAAGCAGGCTAAATGACCCAGATTCAACCTTTAGAGACATGTTAGAAAAAGTATGTAAATAGTAATTAGAGCCATTCCATGTTAAATAGGGTAGAACTTTGAAATGTAAACTAGTATTGTTAAAGAATTGGAAGAAAATAGTGATTGTAGTAGTCTGTTTACCTGTATCTTGTTAGAGTTAACAATGTAACCAAATAGTTCCTGTCTAGTGCTGCATTCTGTTAATTCAGAGATCAAAAGTAAATATTAACGTTTAGATGAAACCTGGGTGAAATAATGTCATGTCTATATATATATCTCTTTAAAGTTTGCGATAAACTGCTTAATGGATAAATTACCTTATGTGAATCCATGTAGTTAATTACTGGTGATGTTTGGGAAACAGAAGGTTACATCAAAGGCCTATTGTTCATCCAAGAACTTTGTGCTGCCCATGAACTGTATAAAGAGCTCTTGGGACCTGTTCCTTTCATCTCAGATCTGCTTGAGCTTTATTCAGGGGAACCTAAGTTGTAAGACTGAGATCTCCAGTCCCATCTGGATCACTCTGAGAATGGAACATTGGACTAAACCTATGGACTCATTCTAAGAACTCTTTGCAATTCCAAAGCTCCTCATCTCTACTGTGAAACTGATCTCAGAACTGTACTCATGTCTGTGTGTATGTAATGATCTTTTAACCAATACTCTCTTTTATTAATAACTTTTAGTTTAGTTAATAAGAATTGGCTGTATATGTGTATTTGGGGTAAGATCTGAAATATTCATTAACCTGGGAGGTTATGTGTCCGATTCTTTGGATTGGTAGGACTTTCATATTTGACTTGGCTGTCTGGGAGGGAGACCAAAGGCTGGGTTGCTTTTAAGGGAATTGTGTTTTGGCTTCTGTGTAACCAGCAAGGTATTGGAGAAGCTGTTTTGTGGCTAGCTTGGTGGATCTAAGCATTGGAATAACCACCAATTTTGGGGATTGTCTGCCCCATTCTTTGCCATTTGTCCTAATTGAGTAATATCAACATTCCCCCTCCTTCTCCCGGACGCTGGTCACAGTGACGTATGATTAGAAGAAAAAAATAATTTTTCTATTGAACTGCTGCTCTGCTAAGGCCATGTAGCTACGTTGTCTTTCCAGCCCAGAACCTCTTAATTTAAGTTTAGCTGCACACTCACAGTATTTTGTATTCTGTTCATATGCTGTGTGCTGCTGTCATTCAGTGCTCTGCTTGAATGCTGCTGCAGAAAGGGACAGAGCTATGCTTCCTGTAAGAAGCTAGCTTTGAATCTGATCATTTTTGGGCAAATACTCTCACTCTTAGGGCCAGACTGTGAAACCTTTGTCAGTGAGCACTGACACACACGTCTTCAGATGGACTGCTTACGGGAATGAGTGCTCACCAGTGTGAGTAAGGATGGCACAATCTGGCCCATAATGTGACTCCAACATAGGGGCTTTGGGATTTTCCAGTAGGGCTGTATTGTTCCTGCACACTGGAGAGATGAGGAGCTTTGGAATTGCAAAGAGTTCTTAGAGCTGGCACAGAGCCAAGGCAGCTCTTGAGGATTTTGTGCTTCTCTGAACCATAATGCCTTGAGCAGCAGAGGGTGGTATGATGTTGGTATCACACTTGGGCTGGTGCAGAGTGCTCCCCCTGCATGGAGACAGCCCCACCAGCCACCAGAGGTGGAGTGGGTCTTTGGCCTGTCAGGTAGTCTTGCACAAGTAGGAGTCCTCAAGCTTGATGGAGCACAAGGGCTATCACGATGATTGGTCCCTTCCCAGGTATGCAAGAATGGTGAGGTTCCCCCACCTGGTGCACTCACCCCAGGGCCACTCCCAGGTTTGTATCTCAGACTGTATTGCACAGAAGCAGAATGATAACGTTGAATAGATCAGTTTCACTCTGCGATGCAGGGAAAAGCCTGCCTTTCTCCCCATCATATCAGGAGTCTTGAGCTAAATAACTAAGAGCAAGATTTGGCCACCTTGACTTATCCTGGGTAGCAGCTGACTCCTTGAGTAGCCTCATTAAATTTCACTGAGTAAAGGTATCAGAATGTGACCCTTAGTCTGTACAGTCAAAGCAAAAAGAGCACCAATAACAACAGCAATTCCCCCAAACTAAGATTAAAGTGTGTCGCTTTTTACAGCTTTTTGAAGTCGGCCTTGTGAGCTCTCTAGTCAGAATCCTGTCAAAATGCTTTCTCTACCCTCTTTGTGTTTGTTTCAGAGCAGTGTCTGTATACCTCCAATTTAGGTGGTTATGGACAGCTGAGAAAATTTAGTACTGTTTCAGCTTCACTGCCCAGATTGTTTGTTTTACTCGTGGCCGAACAGTTTGAAAAAGCTTTACCTCTGGTTCCAGTACTGTTGAGGTAGCAAAGTCTCTGCAAGCCCCTACAAATCAGCAGGGAAAGCTGCTGAAGCAAAAAAATAACAACAAAAATACCCCTACCAAAAAAACCCAACATCAACAGTAAAAAAGATAAATCAAGTGAGCATTTCTATCTCCATTAAATACCCTATTATGGTGCAGGCTGCTTTGAGTTTTTGAAATGGTAAATGGCTTTAGGAGACTCAGGGATTAATTTAGACCAGTGTCAAGATGAGTCATGAACCATTCATTGCAAATAAAGGCATGGGGGTACCTGGGGTTCTTCATGTAATTTCTTTTGTGAGAGGTTTTTAATACAAATGAAATAGCTGGGTTTTAGGTTATGAATGTATATATAGAGCAATAAACTCAGCCCATTTGTTGGTGGATGAGTGCCCACATTGCAAAACTCAGCATCAGTGGCACTAATTCATGCAAAACCCAGCATTAGTGGCACTTTTTTCAGCCTCAGTGTAGATGCCACAAATTAAAAGAGCAAAAGAACTGAACTATGCTCTTTTAGTTCAATAGATTGCTCTTGCAGCCTGAAGTTCAGGCACATTGGAGAGATGGTGTGGAGGATATTTCAAAGGTGTTGCCTCTATGAAGAACTAGGAGCCTTTGATTTCCAGGGTTTTCAGTCTAGCATCCTCCGTGAAACTAAAATTCACTTGGCTGAGCTCCTGGCCAAGTGTTACAGAAAACTCAAAGTAAAGACTGAGTTTTGATCTGATGCACCATGATCTTTCCTAAGATACTTGACACTGCAGCATCATAGGGTAGGATGAAGATTTAGATGTTGACTTTTCTGTGAAATTCATTTTTTCAGGAGTGCAAGGGCCTACCAGCTGAAGATGGCACTCACTGCACCCTGTTACAGACTAAAGCTCAGGATCCTTGGGCCTGATGAAACTGCATTTACACTGATGATCTGGCCCTGGGTCTTTAAAGAGTGGTGGTGGAGATCCTCAGACAGCACCCTCGTACATTGAGCCCTGCTGCAGAAAGCAGCATTCTGACAATATTTGTGAAAAATCAGTGAAGAGGGAACACACCCTGGAAAGAACTTAGATTGTAAGCTCCTTGGGGGGGAAAAGGTGGCCTTTTTTCTGTGTTTACACAGTGCCTAGTACAATGGGGTCCCGGTTGGGCTCCTAGATGCTACTGCAGTAGAAATATTTGTAGCTGGTTTGTAGTTCTACTGCAATAGAAATAAGAAATAATACTAATAACTACAAAAGAGGCAATGTTTTTATTAATATAGGGCTAACTTCTACAGTATCTATTAAGATAACTCCCACTGGAAGAATGAGAGTTTTTTGCCTGGGGCGGCAAAAAAGCCAGAGCCGGCCCTGCCCCAGGCAAAAAAAGCCTCCCGCCGCCCCCTGCCCCCGGGCGGGGAGCGCGGCAGGGGAGGGCGGCGAGCCCGGCCGCGGCCCTGCTCTCCCCAGCCGGCCGGAGCTCTGGGAGGAGGGCGGTGAGCCCGGCCGTGGCCCCGCTCTCCCCGGCCAGCCGGAGCGCTGGGGGGAGGGCGGCGAGCCCGGCCGCGGCCCCGCTCTCAGGACGGAGCGCTGCCAGGTGCCCCAACAGCCCCAGTATGTTTAAAAAACAAACAAACAAAAAAACCAACCCTGAGCGCTGCCCCCCCTCTAGGTGCCGCCCCAAGCACATGCTTGGTAGGCTGGTGCCTGGAGCCGGCCCTGGCCTGGGGAGGACTGCATCATTTGGCTGATGTTTTTTTTAAAAAACCCACATATTCTTTCAGACCCTTATGATTCCTTCTCTCTATATTTACTCACATTTACAGCCACATAAACACTGAGTACAAGTGGCTGCAACTCCCTCGACTTCAATAGAATTGCTCTTAATTACAATAGGTGTGAATTATTTATTTGCATTATGGTAGAACCCAGAAGGCCTAAATGCATAACAAGAAACAGTCTTGGCCGAGATCTGTTTACAAGCCAAACTGAAACAAGGCAAAACAAAGCAATATAACAAGAGGGAGAAAGCATAAACCTAACAGTGACAAGATCACACGGTCTCACAGACTAGCTAGTGTACACCTGCATGGTTCCAAAACTTTTGAAAGTTAAAAACAATACATTAATGAATTATATTTATTTGAAAGTACTTTTGGGGGAAGGATGAGGATATATTCCTGAAGGTGGAGAAAGGGATTTTTAAATTGCTTAGATTTATTGACTGGAAGACTTAATTTGTCACCCGCGTATGGTTATTGAATTCTGTCTGTTTCAGTTCGATACCTGAACATGAATATTTAATACTGCTGGCTGGCTCAGTTAACGTGTTACCTATGTATGCATATTTAAGGCTGCTGGGTGGTGATCATTATGTTAAGTTTAATAAATTGTTAGGATGGCTAGAGCTTTTTGCCTGGGAAGTTTTTATTGTTTAAATCTAAATACAATAATACTGTCAGCTCTTTCTGATTGCCACTCAAGCTAATCATCAAGATTTCTGGTAGGCATCACAGGAGGAATGAATCTCGAAGGGGGATTTGGAAAAGAGGGTAGTGGCTTCAATGTAGCCATTCAGGAAGGGCTTGCCAGCTATGTGGCTGCATGGAAGTGTAAGCAGGGTCTGAATGAGCTCTCCCCTGACATCTAGTGATGATCCGGGGGAAAACACTTCAGGAGCAGACCATATTGGCATAGAAATGCCTAGTTTGCCTCGGTGCTCAGCAGAGGGAGTTGCTTTGCAAAATGATCCATTTTTGGCTGGTTTTGGTTGCAAATCACTCTAGTGTTTGAATGCAGGAGTCATTGTTGTAAGAGTAACAGGCTGCAGAACTGTGCTTAGCATGTCCTGATTGAGGGAGTCACCTTAACCTGAACCTCACTTGCTAAGCCAGGGTAGGGATGCCAAATCCCAGTGAAAATGAGTCAGTGGGGATAGGTGTTGCTAACTGGTAGTGTGGATGCTGCCCAAAGAGTCCTAGACACTATTGAAGGGGCTCCTCTCCAGTGTTTAATGACAGAGCTGATTAGACTCGATTGAAATTCCTTGTTTCCAGTTGAGGATTCCTAGAGCTGACATCACTATTGAGCAGGTCTAGGAGCTACACCTTAGACTGTGTGGTGACAGTGAAAGACAACACAGAGACTGCAGTGGCTGTGAGGTTCCCCACTACCTGCTGAAATTACTGAGAGCTGGGTTAAGAGTGGAGCCTCAGAATGTGATGTCATGGGAGCAGCAAGCAGAGGCAGCCGGTGGCAGCAGAGAGACAGTGGCCAGTGACAGCAGTGGCAAGTGACAGCAGCAGAGTGGCAGCAGAGAAACAGCAGCAGCTGTGAGCCAGTTGCAGAGGCAGCAGCAGAAATATTGCTTGATGGTCCCCCCAGGCTTGGGAGGTGAACCCCCGTGAATGCACTTCTGAACTCTGTCTTCACTAACCAAGGACCGCCAACTGTGACTGGGGTGCAGCAGAGGGAGAAGGGACATTAGTTTGTTGGACATTCACACTGCAAAGTGAGAAACTGAGGTAGAGGACACTGCCTAATGCATTGTGGGTGAATGTTTGCCTATGATATGCTTTTGAATCATGGTTGTGGGGTTTTCCCTTTTAATAAGTTTTATTTTGTTGTACACAAACTCAGTGCTTGCAAGAGGGGAAGTATTGCCTGTTGGAGACTCCCAGGTTTTCCAAATTACTGAGTGGGGGCTTGAGCCAGTTCTGTTTTGTGGTGTTAAGAGGAACCCCTAGTTGCTGCTGACTCCACCTGGCAGAAGGATTACAGAAGAGATTAGACATGTTGCAGAAGGCATGATATATAGAAACACACTCGTTCTTAAACTGATGTTTATAAACAAACCAGCTACAAACTATTGATACAAGACAAGCAGAGTTCCACTTAGTTTGAGTTTTATCTTTGTCGTCTTTTGTCTGCCAATGGATACTGCCTGACTGGAACTCTGGACAGCACCCAGAGACATCAAGTGGCTGGATAATGTACTGCAAGTAAACATATTATACTAGGAGTCCCTAATGAGTGCAATATTTTTGGCTGCTTGTTTGTCACACTGTGTCTGACATGCATCTTGAAAATTCTGAAAGATAGGTAAATATATCTATCTCTTCAGTAGTCCTCTGAGGAGCTCCTTTAGTTTTAAATTAAAAATACTTGTGTTGGTGTCCCTTAATGATGCAAAGATAATTTCCCAAATGTGAACCAAGAGTAGCTGATTAACTGTGGCTTCCAAGATCCTACCAACAAATAATGCTTCTATAGAGCATTCATTTTCTTTATATAAAGAGATAGGAGATCTATAAAAATGTGTACTTTTGAATTGTTTTACCCAAATAAGACTTAAAATCATTTTATAAGAATTATGTCTATATTCAGTGTGTATAATGGATTTTTCTTATTTCAATTAAGTCTCGGTGCATTTTAAAATAACCATTTAATATAATTTGAACAAAGTGTGTCCCATTATTTTTTCAGACTAAAATTCTGACTTTTGTATTTGCCATGATAAATCCACAACGTTTCAATTTCCCCCGACAAACAACTAGCCTGTTGATAATCAATTTTTCAATAAAACAACTATGCCTACACAGAGATAAATGACGCTCCATCGATAATAGAAAACACTACTGGAGAGTTGCAGACACCCTAACAACAGAACACAGTTCATCACCATGTGTCCGCCCATCCAAAGAGTCACCTCTGAATGTAGGGATTATGAGGGAACAGGAGATGAAATGAGAATGAGTCTCGAAAGAGACAAAGATTTACATGGAGAGAGAAAGTATCAGACGCTGGAGGTTAAAAACGCTCTTCATATATGTCTGGTAGAAAACTGTCTGAGCAATAATCATCCATCTATGAAATGTTTAGCAGCCACTCGGCTCACTCAAAAGATATAAAAATGACTAAGTTAGGTAGAATGATTGTGCAAAAAGACAAAACAAAACAGAAACATGAGTCTACTTCATAACCCCAAGTAGGGACCTCATTACAAAACTATGTTAAGCCATTAAAAAAACTCAGTGACAAATATGCTAAACATTTCTATGTAATATCATGTACAGCCAGATTGTACCACAAACTGCATCGATGTAGCCCCAAGTGAAACCAGCAAGGGGAAGTGGAGTCATCAGGCATTATGTTACAGAAATACAAAACAGCTGCTTAAAACCTTAATTTACAATGAGATGCATTAGTGGAACTGGAATTTCTTAGTCCACACTGAGCTAAAAACTCAATTTTTTGAATTCCATGGCAGAATCTTTTACAGGTTCTTACTTATGTCTTGCTATCTGTATTGATTCCTTTTTATGTTGTGTATATATGTGCAATACACTGAGAGGAGCTATCGTGAGGCTCAAGGAATTATGTTTAAATAACCCTGTGTGATTTCTTTAGCATTTGATGCCATTCTGTTATTACCACATAATCCTGTCTTCTGCTTTTCTCAGTGGCTCTGTTGACTTCTCCTAGTACTCAAGAAGCACTGGAAGTGGAATATTTAGACTTATTCAGAAATGTTTTCTGTGAGGAAGTGTTCAGATTGTTACAAGCTGCTTGCTTTTCAACAGCAATTCTGGCAGATTGAAGACCAGTGTCAAAAAAATATAACCCCAAAGAAATACAAGCAGGTAAAGTAGCAGAAGCAGTAGGTTATGCACCTTGTTCCTTAATGCTATTATTCACTTTGGGAAAGTGATAACCTCCAGATTGGTGTGATGAGCACAGAAGCATCTGGTTTCTTTGCCTCTGTTTCACATTTTGTCACAGCATTCTCCACCTGTTTATCCCTTTCACAGTGCTGCATCAATGCTAATGATGGCGAAATCTTATCACTAATATAAATAGTCCAACCAGGTAATGATGACAATTTTTGTGGACTGCCATCACTAGTCATTCTCAGTTCAAAATCAAAGTCCGGTGCAAATGCTAGGAATGTTTCAGAGGTGAATTGAGGCCCATTATCAGATCTGAGGACGTCAGGAACTCCATGTCGTGCAAATATTGACTTTACTTGCTGAATGGCCTGTGCCGATGAGGACTATATAAGTATAGCCAAGTCAATATATCTGGAGAAGTAACTGACTACAATAATGTATGTGTCCTTGTCAGAAAAATAAATCTGTTGCTACCTGCTGTTAAGGTCTGGCAGGAAGTTTTGTAGAAAGTAATAGTTCTTCTTCGAGTAGTGTCGCTATGGGTGCTCCACTTCAGGTGTGTTAGAGCCCCCTGTGTCTTTGATTGGGGATTTCCCCTAGTAGTATCTGTTCGGCCTACTCATGTCTGTTAGTCAATCTCATACCCCATGCCACTTTTATATAGTACTTGGCAGGGCCGGATTAAGGTTATGAGGCTAATCGGAGGAAAGAGCCTAAGTATGAATTACATATTGCAAAACAAATTATGAAGTAATCAAACAATTTTACATAAATATTTAAATATGTATGTAGATAAATAACAAGTTTATTCTACTCTCACTACACTCAATTCTTCAAACAATTTCTCCCCACCCCAGCTTTAGCTGTGGCACAGTCATGAATGATGTCATTGTAATTCAAAGACCTGACTATTTCATTCTCAATGCTCAAGAGGGACAAAACACTGAGATGCTCTTGAGTCATGGTGGGTCGGAGAACATTTTTGACCCTTGTTAGAAGAGAGAAGGAACGTTCTCCCCTATAGTTAATGACCATTAGTGACAAATACAGCCGTAATGCAGTTTCAACATTTGGAAAATGTTCTATCACATTGGATTCAGTGATAACTTGGTACATCCAAATAGATTTGCTTTCATCATCTTTTCTCTCTATCAGAGTGATGTGAATTCAACAAATTGAAGAAATTCTTTAGTAAAATCTACTGGGAGATCATCTGGGTACTTGTGACAAAGCCGTTTGATACCTTCATTGACTTCGGAACTTGAAATGTTAAGTAAAAAATTTGTCAGTACATTAAAGCTTTTGTCAATATTTTTGAAAGCCTCGATCCGATGTTCTAATGTACTCTCCAGTTTGTCGATGATTGTGATGAAGGTATTAACTCTGAAGGCCTCCTTATCACTGAATGAGTGGGCAGTGCATTATTCAGGATCTTCAAATCTTTTCTTGTTGTTGATTTTTTGAGATTCATCATTCTTGATGCTCTCTAGCGCTTCAAGGATGTTGTGGTATCCCAGAACAACTTCATTCACAGCTTCAGCATTGGCACTCCACCATGTCCTTGAGAGTGATTTGGGCACTAGGCATTCCTTTCGTAGTGAATCTCTAAGAATCGTCCAACGACTGGTTGATGCAGAGAAAAAATTGTACAATTCTTGGACAAATCCAAAAAAAGAAACTACTTCAACACAACAATCTATGGCAGACTGGCCAACAAGGTTGAGTGAGTGTGCAGCACATGGTATGTAATCAACCAAAGCATTGCAGTTTTTTATTTTTGCCTATATCCTTGAATATTTGCCACTTGCATTGTCATAGCTTTGGCCATGACAAAGGCTGATGTTAATCCCATTTTCAGTGAGGAAATTGAGTAGGTATGAGGCAAGTTTCTCCCCTGTGTGGCTAGTGATGTTTATGAAGGTCATGAAATGCTCATCTGGTCCACTGGGTAGCACATAATGCAAGATGACAGTCAGCTGATCTACATGTGACACATCTGGTGTTGAGTCGATGGACTTGAAAAATATCCCATATCTTTTAATCTCATCTACAATGGCTGATAGCATCTTCTTTGCCAGCAGTGCAATGAATTCACCACAAACAGTCTTTGATAGATATGATGTATGACCTTTTCCACAATTTGCATGTTCATTGATGTGCTAAAAAAAGGGTTGAACTTAGCGATTAGCTCTAGAATGAGAAGGTAATTGCCATTGTGTTTCAATCTAACGGTCTCATCTGAGCCATGGAACGGCAGACTACGCTCAGCAAGAAAAACTATGGTTTCAACTACGTGTTTGAGAACGTTCTTCCAATAAGCACGAGCTTCCAAAAACTGTTTTCCATTTGACAATGACCACAAGTGTCTGCACCTGCTAGGGAGAGTCCTATTCTTCAGCATCGCTCCAATTCAGGATTGCCAATTATCAGGCTTTGATGGCAAGGTACAACCGTATCAACTATTCCAAACTAAACTTGTTCATTGAGCACCTACCAGCAGAACACAGGGAACAGTTCCAGGCAATTGTTGCAGAGGGCCAACTACTCCCCAGGACAATCTTGCAAGCCTCCCTCAATGATGCTGACACCACTGCCCATTTGGTTGCTACAGCAGGGATGATAAGAGCTTCCTGGCTCCAGCTCTCCAGTTTCCCAAAGGAGGTTCATGCCACAGTTGAGGACCTTCCTTTTGAAAGGTCTCAGATGAGTTATCCACCTTAGAGGATACTGCTTGGTAGTCACCTAGAGGAGAGCACCCCTAGGGACACTACTCAAGGAAGAAGAAATGGTTACTCACCCAGTGCAGTAACTGTGGTTCTTAGAGATGTGTGTCCCTATGGGTGCTCTACTACTTGCCCTCCTTCCCCTCTTCTTTGGAGTTCTTGGCCATGGGGCTTCATGGTAGGAAAACTGCCCTCAATTCCTTATCTATACAGTGCTATATAAAAACAGGATAAGGTATGAGACTGACATATATGCATGTCCAGGCCGAATGGGCACTGCTATGAAAAAAACTCTGCTCAAAGGTGCAGGGGGCACTAACACACCTAGAGTGGAGCACCCATAGGGAAACACATTTAGAAGAACCACAGTTACTACATAGGGTGAATAACCATTTCTTCTGGCAATTGCTTTTCCCTCCTTGCTACATAACTCACAGCACTGTATTAATGTCTGAATTTGCATACCAGATTGGGCCACTATATCGATGGTCCTGCTTGTGCCCTGCACTCGTTTATACCTGAGTGTTCCTCATGGATTTTGGAGAGCACCTTTTGTGAAGTATTGCAGCGATAAGAAGGCACCTTCCTATCAGAAGCTGGCCATCAGCCATGTGAAGGTTATTTTTGGTCCTGCCAATATGGTATCAGATCTGTTGGAAATTGACTTCTTTGACCCCACCCCCTTTGGCAGAGTTGAGTAAGTGTTGTTTTTTTTTTTTTTTCTTGGCAAATCTCATCCTTCAGTTGTTTATATCTAATTTGCTGAAGTTGGCTGGCAAATGCTGGCATTATTGCCAGAACAAGGTAGACTTTGTATCAGCCGTGTTAGTCTGGATCTGTAAAAAGAGACAGTCCTGTGGCACCCAGGGCCGGCTCCAGGCACCAGCTGAGCAAGCTGGTGCTTGGGGCGGCAGATTGTTCGAGGCGGCATTCTGCCCAATCCTAGGGCGGCACCGCCGCTTTTTTTTTTGTTCCGCTCTGGCCGCCCTGTAGGGGGCGGCGGCGCGGAGAACCAGAGCGCCCTGCA
>NW_020664393.1:67956397-67986537 GCF_002925995.2 Terrapene triunguis | reverse complement strand
GCACCCGCGCTCCGGCCGCGCCGCAGTTTTTTTTGTTTGTTTTTTTTTGCTTGGGGCGGCCAAAAAGCCAGAGCCAGCCCTGGTGTCACCTTATAGACTAACAGACGTATTGGAGCATAAGCTTTTGTGGGTGAATACCCACTTCGTCAGACGCATGTCAGACTTTGACATCTTTTTCTAAAGCCTTTTCTTCTTCTGTTTATGGCTGCTTATTTGGGTCTTTAAATAGAGTGTCTGCTACTATGAGTGCTTTCCCTGGTACTTGTTCAATGTTGAAAGAAAATCGCCTCAACTGTAGTTGAAATCCTAGAATCCTAGGTGGAAGGTCATAGACTCATAGAAGTGCAGGACTGGAAGGGACCTTGAGAGGTCATCTAGTCCCATCCTCTGATTTCAAGATTTCATCCAGTGATTTGAACCTGTTTAGATTTATGTTTAAGTACCAAGGTGTTGTCTGTCTGTTCTATTGAGGATATAGTCCCTGAAGGATGGATTCATTGCCCTCAATAATAACACTTCCTCTTGGATTGTTTCCACTACTCTTGGTGACCTGTACATTATTGCAAAATGTCCAATTTTGTGGGATCTCCTCTATTTTGCCTCTTCTTTTTTTTTTGCTGTGCAGCTGTGGCTTGGTGTTTTGCCAAATCTTCCCCAACTTTTCCTCCTATTAAGGTTTTTTGGTCTCTCATTCTCTAGTTGTGCACTGTTCTTATGTTACAAATGTGAAAGGAGCAGTAGGACCAAATTTAATCTTTTCTCTTTACGATGTTAATATTGCCTGATGCGGTCTCCCTATGCTGCTAGCAAGTAAGTCACATTGCTATTTTTTATGGTTTCTTATATTCTCACTTTTGCCATAGTTTTTGCTAGTGTAAGGTCTGGGTCTAACTGAACCTTGCTGCTAAATTGGTGTGTCTTATGCCAACAACTGTCCTGTCTTTAATGTTTCATATTTACAATTTTCAGCAAGACTATGAACTAAGTCTGAGCTGTTAACCCTTGTTTCCCACACCTTGTTGTGATAATTGAGCCTACAAATTTACCTTAATTGTGAGCTCAACTTTTAAAAGTGAGTGAAAGTTCATAAAGTGTTATAATAACCTATAAGAATAAATGTTGGTGGGGAAAATTGTAAAAGGTAGACAGACTAAATCAGTACAAAGAAAAAGGCCTCCTGATAGAATTGAAGGACGGTGTTAAGATGATGTCTGCTAAACAACAGTGTGAGACTAAAAATTAAACAACCAAAATTGATGTGTCAGAAATTAGGCCTAACTGGTGAACAAAATAATGAGGGGATAGGCTGTTCTGACCATCACTCCCCTTGGGGTCCTCAAAGACTTTGAGAGGAAAATTGATTGACAAATGGATGGAAGCTACCATGACTCTGGCTGACTAAAAGATGACAGAAGAGGAAGAAGCGAGCTTCCCCCTCATGGCTGCCATCCCCACTGTCTCCTGGGACCCTGAGCCCTTGTCATTCTGATCATGAGAAATGTCCTGACCAGGCCAGAGAGAGGGACCCATGTGCCATCACCACTTCTACTGGCTCCGACTGAATCCCAAACAACACCTGGATGTGAGACTTCATCTCTGCCCTCCTCCCTGTGTATCCTTTTCTCTCCCTACCTTATTTCTTTTCTTTCTTCTCCTTCTCCTTTTCCATTCTGTCTTATTAGAGTCTGTCTTAGTTGGCCAAGATTGTATATTTTGCCACACTGCTGTAACCAGAAAGAGGCAGCTAAATGCAATGCCCTAAATAGCGTGACGCTGGTACATGTTTGCCAGGTCTTGGAGCAGCTGATGAGACCGTGTGCTGTGTGTGTTTTTTTTTTTTTCCCCAGCAGTAAGACTGCAAGTGAGAGTCAACTCCAGAGACAGAAGCTGTATGTTCTGTCTTTGCTGTTCTTTTCTTTCTCTTTTGTGGGTGTTTGTTTTGTTTTGTCTCCTAGGAAATGAGATCGGACTTTAACAACAGTTCCCGCCCATCTCCATTAACTTCTCTTTTCTCCCAAAAGTAAAGTTACTACCATCTTTAATACCATCTAAAAAACTGTCAAACAAGGACTTTCCCCTCCTTCTAACGACTCTCTAGCTAACGGGAAAGGAAAGCTGTTAAAATGAAAGCCTTATTTAATACTTTACATTTCAAATGCTTTAACTTTTATTAAAGATAAAGAAAAAGGAAAAATAGTTAAAGGGGTTATTAATGGTGCCATGGTACTAAGCAAGCTGAGGTCTCCGTATGTCAAACCTAACACTGTTTGATGTTGAACTATTTCAGGATATGTCTACACTGCAATGTAAGCCCAGGGTTGGCAGAATTCAAGTTAGCAGACCCTCAGTTTGTTAATCTAAGCTTTGAGTGTCTACACTCATTTGTAACCCCAGGTTAGGAGTTGTTGAACCCTCATTCTGAAATTGGGGCTATAGCATCTACACTGCACTATGCAGGCCTGAGGCCAGCCGCCCATATCCTAGGCTTCCTAGTGCCCTCCCAAAATGTAGCTGGTCTAGCCCTTTGTTTTTGGTGCAGTGTGGGAAAACTTGACTGGCCACCAAACTTGACTGTTCAGAGGACAAAGAAAGTCAGTTTTTGGGATTGTGGGATACTTTTTTGGTGGACTCCCAGAGCACGAGTCCAGTGGGGCTGCATCGACACTGCAAAGCATTAGGGCTTGAACCCTGGGCCCTGGCTTGATTCAGGCTCAGACCTTCTACTCCCATGGGGCTCTGGAACCCTGGGTCCAAGACTTGGGTTAGCAGAATTTGTGTGTTGATGGAAGCGGGGTGAGGCTTGAGCCTGTGTTTGAATCCTGGGCTTGCACTGCAATGTAGACATACTCTCAAAGTCATGGCTATACCTTTTACTCTTTCATAGAATCATAGGAATAGAAGGGATGACAAGGGTCATTGAGTCTAACTCCTTGCCAAGATGCAGGATGTGTTGTATCTAAACCATCCAAAGACAGATGGCTATCCAGACTCCTCTTGAAAATCCCCAGTGAAGAAGCTTCCACAACCTCCCAAGGCCGTCTGTTCCATTGTCCTACTGTTCTTACATTTAGGAAGCTTTTTCCTGAGTTTTAATCTAAATCTGCTATGTTGTAGTTTGAACCCATTGCCTCTCGTCCTACCCTCTGTGGCAAAAGAGAACAACCTTTCTCCATCTATTTTGTGGCAGCCTTTCCAGTATGTGAAGACTCTTCTCATATCCCACCCTTAATCTCCTCTTTTCCAAACTAAACACATCCAGTTCCTTCAGTCTTTGCTCATAGGGCTGCATTCCATCCCTTTGATCATCTTTGTTGCTCGCCTCTGGATCCTTTCCAGTTTCTCTACATCCTTTTTATACATTGGTGACCCAAATTGGGCACAGTATTCCAGTTGAGGCCATCCAGCACCTCCCATGACTTGCATGCTGTGCCTCTGTTAATGCAACCTAAAATTGCATTTGCTTCCTTTTTTGCACCAATGTCTCATTGCTGACTCATGTTGAGGCTGTGATTCACCACAACTCCCAGATCCTTCTCAGCAGTTCTGCTGCCAAGCCAGTTTTTCCACATTCTGTATTTGTGCATTTTGTTTTCCTTCCCTAAGGCTATGTCTACACTACGAGGGTAATTCGATTTTACTTAAATCGAATATGTGAAATCGATATTGCAAAGTCGAACGTGTGTGTCCACACTAAGGACACACTAAGGACAGTAATTCGACTTTGTGAGTCCACACTAAGGGGGCGAGCGTCGATATTGGAAGCGGTGCACTGTGGGCAGCTATCCCACAGTTCCCGCAGTCCCCGCTGCCCATCGGAATTCTGGGTCGAGCCGCCAATGCCTTCTGGGTAAAAAAAATTTGTCGTCATCCGTCCGTCACTAACGCCCTCCCTCCCTCCATGAAAGCGCCGGCGGGAAATCAGTTCGCGCACTTTTCTGGTCAGTGAGAGCGCGGACGCCACAGCACTGCGATCATGGATCACGCTGCGACCATCGCTGCAGTTGTGGCCGTTCTCAACACCTCGCAGCTTATCATACACCTTTCCCTGAGGCAGATGCAGAGTAATCAGGCGAGGAGGCTACGACACCGCCGTGATGGCCTGAAGTCGGAGAGTAGCACAGAGCTGTCAGAAACCACGAGCCCCAGCGCCCAGGACATCACGGTGGCAATGGGTCATGTGGATATCGTGGAACGGCGATTCTGGGCCCAGGACACAAGCACGGACTGGTGGGACCGTATAGTGCTTCATGTCTGGGATGAATCCCAGTGGCTGCGAAACTTTCGCATGCGGAAGGGGACTTTCCTCGAACTTTGTGAGTTGCTGTCCCCTGCCCTGAAGCGCAGTGACACCCGGATGCGAGCAGCCCTGACTGTCCAGAAGCGAGTGGCCATAGCCCTCTGGAAGCTTGCAACGCCGGACAGCTACCGGTCGGTTGCGAACCACTTTGGTGTGGGCAAATCTACCGTGGGGGTTGTTGTCATGCAAGTAGCCAAGGCAATCGTGAAGGTACTGCTCCCAAAGGTAGTGACCCTGGGAAACGCGCAGGTCATCATAGATGGCTTTGCCGCGATGGGATTCCCAAACTGCGATGGGGCTATCGATGGGACTCACATCCCTATCCTGGGACCGGACCACCAGGCCAGCCAGTACATCAATAGAAAGAGCTACTTTTCAATGGTGCTGCAAGCACTGGTGGACCATCGGGGACGGTTTACAAACATCAACGTCGGATGGCCGGGCAAGGTTCATGACGCTCGCGTGTTCAGGAACTCTGGTCTGTTTAGACGGCTGCAGGAAGGTATTTACTTCCCAGACCACAAAATAACTCTTGGGGATGTGGAGATGCCTACAGTCATCCTCGGGGACCCAGCCTACCCGCTAATGCCCTGGCTCATGAAGCCCTATACTGGCGCCCTGGACACAGAAAAAGAACTCTTCAACTACCGGCTGAGCAAGTGCAGAATGGTGGTGGAGTGTGCTTTTGGCCGTCTCAAAGGGAGATGGAGAAGCTTACTCACTCGCTGTGATCTCAGCGAAACCAATATCCCCATCGTTATTGCAGCTTGCTGTGTGCTCCACAATCTGTGTGAGAGCAAGGGGGAGACCTTTATGGCGGGGTGGGAGCTAGAGGCAAATAGCCTGGCTGCTGATTACGTCCAGCCAGACAGCCGGGCCATTAGAAGATCCCAGCGGGACGCCCTGTGCATCCGGGAGGCTTTGAAAGCTAGGTTCCTGAGTGAGCAGGGCAACCAGTGACTTTTCAGTTTGTGGACAGAAAAGCTGAACCTGCCCCCGTTTCTTTACCCAGTTCATTTGGACGATCCTCTCCAGTTACATACCCCCTTCACCCCCTTCCCCTTCCCAAAAAATAAAATCATTTCTATTTTGTTAATGAACACCGTTGTCTGTATTGCTGTTTTCGCGGGAATATTTTAAACCGGGGACGCAGACTGTGGCGGGGGGCGGGTTTAGTGTTCTGATGCAAATGATGCTTCTAAACTCCCGGAATGACAGGCTCCGCACTGGTGGACTGGTTATTTCAATGGAGCCTGCCAGCACTCCTGGGGGGGACTGTGTGTATGTGTCGGCTATGTGACTTTCTGGCAGGGGGGGTAGGGTTACAGATCCCCTGCTGTGTGGATCTGTGAGCCAGGATAAGGACCGCTACATAAGATCTGTAACTGCCCTCCCCCGCCACAAAGTCACAGAGCAACCCCCCCCCCCCAGAACATGAAAAACACCTCCCAGACTGACCAGGGTAACCAGTGACTGCACTGTGTATGTGTCCTGATGCTGGACCTGACACCGCCTCTGTACCCTGCTGAAGGTGACTGTCCTGTCCAATTACCAAGCCCCTTCCCCCCCCTCCAGACAGACTCTCCCTCAAAAGAACCTGACTGAAACAGCAATGAACAGAAACAAACATTTTATTGCGAACCAGACATGAAACGTGGGGGGTGAAACTTGGACGGGGGCTTGTGTGAGGTGGGTAGGAAAGGACTTATGAAATTTTGGGGAATGTCAGCCTTCTAGTGCTAGAGCAGTCTGCAGGGGTTGACTGAAAGTTTTAACGGCCCTTGCCGCCCCTCCTTCTTTGGACTTTAGGTGAGGGTGGTGTGGGACTTGGTGGCGGGTGAGGGCGGTTACAGATAGACTGCAGCGGGGCTCTGTCCTCCTGCCTCCGGTCTTGCAGAACATCCACAAGGCGCCGGAGAGTGTCCGTTTGCTCCCTCATTAGTCCAAGCAGCTTTTCAGTAGCCTGTTGGTCCTCCTGACGCCACCTCTCCTCCCGTTCCATGACTGCTCGGTGCATTTGTGACAAGTTCTCCCTCCACTGTGTCTGCTGGGCTGCCTGGGCTCGGGAGCAGCCCATTAGTTCTGAGAACATGTCTTCACGCGTCTTCTTCTTCCTCCGCCTAATCTGCGCTAGCCTCTGGGAGTGTGCTGACAGGCTGGGTTGGGAGACAGTCGCAGATGTGTCTGTGTGAATTGTAAAAAGGGAGTGAATTCCTGAGACAGATAAATGAAATTGTATACAAAGAACCTAGTCTTTCTCTGTGAACAAGACCATGCACTGCACCTCTCACATGCGCACTCAGGACAAGGTCGAATTTTCGGCCGTCGCCTTCAGTGCCTGTGGACTTGCGGTGGTCTTGGAGTGATCAGAGAACTGTGGCTGGAGACCTGAACTTCTGGAGCGGGCAATAATGGTAAGCCGTAGACTTGTGGCTGCTTAAAACTCCAGCAGTAGCACTGGCCTCCTTTCACATTGAAAGCAATGCCAGTCTCTGCTGCCAGCAATCAGGACAGCATCAACTCTGCCCCTGTCCCACCCCCTCGCGGCTGTCCCAGGGAAAGATCCCTGTATGCTGCCCCTCTCCCTCCACCGCGTGGCTGTAAAGCAGTCCCAATACTAACATTCCCCTCCCTAATTCAAAGCAGGGCGTCATGAGCGACATCACCCTCCTGAGGATCCCGGACACCCAGAGAGAACGCATGCTGCGGGAAAGCATGCAGAAACCGGGGCCGTATGCCGCCATGCTATGTCGGGCCATGATCCCCGAGTACCTGATTGTGGCATGGAGGGGACATGTCTGCTACCACGGAGGGCCCACTAAGATCGCCCTACCCCGGAACCTGATCAACAGGCTTGAGCTCTACCTCCACGAGACCTACGAGGAGTTCTCCTACGAGGATTTCTCGTCGATCCCCGGCCACATTGACCGGATTTTCGCGTAGGTGCACTGGGACTTTGGAGTGGAGCGTCTTGGGCCTGGGAATCATGTAGTAACGGACATTGTGAAATTTTTTTAAAATACTTGGGACTAAATTGAGAAGAGCCTAAGACAGAGAAATCATGAAAACCCATTTGTTACCTTTGTAAATATTCCTGTTTTGTACCTGATTATTTTTTTACTAGTTTACAGAACTTTTATAAATGTACATTGTTAATAGTATAAATATTACCGTTCTGTTTTAAATAAATGTTTACATGTTTACAGCACTTACTGCTTGATCCTTCCCCTGATTCTGTGTCCGGGGTAAGGGATGGGGACGGTTGGTACGGGATCTCGGTAAGGGTGATGAAGAGCTCCTGGCTGTCGGGGAAATCAGCGGTGCCAGCGCTGTCGACTGCCTCGTCCTCCTCATCTCCTTCTTCATCTTCCCCGTCCGCTAACATGTCCGACGAGGAACCGCCCGCGGACAATATCCCATCCTCGGAGTCCACGGTCAGGGGTGGGGTAGTGGTGGCGGCCGCTCCCAGGATGGAATGCAGTGCCTCGTAGAAACGGGATGTGTGGGGCTGGGATCCGGATCGTCTGTTAGCCTCTTTGGTTTTTTGGTAGCCTTGTCTCAGCTCCTTGATTTTCACGCGGCACTGCGTTGCATCCCGGCTGTAGCCTCTCTCTGCCATGGCTTTGGAGATCTTCTCGTAGATCTTAGCATTCCTTCTTTTGGAGCGCAGCTCGGCAAGCACGGACTCATCGCCCCACACTGCGATGAGATCCAAGACTTCCCGATCAGTCCATGCTGGGGCCCTCTTTCTATTAGATTGCACGGCCATCTCTGCTGGAGAGCTCTGCATCGTTGCCACTGCTGCTGAGCTCACCTCGATGTCCAAAGAGGAACTGAGATTCAAACTGCCCAGACAGGAAAATGAAAATGAATTCAAATTTTCCCGGGGGTGTGGCTGGTCAGAGCATCCGAGCTCGGACTGCTGTCCAGAGCGTCAACAGAGTGGTGCACTGTGGGATAGCTCCCGGAGCTATTAGCGTCGATTTCCATCCACACCTAGCCTAATTCGATATGGCCATTTCGAATTTAGCGCTACTCCTCTCGTTGGGGAGGATTACAGAAATCGATTTAAAGAGAGCTCTATGTCGAACTAAATGGCTTCCTGGTGTGGACGGGTGCAGGGTTAATTCGATATAACGGCGCTAAATTCGACATAAAAGCCTAGTGTAGACCAGGCCTAAGTGTAGCAACTTACATTTGTCTCTGTTGGATTTCATTGTGTTGTTTATAGCCAATTTCTCCAATTTATCAAGATCCCTCTGAATTTTAGCTCTATCCTCCAAAGTGTTGACACAAACCTGGGGGGGAGATTTGCCATCTGCAAACTTGATCAGTATGCTCTCTATACCTACATCCAGGCCATTAATAAAGATGTTAAACAACACTGGACCCAGAACAGATCCCTGTAGAACCCCACTTGAGACTCCCCTCCAATCTGACATCATTCCATTAATAGTTACTCTTTGTTTGCCATTGTTTAACCAATTATGTATCCACTTAACGGTAGTTCTGTCAAGCCTGCATTTCTCCAGGATACTTATCAGAATGTCATGTGGGAATGTGTCAAAAGCCTTGCTGAGGTCCAGGTATATTATGTCCACTGCATTTCCTTATTCACCCAATCAGTTACCCTGTCAAAGAAAGAAATCAAGCTGATTTGTCATGATTTGTTCTTGGTAAATCCATGCTGGGTGCTAGTGATCACCCCTTCATCCTCCAGCTATTTGCAAATTGAATGTTTTATACATTGCTCTTGTAGGTTTCCAGGTATCGAAGTCAGGCTGACTGGTCTATAGTTTCCTGGCTCCTCCTTTTCTCCCTTTTTAAAGATGGGTATTACATTAACCCTTTGGGCCCATTTATTTCATGTAATTTAATACAATACACTTCCTATTAAATTTGTCCCTTTCATATATAATATTGTATCTGCCTATGAAATGGGCATCAAAAGCCTCTTTCACTTGGGTGTATTCTTTCTTTTCCTCATCAGGGAGGGGGAGGGCATACAGGGTTTCTTCAGTAGCATCCCCCATAGCAAATATATGGGCATTTGGCAGGTATGCTTTCTCTGTTAAATCAAAAGCCATCTGGAATTGCTCAAATATGCAGATCCAGCAGGGCCAGCTGCCTGATCTACCAAAATCATTTGCAGTATGGGCTCCATTGCTGCACTGAGACAGGACTCTGCTTCCTTCCTGCTGCAGCTTTCACAGGTCTCTATCTGTGAGGAGACAAATTAAGAAGCAGCTAGAGACCCCACGTTAATTAAGCTCCCCAGTTGGAACACATACTGGTCGTCTTTGCTGACTGTGGAGGACCAGGAATGCTGTAGCCACTCCACAGTTTACATTCACAAAACCCTTGAACAGGGTATGCATTTCATGTCCTTAGATGTGGCATGTCTGGAAATGACATTCGTATTTTGAATGCTGGGCAACTCATGGGAGGGACACACAGGGGGGCACCAGCTAAGGGGGGGCACATGACCCCCCCATGTGACCCACCACATGACTCCTCCCCGCCCCCAGCCCGGCCCCTCTGTGCTTTCCCTGACCCCTTCCCATCCCACATTACCTGGGGGGCCCTCTGTCCTCCTGCTGTGCTGGATACCGATTTCAGGAAAAAGGAGGGTGGTCCCATGCCGGCAGTTCCTCCGGTGCAGCTGTACCGCCCCAGCCCTTCCACACAGCTGTCTCCTGGGGTCTGTACAGCCCTGCCGGAGGACAGGGCTGGGAGTGGTAGCAGTACAGCCGTGCTGCAGGAGCTGCCGGCACGGGGCTCTGGCTCCTGGGAGCGGCGGTGCCACGTTCTGCTCCTTTCACCACTGCAGTTCCCGGGAGAGCCACAGGGCTTTCCCAGGAACCACAGCAGCGAAAGGAGCAGAACATGGGATCGCCGCTCCCAGGCGCCAGCGCCCTGTGCTGGCAGCTCCTCCAGTGGGGCTGTACAGATCCCAGGAGATGCAGCTGCGTGGAAGGGCTGGAGGCAGGACTGGGGGCAGTACAGCCGTGTCAGAGGAGCTGCTGGTGTGGGGCTGCCTGGCAGCCCCATGTTTTGCTCCTTTTGCCACTGCAGTTCCTTGCTGAATGTGCCCCCCCCCCCCGGTGTATGGGGAGGGACATGTGTCCCTTCTTGCCCCTCCCAGACATCGCCTGAGCAAGGTGAACTCCGAATAAGCAAATAGAAGCTGCATTCTGTGCTCGACAGCTTGAGAAATAGCTGATTTACCAAACATAAACTCTTGATCCTTCCGTTGTAAGCTGTTTGTGCCAGGGACTGTTGTTTTGTTTTGTGTTTATATGGTGTCTAGCGCACGGAGATTCTGATCTGTGGCTGGGGCCCTTAGGCATTAACATACTACTACTACTACTACTACTACTACAAAATAATAAATAAATTCATGTGTTTGTGAAAAATCAACTTCCCTTTTTCCGATCTGGTTTAGTTATTGTGGCCTCCTGCTCAGGACACCCAGAACTGTGAGCCACTGTGTTACCACACTGCCTCAGCTGGGGTGAGCTTTGCTGCTGCTAAGCCATGTATCAGTTCCTGACACACCAGATTGTCTGCCTTGCCAGCAAACTCTTCAGGACTTGCCAGTTCTAACTTTACCTTGCAGGTAAGAATCAGTAAACACTTCCGAGTTCTCCAGAGATGTCTCCCTGCAGTGCCCACTTATTGGACACTCACAGAAGTTAAGTTTTCTGCCTCCAAGACAGTACACACCAGCCTGTTAGGTTAGTGGAGGATAAAATCATGAATAGTAGGGTTGGAAGAGACCTCAGGAGGTCATCTAGTCCAACCCCCTGCTCAAAAAGCAGGACCAACACCAACTAAACCATCACAGCCAAGGCTTTGTCAAACCGGGCCTTAAAAACCTCTAAGGATGGAGATTCCACCACCTCCCTAGGTAACCCATTCTGGTGCTTCACCACCCTCCTAGTGAAATAGTGTTTCCTAATATCCAACCTAGACCTCCCCCACTGCAACTTGAGACCATTGCTTCTTGTTCTGTCATGCATTCTTCACTCTTAATACACAGCACTGAGATGGTCCCTGGATATTAGAGAGACAAGGTGGGTGAGGTAATATCTTGTATTGGATGAACTTCTGTGGTGAGAGAGGTAAGCTTTTGAGCCTACATAGAGCTCTTCTTCAGGCCCAGACCTGAAGACGAGCTCTGTGTAAACTCAAAAGCTTGTCTCTGTCACCAACAGAAGTTTGTCTAATAAAAGATATTACCTCATGAACCCCGTCTCTGTAAAAATATCTCTATTTTTCTAAAGACCAGGGGAAATATTAAATAGAAATTTTAAGACACTATCATAAGGCAAAGGCCTTCAAAGCAGCATTAAGAGTTGGAGAACCCAAGATTTCAATATATAGATTTGTAACAGGTAATGCTGAAAACAGTTGGAAGGGATATTAAACCTTATGTTTCAGGGTTCAAGCCAACTCGATCTATTAAAGATTAGAATGAGATTTAATATAAGAGGCTGACTATCTCATATCTGCCTTCCCTGGGGCTTTTACCGTGATAGTGGCCACTATTGTGGACTAAATGTACCTCAGCTTTGATCCAGTATGGCAATTCCTATGTTCCTTTATTTCAAAGTGTGTCATATACAACTGAGTAGCTACAAGGTTGTTTATTAACTGCTTATTTAGAAGTACACAGACACATTTTAGAAGTACATTCAAGTGATTTAAACTTCATAAATGAAGAAACAATGAGCTGAACAAGACTGAGGTCCAGATACTAATCACCTTAGTCACACTGAGTCACACCTTTCCCCACAAGTAGTCTGACTGAAGTCCATAGGGCTACTCGTGGCCTAAGGTGCTATTCAGCATGAGTGACAGTATTAAAATCTGGCCATAGACATAAAATATTTATACAGATGTTTAATCCTGCTGGTGTTGATCCCAGTTAAGACTTTTGGAGAACAGATGACTCAAATAATTTGTATTGCTGGGGAGTTGGCTAGTTAAATAAGTTTAGAACAGCATCAAATGATGCGGAGAGGTTTTTATATAAAAGGGCCAGAAAGCTTCAAATTTGGTATTCCTGCAGGGAAATAAAGCTGCTTATAGAGAAGCTGCATGATGAGAAAGCACAAAGCTCTCCAAACTAGCCAAGGAGGTTGCACCACCATGAACCGAAGAATTCTATAAAAGCATTGAAAAGTTTATAGAGCGGTAGGTGTCAAAACAGGAGACTTCCGGAAAGGGATGGCCTGTGCAGATGTCCACTGGTTGCTTAAATAGTTGAAATTCCACAGACAGAACCAGGATGTCCCAAGATATCTATACCTTATGGATTTTGGGTTCTGGAAACCCATAAAAAGATATGTGGTTTCCAATCTCAAATCACAAAAGAAATGCCCTGTTTTTTCCTGGACTATGAAAAAGTTATCCATGAAGTACAACTCCTATTCTGACTTGCCTGTCTCAACTATTCACATGAGGCAAGGATTGTCTTCTGATTGGTTCATGTCAGATTTAAAAACAAAAGAAGGGGAACCAATCATTGGACTGTCTCTCAAACCTTAATACCTTCAACCAATTGCTTCCTACACGCCGAAAATCAGTGGGAGAACTGGGAATGAGAGCTCAGTGAGTTGGCCACGTATGATTCCCTCCACTGGTAACAAAGAATCACCACAGTTAAGCATCTAATTAACTAACTGAAACCTCCATCTGCTGGCACTAAGGAGGCTGGCCCTATGATCCTATATGATCATATTATACAACTGGAAATCAAAGCCTCACTAGACTTAAAGATGAGTGGTTCTTTACAACCAGATTAATCAAATAAAAAGTTCTTCTGATTCCAAAGGACCAGCCACACACCCAGGTCAATATATAACTCAGATCTTACCCAATAATCACGCTGTTGCCAGTCCTCTAATATTTAAAATCTAAAGGTTTATTTATAAATGGAAAGAAAGAAAGATGAGAGTTAAAATTGGTTAAAGGAATCAAATACAGACAGTAATTGCAAAGTTCTTGGTTCAGGCTTGAAGCAGTGATGGAATAAATTGCTGGTTTGTTAAGTCTCTGGTTGCTTTCAAATCATTGGAAGGTCCTCCGTCCCTTGGTTAGAATGCTCCCATTAGTAGAAGTCCATAGTCTAGAGGCTTGGGCAGGAAAGAGGCAAAATGGAGATGTTTCCAGCGCCTTTTATAGCTTCTGCCTTGTGGAGGGAAATCCATTGTTTGAAACAAACCCCTCAGCACAGCTAGTAGAAAATCACAGGTGACAGGATGGTGTTTGGAGTCACATGGGCAAGTCACATGCCCATGCATAATTTTGCTTAGGCACAGCAGCGGCCATTACCTATACTTCAGATGGAACGTTCAGAGGAAAGTCCATTCAGTGTAGATGGGCGTCTTCCATTGTGAGCTAAGTGTTCTTCTGATGGGCCACTTAACTTGAATAGTCCCTTCAAGATGTACAGGCTAAATACCTTGTGGGTGTTACCACAGGAGCAAACATATTTGAAATCCAGGTATACAGCCAATGTTCATAACTTCAAATACAAAAATGATACATGCATACAAATAGCATAATCATGTTCAGCAAATCATAACCTTTCCATAGACACAGTACTTGAAAACCTTTGTACAATATTTGTTGCAATTATATACAGGGCCGCCAAGAGTGGGTTTGGGCCCCAGTGAAAAATTTTTTTGGGGCCCCCAGCAAGGGCAGACTGGCTAAACAGGGCTGATGAGAGATGCGGGAGGGAAGCGGGGGAAGCTGGGCCCGGAATTTTTTCGGGCCCGCCAGCAAGGGCAGACTGGCTAAACAGGGCCGACGGGGGGGGGGAAGCTGGGCCCCGGGCCCCCTTCCGGGCCCCGCTAATTTGTACCGGCTTTCCCCCCCGCCCCCTCGTCGACCCTGATTATATAACAGAGGTAGCAACAATGATCTACATGGTCATGTTTTAAGTAGATAATGTCACACTTGGTTAGCCAATACTTGATGTATTACTATTCTGCCAAGGCAGGCCTACTCTAGTTCACAGCCTTTTGTTCACACCCTTAGTTATGCCTACAGCTCCTGCAAGGCCTACACCTGATGACATGGGATACTGATTTTATAAGTGAGATTAATGCATGCAACAACTCCCAAGCATTTCATAAAGTCTAAACACATTTTTATAAATGTAATACCTAGTTTAACAATACCAATACACAGGCAAGTGTTCAATGAGGCCTAGGGGCCTTGGCATGAGTCAGCATCTGGTCTGCCAGTGTCACACAGAGCTCCAGTGTGGTGTTTTCATTTGCCTCCATTATTAGGAGGCAGGTTGCACTAGTTGTAGCTTTTGTGCAGTAGCTACATTCAAATCCAGGTAGGACAAGTGGCAATAGCCTGTGCTGGGTGTAAGCATGATTCCCATTGGCTCAATTCTCCTCTAAGAGAACAGGGCACAGGGTTGCCAATTTTGGTTAGATGTATTCCTGGAGATTTCATCACATGACATTAAACTTTAATTCTTGCAGACTGCAACTTTAACAGGGCATTTTGATGGCCAGTCAAAATGAAAGAAGGTCGTCCTTGCCCCTGAATATACTTTTTTGTACAACCTTTGACATGAAGACCATCCTGTTCTCGCTCCAAGTCAGATTATATTACTCAAGCATAAAAAAAGAGCTCTGTTCTTATTTCCAAATCAGGGTTCTTCTTCCAAACAACTGAGTTGCAACTGTATGTTTCGCTTTGTGTGAGACCCATCTTTGTCATTTGCTTCTTTAGTGCTCTCACAACACACCATGGCTGCTTATGGTAGCAGTGTAGAGTTGCCACAAACATACAGTCTTATACTTCCCTTTTTATTTAATGAGGAATATAAAGAATGAAAGTTAAAAGTTGTTCTGAGGTGAGAGAAGGGGGAAACAGATTAAGAAATAAAGTGCTCTCAAAGCAAATCTTACAGCCCCAGTTAATTGAATAGTTAAACTGTCTTGGCATCCATTTGAAAGTTCCAAAGTATATCCCTTTTTGATGTGCCTTTTTTCTTTCTTGCCTCCCTTGGCTTGTGCTAAGCCCAAAAGTCTGGCAAACTGACGGAGAGCTCTGAAAACAATCAAGACTGGTTCACCCTGTGGATTTTCTGAGGATATCCCAGCTTGTTGTGTGATGCTCTTATGCCGCATATAAACTGTATGTACAACTGGGTTGGTGGGGTTGGCACATAAGACCTTGCAGACTTTTCGGTGCTGGGACAGATGCCTAAAAGAGAGACTTATTTGTGGCAGGTTTCAGAGTAGCAGCCGTGTTAGTCTGTATCTGCAAGAAGAACAGGAGTACTTGTGGCACCTTAGAAGTGGGTTGTAGCCCACGATAGCTTATGCTCTAATAAATTTGTTAGTCTCTAAGGTGCCACAAGTACTCCTGTTCTTATTTGTGGCAGGTGCCTGATTTGCCTCCTCTCTGCTGCTTGTAAAGTGGCAATGGTGGAGTAATACCTTTCTTCTGTGAAATTCTGTGAGCTCTGTCCCTGCGGGAAATAGCACAGTATTGTGATGCAGATTTTCTGCCAAATCTCACAAATCCCTCACTGCAGGGATTTCCTTTTCAGACGTCTATAGAGTGCTCACATTCAGCATAGAAGGGCTTATCACTTCCTTTTAGGAATATAAGAACCAGTGGCACTCCACAGCCTGCAAAAACCCACCTGGTGAGCAAGCTCTCATTTATTCAATTTTTCAAATCTTGTCAAGGTCTGCTCTAGAGAAGGAGAGAGTCTGATAAGTTATTTGCCATTACTTTAAAATATGCCTGCCTCAACATTGTTTCAAGAGATATGTGCTGCTACACTTTGGAATATATAATTTAAAGCAGAATTATTTCTATTGTTAAATGTATAACCTAATAATATGTAACGATGTCTGATATTTACATGGTACCATCTGACTATCTGGATATTTATATGGCCCCAATCACAAATTATCAGAGTGCTTTTCAAGTAGTTAAAAATGGAGGGGAAATGTGGTCCAGTGATTAGAATGCTAGTCTGAGACTCAAATGCCTGGGTTCTGGTCCCTGTTCTTTCACAGACTTCCTGTGTGACATTGAAGAAGTTACTTAGTCTCTCTCTGCCTCATCTTTATTTAGTCTGCAGAAGAGAAGAGTTTTGGGGGGGAGGGATTTGATAGTTGCTTTCAACTACCTGAGGATGGATCTAGACTGTTCTCAGTGGTACCAGATGACAGAACGAGGAGTAATGATCTCAAGTTGCAGTGGGGGAGGTTTAGGTTGGATATTAGGAAAAACTTTTTCACTAGGAGGGTGGTGAAGCACTGGAATGGGTTACCTAGGGAGGTGGGGGAATCTCCTTCTTTAGAGGTTTTTAAGGTCAGGCTTGACAAAGCCCTGGCTGTGATGATTTAGTTGGGGATGGTCTTGCTTTGAGCAGGGGGTTGGACTAGATGACCTCCTGAGGTCCCTTCCAACCCTGATATTCTATGATCTTCCCATCTGTAAAATGGGGGTAGTAGAGCTTCCCTGCCTCCTGAGGGTATGTAGATGATTACACTGGGCATGGTGTAACAGGCTCTTTCCCTATCTAATGCCTTCTGCTGACTCCTGCCCTGCAGCCATCTTTCTTCTTGTAGTTCAGCCTTCTGGCCAGGTAATGATTTGGTCCCACCCATTTCGGGGTAACAGTCCAACAAATAAAGGTCCAAATGTTCTTACAAAAAGGTCTTCAGCCCCAACTCTGGGCCCTAGAGTCCTCACATTGGTATTCCCAGGGCTTTGTCATCCTTGTTCCCTTCTCCAGCCTCATGCTACGTCACCCGTGGCTGGTAGAGGAACCTAGGCTGTTCCAGTCCAGGGATGCTGAAACAGGGCATTTAAAGTTCACTACACCAGGCTCCTTGCTGCCACTTTCCTGGATTTCTCTCTTCCTAGCAATTCTCAGGACTTCTCCCCCACAACTGCTCTAGGTTTACCTTCCCTTAGGGCCCTTCCCTGGAATCCCCTAACAAACTCCCAAACCATTCAATATACATGTAAACCCATTTCTGCCTGCTTTGGGCTTGACCTTACCTCCCTCTCAACTTCCCCCTGCTCTGTTCCCTGTCAGAATGCCTCTGAGGGGTCTCTCCCTGGAGGTCCAGTTCCTGCCCTTTTCTCAGGGATTTCCATCCACTGCACTGGCTGTTCTGTGCCTCCCCTGGTCTGCTGTCAGACTTCTCTATTCAGGAGAGGGTACCAGGGCCAATTCTCTCATTGGGCTTCCTCCTTGATCCTGCCAATCTTTCCACTTTCTAATTGCAGAGGGTGATTGCAGAGATCCACATTCTCCTCCCAGTAGCCCCCTCTGCGCCAAACTTCCACTGTTTAAACTAACCACCCAGCTCCTCTTCCAGCTGAGATTCATCTTTAGTTAAGCCTGGCCCCTTCTCCTGGTGCAGCCAAGTAACATAATTGGCCTTTCAGTCCCATTTTAGCCCTTTCAGAGCCTGTGTGAGGTACACACACCATCACAGGGTGTTGTGAAGCACTGAAAACTATGAGATGCTCGGATACTACAGGAATAGGGACAATATAATTGCATAATATCATAGCAATAATAATAATTTCTTCCTTCTCAACCTGTGGGAGAAATATTTTCATTCCTATATAGGTTTTGTTTTGTTTATATATTCAAGTTGATTGAAAAAATGTCAGTTTTTCATGGGAAATTTTGGGGAAAAATGGCCAAATTTTAGTTCTGATCTTTGGGAGAGGACTAAGAACTGTACCAATATGGAAGATCACATATAATCAGACCATAACAGGTTCACTCTGCTGTTAGGACCTATCCTTTCTCCTTCTGCTGCGGAGAACCTCTGTCTACAGCCATCCCTTGAAGACACATGTAACTTTGCTGAAGGTGGGAGATAACTGCGTAGCCACTTAACCTCTCTAACAGTGGTTTGGTGGAAGATTATAATAATTTTTCAGCTTCCAACAGTGACAAGCTGTTGCCTGTATGCTCTGCCCCACTGCATTGTTTACGAATGATATGAGGCTAAAGTAGCAGCAAGGAAAGAGGCTAAAGCAGTGCTGATCTGATCTAAAACACACTCTGACCTGGAATGAATGCAACATAGATTTTTAATATTTGTCTTCAAAATCAAAGGGTTCTACCCAGTTAGCTGCTGCAGCTGGGCTTGTAAATGGAGCTCATATATGCAGGAGTGGGACTGACATATTGCACCCAATAGAGGACAGTGGATCTCATACACACAATTCAGCCAATAGCATTAGCTGCAGTCCACATAGCAAAGGTCAGATTTTTGTTTTGCCACCTCAGACAGCATCCCTTTAAAAAAACAGATGGACTGAAAAAAAAAGAAAGCATAGGGGAATTTTGTAAGAAAGTTGGTAGCGTTTCTGTCTGAAAACTCCCAGTAGTCCGGGAGCCTGTATCATATATCTGTCAATTTGGGCTCTCTCTATATAAAATGCATATTTTGTGCTAGAGTACACATCATTATCATAGGGTGGAATAAAGAGCTACTTCTCCATAAAAATATAGTGGAAAGAACCCACTTAAATGAACTTGGAAACAATAATGGAATGAAACTCCATTTATACTGAAACTCCAGTTAGTTTCAATGCCATTTGCAGTGTGCCAACTGCAGTCGCTGTTACACTGAACCGTTAATAGTGAATTTGTCCTGTGAAAATGAAGATGTCACTCTAAGCAAGTTCCATTCTGTTTGAATCTGTGCAAGACTCTATAATGAATCCAGACAGCCACGTGAAAAGGAAGTATCTCTTTATAATGATGTGCTGGAATACTTGGCCTGACTTGTTTGGGTTAAAATATAATTAAGAAAATGCAGGTTCACCATGTTAATCATTCTCTCCTCCCACCTTTCACTAAATTAGCCTTTGAATTACCTGTATATCCCACATTTTAAAAGATAGATATACAGGGCCTGATCCAAAGGCCATTGAAGCCAATAGGAGTCTTTTCATTGACTTCAGTGGGCTTTGGATCAGTCCAATGGGCCAAGTTCCTACAAGATACAAGGGACCTCCTGAGGGGTGCTGTGTGTCCTCAGCTCCCAATGACTTCAGCGAGAGTTCAGGATGCTTCAGTCTCTGTCAGGAGACACCCAGCACCTTGCACAAAAATACCAATTTTTTCATTCATTATGAATATGGTTGGCCAGAAAACAAGGATTCCATTTTGTGAAAAATTTCACACTTTCAGCATTTGTTTTCATTCTACATTGGGATAAGAACAAGACCTTTACAATTATTTTTCAATGAAAGAAACCCTGCACTCCTGGCATAGCAATTAGCCTAGTGACTCAGGCACTCACCTGAGCTGTATAAGATGCACATTCAAGTCCCTGCTCTGAATTAGACAAAGTAGAGACTTAAACCTGGGTCACGTATAGCCTAGCTGAGTGCCCTAACGACTTGGCTATTCTGGGGTGGTTTTGCTTTCATTCTGGTTTGACCAGAAATACAATCTTGTACCTGAGAAATCTTCTCCATGAAAATGTAATCAAAGCTGATACATTTTCCACAAAAAGTTTTGGTTTAGATGAAAAAAAAAAAGTCAAAAAATTTCTGACCAACTGTAATAATGAGCCTGATTTAAAGCCCATTAATGTCAATGGAATGACATTCCTTGACTCCAGTGGCTTTTGGATCAGGCCCTAAGGCACTCATTTATAACTTACAAAAGCTCAGGTAGTTCAACCACCTCTTGGACTGTTAAAGGAAAAAGAGACATTTGGAAAAAAGCATTTTTGTAAGAACTGGAGCAATTAATTGCTCAGAGCTTTGGTACTCAAACTTGTATATAAGGGTTTATTCTTGTGAATGTATATATACCTTATGCTAAGAGCTGAGCTCCCTTTAATGCCAAGCGTCTCAGCAGGATTGGACCCATGATGAATAAAATATGATTTGGCTAAGGGTAATTGTTTCTGTCAAGCTCTTTAACTGTTGCTTAAACTCAGCATTTTTCCTTACATGGAAATTGTTTTCATGGTGGAAAATAACCAGAAGGGTTGATATTAGGAAGGAAAATAGTGAACACTGAATCATTCCAGCCTGATAAAACTAGGTCAGAATTCTGTCTTTAATGTGTTTAATATCAGACAGCTTTCCAAATTAGAGATGATCATATGGCTGGGAGAGCTGTTATTCCTGACTATCCTGGAATTAATGCCTCACAGACAGTTGTACAGTTGAAATACATTGTTATTAGCTCTGTATTTATAATTTGCAAATGCAATATTAAAAGCCTTGAAAAATTATGCAGTATATTTCAATACCTGAAAACACAATAGGAGATGGGATGGAAAATGCTTTGCAATAAATCACCCTGGTTAGGCATCTGAGGAAAAAAACAAACCAAAACAAAAAAAACCCTCTCTCTCATTGGCATTTAAAAAAGAAAATTAGATTAAAAAAAGGAGAATGCCCTCAATTACAATATAGACTAAATGGAGAAGTAAGAGTTTGGGTCAAAAACTGGGTTATCAATACAATACAGAAAGCAATAATGAAAGCTAATAGACATTGTGTATATGACCTGCACATTGGATTAGTGACCAGTGTAGTAAATTAGGAAAATAATAAGATATTTGTGCTATATAATACAAAAGACGCTAATGTAACACAAAAGCTCTTTCTAGCCTGCCTTATCAGGGATTTCCATGTTGTATTTCTAGCCTGGTCTCTTGATTATTGCTCCAGTGTACATAATGATGTAAGTATAAAATGGAGTACACTGTTGAAATGAGGAGGGCTAGAAGAATGGAGGAAGAATCAGAGAGGGGAAAACAAAGCGGAGGAGGAAAGGAAGAGGGAAGAAAAGGGGAAAATTAGGACAGAGAAGATAAAATGAGAGGGGATGAATTGAAGCAGAGAGAGAAGACGGAACTAAGGAAGAAAATAAGAGAAGAGGAAGGAGAAGGATAGACAGGAACGAGAAAACCCCAAACTTGGTAACATTCTTCAGCCTGATTGTGATTGCAGGACCTGATTCTTGTCTGACTGAGCAGCCTGCAGCACAGAACATGAGGATGCGCCAATGTGGCTTTAGAACATCTTTGCAGCAACGTGCTTTTTGGAAATGTTCTTAAAAAAGAAAGCGAGAGCCGAGATTAGCCCTGACACCTCTAAGTCTCTCCAGTTCAGGACAAGTGGTCTACACCTCAGATCTCTGCAAGCGCAGTGGGCTGGCTCAGCATAAGACACAGTGCAAAGCCTACAGATTGCCTACAGGGAACATATTTTGAAGTCTTCGCCTTTATGTGTTTCATAATTTCCACCTGTAAACAAGACACTGATTGGTGAGGTTTGAGATATTTGCGTTGGAAACAATATTAATGCCAGCAAAGGGCAAATATAGTGCCAATCTATAGAAAGGGGAATGAGGACAACTCAGGGAATTACGGACCAGTCAGCTTAACTTCAGTACCCAGAAAGATAATGGAACAAATAATTAAGCAATCAATTTGCAAACACCTAAAAGACAATAATTTCATTTTGTGAGCTATTTATCACTAAATCTCGTCATCCAAGGCCTCTCTCCTCCCCCAACCCTTGTGGGATATCATTTAGTAGTTCAAAAATCCCAGTGTACCTACTGAATTTTACTCATTCTGTAACTGTCCTATTATTGGGTGGACATTGTTTATTGTCCTACAGATTTCCAGGTGGAGGTACCAGGGCTAAAATTTTCAAAAGCCCCTAAATCCCACTGAAAGTCATTGGGAACTTGGCACCTAAGTCACAGAGGCATTTCTGAAAATTTTATCCCAGGTGCCAATTTGCAATTGCATTCAGAGATCATTTACAAGGTTACAGCTATAACCCTTGAAGTATAATACCTAGGGTGTAAGGGTCCCCACATTTCTAATGGATAATTTTACATGAGAAAATGGGCAACATCACTCACAAAATGTTGCTATATTATTTGCAGATCTCAGGCATCTCTGGATCAAGTCCTTCCTTTATTTCCTTGACTGTCAATCTTATCTTGCCTTAAGGTTTTAATACTGCCATCCATCACGGGAGTATCTCAGTGCCTTCCACATAAAATCTATAGCAATATTGAAGTCTCTAACAGACTTCATGGAATCTCTGGCACTCTTTACTTTTCAGGGTAAAAATTCTGCTTGGCGGTAGAGTTATTTTTTAAAAGCATGTATTAATGTATTTTATTGGGTTTTTTTTAAAGATTGATTTGTTTCAGAGTTTGGGGTTTTATTTTTGGTTGGTTAAGGTTTTGGAGTAGAAGGTGGTATAAATATTCTGAGTGTCATTTTTGTGGAAAGACCGGTATGAGGAGGAAGATTTCACAGTGTTTCTGAATAAGGGATGCATAGCCAATTTTGTGTGAAAAGAGTTAAAAAAAAAATCCGAGCGCATAGATAAACATCAGCAAAACATGTCAATCTGGGCTGTCCCTGAAAATGCTGGGATTTTCACTTTCTGGAGTTTTAAAAAAAATGCTATTTTGAAGCTGTGTGTGTGTGTGTGCGCGCGCGCGTGTGCATGTCCTTTACACTAAAATCATTTTTTTCCTGTGGTATTTGACAATGGGCTTGCAGATGTCAAGCAGGGGCAGCAGAAATCATTTCCTCTTCCCTGAAGCAGACTGTGCTTCAGGTGATGTTAGAGCACAGTTCAGAATCATCTGTTACAAGGTTGAGGAGAGAGACACACTTCAGGAGAAAGCAGATGAAGAGGTTTTTTTTTTCTTCTTCACTCCAGTAACTCGCAGCAGATAATATAGTTCCTCCTCCCCCATCCCCTTTGTATGTTGTTTCAGTGTTGTTGGATTGTGTCAAGGCCATGACAGGGGCTGCAGTTGGGATTGCATTATCGCTAGCAATGGACACACCTCTAAAGGTTTGGGGATTTGATTCAAACAAACTTCAAATTTCAATATTTTTATGGTAGATGAGGACAGGTTCTCAGATACCACAGTACTGGATGGTTTGGAAATCTAAAGGTTCTATATAAATCTGCTGTTCCCTGTTGAACTTGTCATTGCCAAGTTTCACCAGTATTTCTGCACTTTATTGTTTCATTCAGTTGTATCTGTGCCTTTTTTGTGACCTCTTATACCAGGTTCAGCAATACTGAACTGCTCCACAGTGCCCGATCCTCTCCAGTTTCAAGTTCCACTTGAGAACTAGGACTGGTCAAAATGTGGGCATCTGTTACTGCAAAAAAAAATCAATGAAACAATTAAAAAATGAAACATTTTCATTTCTATCAAATGGGTTACATTCAGTTTAATTTTCCATTAGATTCTATTTCATTCTTTCGGTGGAAAAAATGAGAAAAGGGAGACAAAGATGGAAAAAAAAACCCAAACTGAAAAAACCCTTTAATTTTTATTTCATTTAAATTTGATTAATTTGATTTTTTTTTTTCTAATTGATTTGTTGAAAAAAAGAAAATTTTAAACCATAAAACTTTTTTTCACAAACTTTTTTTGGAGGTTGTTCAAAAAGACCATTTTTTGTCAAAAAATCTTTTGATAAATGAAATTCAGTCAGACCTGTTAGAGATCAACTTTTGCTGTGTTGGATATAAGGAAACTTGTTGACCTGAAGCATACTCCTTTTGTTGTCTTTCTTCCTATGAACAATGCTTACCTGTCTGTCCATCCTTAGACTCTGGAAAGTGTCTGGCATTTCACGGGCACCAGCACAAACTGTAAGTAATTAATATTAATGTTAAAAGTGTGATGTTGCACTCCATATGCTTTATGGAAGTATGCTTATGAATATGACATAATTTGAATATGCTTTATGCTAAATACCCCTTGTATGGTGTCATTAGAAAGCTTGTAATCTACTAAGTGTGTTCATCCTATTTGTTTGCATCCTCTATATCTGGAGTTAGGAGAATAAGATATAAACTTGTATCACTGATGTAAACATATTAAGTGGAGGCCACTAAGGGTGCTCCAGAAACAATCAGTTGTAAATGGCCCCAGTTACTTGAAAGCCTTCCTGCGTACATGTGGGCCAGCCAATGAGGAATGGAGACCGGTGGTCTTACATTGACATGTGACCATGTCACCACATAATGAAATCCATCTTAAATCTGATACTTTTCCATTTAGAAGGAGGGGTGTGGACCCAGAGAGTCAAAAGATTCCAGCCTTGTTCCAAAGCTATAAAAGGCGAGGGAGCAGGACAAAAGGGGAGGCCAGTCACGAGAAAACCTCTGCTTACCACCTGATATGTCTGCTGGAACTAACAAGGACTGTAGCAGGGGAAAGGATTGGGCCCAGACTAGGAATGAGTCTAGTCTGTGAAAGAAGCTTATTGGAACATCTCTGAGGGTGAGATATTACCTGTAATCAATTTCTTAATGTATTAGGCTTAGACATGCGTGATTTTGCTTTATTTTGCTTGGTGACTTACTTTGTTCTGTCTGTTGTTACTTGAAACTACTTAAATCCTACTTTTTGTACTTAATAAAATCACCTTTGTTTATTAATAAACCCAGAGTAAGTGATTAATACCTGGGGGAGCAAACAGCTGTGCATATCTCTCTATCAGAGGGCGAACAATTTATGAATTTACACTGTATATGCTTTATACAGAGTAAAACGGATTTATTTGGGGTTTGGAGCCCATTGGGAACTGGGTGTCTGGGTGCTGGAGATAGGTAACCTGCTGAGCTGTTTTCAGTTAAGTCTGCAGCTTTTGGGGTGTGGACAAGACCCTGGGTCTGTGTTGCAGCAGGCTAGTGTGTCTGGCTCAACAAGACAGAGTTCTGGAAGTCCCAAACTGGCAGGGAAAATGGGCTCAGAGGTAATTTCAGCACATCAGGTGACGGTCCCAAGGGGATCTCTGTGACCGAACCTGTCACAAATAGAATAGGTTATCTTCTGAGATTTACAGATATTCCTGCCATGCTGTGAATAGCACAAGAGCCTTTCTCATGGCACTATGTTGTGACACTTCACCTCTATTCCCAGATAGAAATGGGCAGTATAGGAACACGAAAGTGAAAGAACAATAGGGTTAACGTTATCGGAACCATTCCAAACTTCCACACAGCTTTGGATTCAGTTTGAATTTTGGGCAAACATTCACCTATCCCTAGTTAGCACCCAAAACAGTCAGTGAGCTATATTTCATAAAGGGGGTTCATGGACGAATTCGCCTTATGTCAGTTTTGTTTCTCTCTTTGTCTTTTCTTCAGCCTTTGTTTCTGTGTGAACTCAGTGTTATGTTGCCTCCAGGTTGACAGCCCTGGAGACTGAATTCCTGTCCCCATGGGACAGGTATAGCATGTGGGGGATGGTGGTGCAAACGTCCTTGTGTTGTCTTGCTTGCTATTGTGCCTTAAACTCTGCTCCTGCTCTGAAGGGGCTAAGTCTAGGAGCGAGAGAGAGAGAGAGAGTACTACATTCTGTGGTCCATTCAGACCTTGGTCTGTTTATTGGGAATGCAAGCAAGAGGTAATGCTAGATATGACAATTACTGGGATATATCAATCCCTCCACGAGAACTTCCTAACCTCTAGTTTTCAACTTTCCCGCCTCTCCTCCTGGTACCTGGCTTCCTTGCTAGGGTCTGTGGCTTTTAGTAGGCTACCAAGGTAGGCCTGCTTGTCAGCTTTTGGCCCACCAGTCATTAGCTCCAGTGAGTGATTTGGAGGGAGCTGGGATAGAAGGCAAGGGAACAGAATGCCAAGCAGCTGCAGAGATCAGGCTGCAGAAGGGAACAATAATACTAGGAGGCCAGGAGAGGAGAGAAAAGTGGAGGCATAGAGGGTCCTTGAAGGCAATAGGGGAGTGGGCAGAGTACACAGGATGCTACTAGTAAGTAGTTGCTGAATTGATCAGACAAAAACTTCCCAGGCAATGTTTGTTGACACCACTTCAACTCTCCATGGTTTGTTGTTCATTATTTGTGTTCTGTGGTTGGTCACTCAAGTGACATGATGTTGTTTCTGCTTCTTTGCTGGCTGCCTGACAGTTTTTAACAGGATGATAATGAATAGGAAAGATCAAATAACATGTCACACACTGACAGAGTATATGTTGCTGTCCCTTTTAGTAGCTGGCCTACTAGAAAACACTCCTACTGCCTATTCATAGGGATACTCCTTTAGTGCAAGCGATGGAATCTGCGCTGCCATACAAAGGATCCTGGCTTCAAACCCTACTCATGTTTCATACAGGGTAGGGGTGCTTATAAAATACTTGCCTGTATGAATTTTCAGACGAATAATCAGTCATACTAAAATTCTTGAAAAGTGAAGGCTTAGTGAACATTTCCTGAATGAGTGGCCCAAATCATCATAAGTTATGAAGAATACAAGGCTTGGAAACAACTGATATATGCCCATACACTGTACTGCCACGTCTCTGAAGCTATGGCTTTGTTCTCCAGATTTTCATCTTTCATTAAAAATAAAGATGAGCTGAATATAACCAATTCAGAGATGTCTAGTGAGTCCTCAGAAAGCCTGGAATGATAACTCAGAGAGGCCTGGATTGCCCCATTCATCTCAGTGAGAGGTTAACTCAAATGCCCCGTGATGATCATTTCAGTGTCAATGCTGTTAATAATAGCATTCTGCATGTCAGAAAGGAGGAGGAGAAACTCACATCTGCACTATTTACTCTGAGTGACGGCTTATTTTGGTGACCCAAGTAGGTAGTCCCAGGAGATACCACCATCATTATTTCCCCCGCCCCAATCAAGAAGGAGCCATGCCTGCGGAGCATAGCAGAACCAATGGGGCTGGGAGAGCCCGGGGCTGGGAGAGCCCAGATCAAGGAGCTCAGTCGAGCCCAGAGAGCAGCACGATCTTGTTTTAAATATCGGTATACTCTACTCTGAGCAGTGACTCATTCTGGGGACTCTCATGGATGGAAATTATTTTGTGAGTGGACCTTGGAAGAGAATCACCAATCCCCCTAGTTATACCTGGCCATAAAACCCAGACCAATCATAGCAAAGCAAATTTGGTATTTTTATTTGAAAAAAGAAAAAAATAGTGAATCAATGGCGGATTTTTTTGAGGCGGGGAGGGGGAGGTTGGTTTGATTTTTACTATTTAGTCATCTCTACTGACAACTAATGGAGACTTCCTTGTTGTTTTTGAAGCATGAGATCCTGAGTTGTTTTTCCCACAAGATTTAGCTGATGAGTGTGAAGTCTTTATTTGTGTAGGCACAGATTCATTATAAAAAATCTACCTATGGCTAGGTCAGCATTTTGGTGGCTTCAGCCCTCATTAACTTAAGGGATATATGTGGAATACAGACACTAGAAAATCAGGCCCATTCAATCTGAAACCCTTCTGTCTCATTTTGCTAGCTTTCTTGCTCATTGCCGGCTCTTTTATTTCCCCTCTCTGGTTTTGTGTGTTTATATTTCCCTTCTGTACAGTTTTAATCATTGTTTCATTATATTACTTTCCATGTGGCATATGTGTGCTACACTACTTTTTTCCATATCATCTGCATTCATCGGGAGCCATTAATGACAAAAACTGTTTTAACTACACTCAGAAGCAAACCGTACGATCCCGTCCATTCTCACCGTACATAGTGGAATGACTTATGGTTCCATGCAAACAAGGGTCCTATAAAAATTCCACACAGAAGCATACACACCGGCCTTTATTACAAGTTAAAGAGGTTATTTCCTCTGCCTCTGTCTGCTTTTGCATAAATTTATATTCTATCTTTAAATCTGCACAGATAATTCGCTATGGATGACGTGCTTGATGGCTTGTTCCTTTGACTCAAGCACACAATATGCAGTGCCCTCTGCAGCATAATTTAATTTAAACCAGGTTAAGCCTCATTTTGTTAAGGATTCCAGCTGAAGAGTGTTAAGTCAAGTGTTAGGCTATTAGGGCTGCAGCAAGCTGTTTACTCCGGGTTCAAACTCGGATGTTCAAGCAGGCCGAAATCTTAGAAAGTATCAACAGATGTGTAACCTAATTTATCAGAGGGCTGTGGAGATAGGGGAGGGTGAAAATTGATTAGGCATAAGACGGAATACAGGAATAAAGAATGGACTGTGGGTAAAGAGAGAGAACAGTTGCACCGAGCTGAGTCTGATTAAGGGTTTAAGTCCTGAATCAAAGGTCCTGATCCTGCAAACATTTATAGACCTGAATTACTCTACTCATGTGAATAGTCTTCTCATGCAAAATGACTTGGACATGGATGCAAACTGAAAACCTTTTTAATGCCATACGAAATGAGGCTTTTCTTTCTCATCTTTAGTGCTTTACTTTCTTTGTTCTCCACTTAGCCTGTTTTTTGGGCTTTTCCTATCACTCCTGATAATTCCTAATAATCAACTCAACGGTTTTTTAAAATCATTTTTTTTTAATCAGTGTTTTCAGCTTGTTGATGAGCGCACACTGTTTCCAGCAGGAGGGATATTCTCCAGATTCTTTTGTTTTCTCTGTCTCTACCACTCTGCTTTCTGCCTTTGTTCCTGTCTCCTCTGTTTTCTTCACTTTTCTCTCTGTTTCTGTTTACTGTCTGTCCTTCCCCCTTGTTCCTTTTCTCACTTGCACCTCTTTCCTTCTCCTCCTCCATTTGATTTCTCTCTCCCCCGTCCTCCATTGTCTCTCTCTTACTCTTGTCCTCCCCTCTCTAGCGGAGATATTATATTGGGGTTGGCTCAGCAAGCTGCATCATGTGCTGTTAAGAGATCATGTGTCAAATTCTGCTCCCTGTTACCTTTAGCTCTTACATTCAACCACATTCCTCAGAATGACACAAACTTTGTTTTTCACTTCTGGTTATCAGACAGAGGGGAAGGATGTCCTTTTGATTTAGGTGATGTGGTGGGAGTTCAGAGAACTTGATTCAATGTCCAGTTCTGAAACAGACTTCCTGTATGACCTGGGGCTTCATTTCTCTGAGCCTCAATTCCCTGCTCTCTACAATGGGGATAATACTTTCCTTCTTCCATACTTTGTCTGCCTTGTCTATTTAGACTGTAAAATCTTCAAGGCAAGGACTCTCTATCACAATGTGTTTTATGACACCTAGCACAATGGGGGCTGGATCTTCGTTGGGGCCTCTAGACACTGCTCTAATAAAATAATAAACAACAGTGACATAATTTGGGACTGAGGAAGTATTGGAAAGCTCATAAGTCTTTTTTCTTTTGAGCTATCCAATCTTATTGTTAGGGCCCTACCAAATTCACAGCCATGAAAAATGTGTTACGGACCATGAAATCTGGTCTCCCCCTGTGAAATCTGGTCTTTTGTGCGTTTTACACTATACTATACAGATTTCATGGGGGAGACCAGCATTTCTCAAATTGGGGGTCCTGACCCAAAAGCAGCTATGTGGGGGTCACAAGGTTATTTATAGGGGGGTCACAGTATTGCCACCCTTACTTCTGGCAGCTGGGTGGCTGGAGAGTGGTGGCTGTTGGCCAGGTGCCCAGCTCTGAAGGCAGCGCCCTGCCAGAAGCAGTGCAGAAGTAAGGGTGGCAATACCATACCATGCTATCCTTACTTGTATGCTGCTGCTCCTGGTGGCACTGCCTTCAGAGCTGGGCTCCCAGCCAGCAGTTGTCACTCTCCAGCTGCCCCGCTCTGAAGGCAGTGCTGCCGCCAGCAGCAGCACACAAGTAAGGGTTGCAGTACCGCAACACCCCTGCACAGGGTCGGCTCCAGGCACCAGCTTGGCAAGCAGGTGCTTGGGGCGGCCACTCTGGAGAGGGGTGGCAGGTCCAGCTATTCGGCGGCAATTCGGCAGACAGTCCCTCACTCCCGCTCGGAGCGAAGGACCTCCTGCCGAATTGCTGCCGCAGATCGCGATCGTGGCTTTTTTTTTTTTTTTTTT
>NW_020664393.1:67906068-67955997 GCF_002925995.2 Terrapene triunguis | reverse complement strand
GGCTTTTTTTTTTTTTTTGGCTGCTTGGGGTGGCCAAAACCCTGGAGCCGGCCCTGCACCTGCAATAACCTTGTGACCCTCCACCCACCCACACAACTCCTTTTTTGGGTCAGGACCTCTACAATTGCAACACTGAAATTTCAGATTTAAATATCTGAAATAATTAAATTTACAATTTTAAAAATCCTATGACTGTGAAATTGACCAAAATGGACCGTGAATTTGGTAGGGCCCTACTTATTGTACATGCTCGAGAGGTTTGGATAGTTTACATAATAAGCATTGACCCAGCATCTATTCTCATGTTCCGTTATCCAAACCAAAGTTGAACTCTGAATGTTTTGAGATTATGAGATGGCAATGGGGATGTGAGAGTCGTGGTTTGATCATCAGAGAGAGGAGAATCAGAAAAAAGAGGGATCCTAGAATAAAACTCCAAACAACACCTGCTGGTCATATACTACTTTGGATCTGCACTGGGCCCTATGTGTATTTCCCCCCTCATTTGCGTCAGAGAGGCTGATGGCTTAAAGAAAGAAGAGAGAGAGGGGAATGATGAGCTTCCAAAGAGTTATTTTATTTGTTTTGAGTTTAGATTTTATGTTAAACTTTTTATTTTTGTGGCTACTCAGGGAGAGAAGATTTGAGGGAAAAAATATACTACGTTCAACTGTTTCTTGTTTTAGGTCATGTTTGATCAGTTAGGGGCAAAATCAGTACTTGGTCCTGCTAGTGAAGGCAGGGGGCTGGACTTGATGACCTTTCAGGGTCCCTTCCAGTTCTATGAGATAGGAGAAAAACACTTAAATAAGCCTCATAATGCAAGTAAAAATAACATTTTATTATATATATTATATGTGTCCTTGCTGGTTATATGATACTAGTGAGCACCATGAAAATAGCACAGTGTCATCTGTATTCTCCCATGGACTATTAATTGTTGACACAGTTTAAGACTCATTAGTCTTCCGCCTTTTTGGATAGTGCATGCACTCAAGTTTCTCTGGGGCTGTGCTGCTACTGAGAGGTATAATGGGAGGTGGTTGTTTGTGCCACACCTGAAGCTCTTCATCTTTATTATGGATATTATGGTAGTGGCTTGGAATTCTGATCCAAAATCAGGGTACTGTTCTGCTAAGCGCTGTATAGCACAAGAAGCAAAAAACCAAAGAAGACTGTCCCTGTCCTAGAGAGTTTATAATCTAGGTGTCTGACAGGATGTGACAGATGGATGACACAGGCATGTAGAGTAGGGGAGGATTAGGAGAATAAGTTAATAGCTAGAACTGGTAAAAAAAAAATGGGAGGATATGTCACTATTTTTTCAGAAATTTGAAAAATGTCCCCAGTAAAAGGGAGCAGGGCATAAAATTCACAGAAAACCCATTAAATTTTTCCCTGTGTGTTTTTTTGAATTTAGAAATTTGAAATTTCATCAAAATTTTGAAATTCAAAAAATTTCATCCAGCTCTAGTCACAGTAGAAGAAACGGATAAACGACAGAAGGAATGGAGTTCAGCAGAAAAGCAGGAATCACAGTTGCTCTCCTATTTTCTGCCTTAATCCACTGACTTTCTGCATTTCTCCCTGTACCCTTTATATGTTGCTTGTTGGCAAGAACATCTAGGTAAGGGATGGAGGCCCATCAAGAGAAATGTGGAGGCCCGTCGAGAGAAAGCTGGGGACCCGGAACATCATGTTTGCTGGGGCCCTACTGCCTTCTATTTCACCCCATCTCACCCCAGTTACAAATGTTTTGTGAACCCCCCTGAGCTTGGGACCCTCATACAAATCGTCTCCCTCTTTTCTCTACTCGTCAGCCTGTGATGTTTAACAAAGTGGAGCTTTTGTTCCTGAATGGGGCCTCTGGGAAGGACTCCAGCATCAGGGAAGGCTCTGACAGCATGTAAGCAGTGGGGAAAGGCTCTGGGGCATTTCCCTATTGCCTCCCCCATGCCAGAGCCTTACACTGACATATGTAGCTACATACTGCAGCCTACTTTTCACTGTGAGGTGTAGCTACACATCCCCTATATGCTGCTGCCAGTGGTGTGCAGTGTAGACACAGCCTTATTTAGCCTGTAAGTTCTTTGGAGCAGGGTCTGTATACTACCCTGTGTTTAGATAGTGCCTAACACAATGGGGCCCTGATCGTGGTTGGCTTCTGCACACTCCCATACTAAACTTCCCATTATAATAATTATTATTGATTAATGCTTGCATGAATTAGTAGTCCCAGTAATCACAAACCCCAGCTTGACCCATGGATCCTCATAAACGAGTGGCACATACACAGAGAGAACACTATTCTTGAAAGGGTGAAATGAATATCCAGTATGGAAAAAAACTCGGACATTGCAATGGAATAAAAACCGTGGGCCAGGTCCTCAGCTTCACACAATGCACAGTCAACCTGTGGAACTCCTTGCCAGAGGATGCTGTGAAGGCCATAACAGGGTTCAAAAAAGAACTAAATAAATTCATGGTGGAAGGTCTGTCAATGACTATTAGCCAGGATGGGCAGGGATGGTGTCCCTTGCCTCTGTTTTCCAGAAGTTGGGAATGAGCGACAGGGGATGGATCACTTGATGATTACCTGTTCTGTTCATTCCCTCTGGGGCACCTGGCATCGGCCACTGTCGGAAGACAGGATACTGAGCTAGATGGACCCTTGGTCTGACCCAGTAGGGCCATTCTTATGTACGTATGGAAATCCACATTGCTTGAATTAAACCCATCTATTTCTTAACATAATATATTGCTTTAAAGGTAGGTTGAATATGGGGCCTAAACACTTGACAGTGTCTCTTTAGCAGTTAAATCCTATTTGACAATCAAAATCAACACTTAATATATAGCTGCAAACATCTTAATACAGCCTCCATCATATGATTTCCTCGTCTCAGAGAGATGTTTCTCTGAATGAGCTCTCTGATTTTTGCCTTTTAAAGGTACAGTATGTAATCAGCTAGCTTGTTAAGTAGTTTAACAAGGTGAAAAATATTAAATTACTTCCCTTGTTTACCATGCCTTTGCCAATGCTGCAAAATAACAACATGGTGCCTGTCATCATCTCCTGCACTGATTAGATTTAATATAGTTTAGTTGAGGCAAATTCTGCTAATAAAATAGATGTTTCTGCTGTTCTGAATTAATTTTTCATCCCACAAATCTCTCTTAAGCGGAAGAGATTTTATTTCCACAATAGATTCTACCTTTCTGCGTTCCTTTTCGGTTGAGTATAATTAGACTTAGAAAGATTAGATTATTTTGTCTGTAAGTGTCAGTAAACATCCATTTCATTGTACAGACACAAACCAAGGAAAAAATATTTCCATTGATCATAACTGAAATGTACAAATAGGCAACATAAGAAAAATGCGGCTTGAGAAATTATCAGGGTTTGATTTAACAGTGTTGCCGTAAGTACTGATAAAAAGGACTTAAGTTTAAATGCCAAGGACACCATTACAGAAGTACAAGTATAAGTATGCTGTGGAACTCTCACTTGTGTATTTATAGTAAAAGTACAAGTATAAGCACAAGTACTTTCAACTATAATATTCCCTGCAATTGTCTGGTCAATATATGGATAACTACCTAAATAATATAAGCACGTGGTGGAAGAGAAGGGAAAAAAGCAACAATGAAAGGCAGAAGCAGACTAAGCAATTGTTTAGGCCCCAATTTCCCAGCGTTGGAGCATGCCCGGGGACTGGTGTATGTTTCCTGCTTCACCCTGGGCTTGTACCCTCAATGTAGGACACTGATAGGTATGTGTCTGCTGGCTCTGCTTTAAAATGTACTTCAATACAAGTATGAGTACGGAATATTTAGAATACTTAAGCACAAGTGTGTAGAGTACTTCAAAATGCTTTCGTATGTATTTAAGTACAAATATACTTTTGTACATTACATTAGTACTTAAACACATGGGTACACTGGATTTAAGGGTATTTACTTTGTATATTTTGATATGTGATGTTGGCAATTTGTGTTTTAATGGTTGTAAAGCTTTAAATTTTGAATCTCAACAACTGCTGTCATTAAATAATTATTGTCTGACCCCTCCACCCATAATTTCCGGCAACTATGAAAATTTAAATAGATAAAAATAACAAAGCTAAAAATTAAACATTGATATTATCTGTTGAAATTACAAAAAGTTAAAAATCGAATTCTCTCAAGCCTAAGTATGATATATAATCACATCCCGTAATTTGATTAGAAGTCACTTTTTCATGCCGGCTGAATTTACACACCCTTTGTGACAGTATAGTCATACTCCCTTTTCCATATCGATGCATGGTAAAGGATAAAATATCACTCTCAGATGAACCCTGCTTACACACACACACACACAAAACCTCTCTTCCTTTTTGTCTTCAAGATCTTGGAAAAATTTGTAGCTGCTGTATATAGCAATGACACCTGCAATGTTTTGTGGGAAGTAAATCCAGGTAAGTGTGACAGCCGCCATCTTGGCTGACAGCAGGGATTAAAATGGGAACCTCCAGGGTTACAAGCATAAGTTTTCACAGCGTGAGCTGAAGAACTAATCTCTACAACTGGAGCTATGATAGACTCACATCCTCTGTGGAAAGGAAACAGAGGGAGACACATAATACCCACTGACCTATGAATTACACAAGCATACACAATATACCAGATACACAGCACTGGCCTCCGTATATCTGATCTCAAGCTGCCAGGTGCTGACCTATTCCTGAGGAACTGGCTATTGCAGTCTCAGGGCTGCTCTGTGCTATGCTGGCTGCAATGGCCAAAAAGGGGCTATTATAGTGTCTGGAGATTGTGCACTCTGGCCATCTCCCTTATCCCTCAGCCTGTGCACCTGGGATGGGGGTAGTGGTGCAGGAATTGGCACCAGGCAAGCTACACTAGTTCTGCACTGGGATTCCCTTACGCCAGGTATCTGCATAGAATCCTTAGCTAGCAGGATAAGACGGCTTTAAAGCAGTTTTTGCCACTGGAGTGAAGCAAAGCAGCCTTAAGAGGGGCCAGAATCTATCTCAGTCGGTCCAATATTATTTTACTAGCAGAATGCCAGCAGCTGACTTAACACATCAGCCTCCCTCTCTAATCTACACTGTACTCATCACTACAGTATCTGAGTGCACGTCATAACTACTTGTGCATTACGGACGGATTCTGCCAGTCATGCCAGATTGTCAAGTTAGAGCCAATGACAGGCAAAAACCTGGTCAGTTTCTGGTTATGCCAGACCAAACCCAGGGTGGTTTATATTTGAGTTTAATTTTATCCTAATCACCTGAATTTGTAGGAAGTACATTTTTAGGAAAATAGATCTGGTTTTGGCCTAACAAATCTCATCACAGCTTAAGGGTGATCTTAAGGTACACAAATATACCTATGAGAGTATAGTACTGGCCACTTGATCATTGTATATAGACAGTTTAATGGCAGCTCATTACATTTGATAAAGAGCAAAGCTCTGTATATGCAGCGTATTCATGTGATGAAATCCTTTGCTGGCGAGCTAAAGGTTGAGTGGAAAACCTATTGGCTAGGTTTTGCCCAGTGTCTGTGCTGTCTTCTGCATTGGTTGTTAGCAGTAGGAAGTCAGTTGGGGAACAGGTACTGCTGGTAGTAAAAAGAGGCCACAGACTTCCTTCTGCCAAAACAACAAATAGGTTCCAAAAGTGAGCAGTATTGGCTGGTAAGACTGCCTCGCTAGGACGGCTTGGGAGATGCACTGAATTCTGCAAGGCCTCACCCATCATCTAAAACTGCTTCCTCCTGGTGAAAAAGCTGAAGGGAGGATGGTGGCAGTATTCTGGTCTGCTGTCCCTTGGGATGAATCCACCCCTGGGGTGCAGGGATTCAGGCTGCCACGGTGACTCTAGCTCTGGGTATGGTGTGCTGTAAAAACAAAACTGGAGTTGATCTCTGCAAAATGCGGTATATCAGAGCTGATTGTTAGGAGACTTTGATAGGCAATTGATACTGTACCATTGATAAGGTGAGATCAGGTAGAAATCATGGTTAACATCATGTGACACTGACAATCTGGCTAACTCTCGGCCAATATCATAGCTGTATTCAGTGGTGGTAGTAGAGAAGGTTGTGGTGAGACAGCTCTCACAGTATCTAATTATCTTAGAGCTCTTTGATCCTTTTATAGCTTAGCACAGACCCGGGAATGGAACTGAAATTGCCAGGGTGGTATTGGTAGGCAATCACTGTCGGGCAATGGTTAAGATCAGGTGCCCATGCTGATATTATCTGACCTGCGAGCAGCCTTCAATACCATTGCAGAGTGCATCAATGGTAGGCTAGTCTGCCTTTGGGTGGCTCCATGCTTGCCCCGTTGAGTGATCCTAGACAGTGATATGCCAAGGATACTTTTCTTCCCTTAGGGAAACATCTGCAAGAATTCATCTCCTCTCCCCTCCTATTCACTGTCTAGATGGGACTGATAGGTGGGCTAGTAAGGACTTGCAGTGCTTTCAGTATGCTGGCTACACTCAGCCCTATGTCTCTAACCAATACACTTGACACAGACAGTTCTGTTGAATGCCTGGCCCGGTGCCAGAGGGAGATTGGGCCATGCATGAGAACTATGGGCTGAAGTTCAATTCAGACAAGATTCGGGTGATACTAGTATGCATGGGGGGAGGAGAGGAATCAACCAGATGATATGGAGAGGATGAGAGTGGGCCTGCCATCTGTGATATGTGTTTGCAGTCTGGAGGGGCTGCTGTATCCTCAGAAGCTGTTAGATGGCAGCAGTGCCCAGATGGCCATTTACTATCTGCACCTGGCTAGAAGACTGCGAGTATTTCTTGTTGATGTGAACCTTGCTACTGTGACCCAGTCACCTCAAAACTGGATCGCTGCAATGTGCTCTCCATGGAAGTACAGCTTAAATCAATTTGAAAGTTTCAATGGGCACAGAATACAGCGGACGTGCTTCTTAGTGGGAGCATATGACACCAGTGCTCTGTGAGCTGCTCTGGCTGTCTCCAGGACCATCTTAGTGGAGAGATTGCTTCTCTCTCCATGCTACACGGCCCACATCTGTGATCAGTGGAGCCTCTCAAGATGGATCCCTTTCAACTGAAAAGAGACAGGGCCGATTATAGAGAATTCTCCATGAAGGATGCTCAATTCTGAAAGAAGCTGTCCACTCTCTTCTGAAGTAGCCCTGGTCTATTGACCTCTAGGGCACACTGCAGTAGAATAAGGATGCTACAGTGGTTAGGGTGCTAGCCTAGGTCCTGGGTTCAATTTCTTGCTCCATCACAAGCTCCCTGTCTAGCCTTGGGCAGGTCCCAGCCTCTCTGTGCCACAGGTCCCCATATTTAAAATGTTGACGATAGCACTTCCCTACCTTACAGGGGTGTTGTGAGGATAAATACATCAATGTCCGTAAAGCACTTGGATATGATAGGGGGCCATTTAAGTATCCTAGATAGATAGACTGCAAGGTCCAGCTATCTGGATGGCATTTGATGGGGGTATTGATCTGTATGCGGGGAAGGAGACTTGTGCTGGCTGTTGGGGAAGACATAAGCTGCTGGTTAATGTAATTTTTCAGACAGGTGTCTGGGGTACCTCATGCTCTGGGCAGTTGCTGCTTTTCGTTCTTCTGGAAATCTAGATAAATAAATAAACAATAGCTGAATTCTCCACAAATGGCTTTCTAAGCTACATGGTTTACTTCCCACCCTCCCGTCCCCTCCCCTTCCCCCCCAAAACTACCTCTGCCATCTCTGTGCTGTATCTGAACATTGCCTCCGTACACTTAATGACCTGATGTTCTCCAAAATCAGATTGGAGCAAAAGACAGGACTCAAAACTAAATCATCCAGGGATTGCGCTAACAGAAAATGATGCTCTTGGTATGGAAACTATTAAAGGAAAACCTGATTTTGTCTTTATATACTTGGGTTCATTAACTTTCTCTCTGGTACAGCTAATGACCTGAGCAGAAGCTGTGGTTCATTAGCTGTGGTTCTGTGACTGGCAATTGAACAAAGTAAAAGCTGGAAAGAGAGACTAAGAGTAGAAAGTAGGACTGGGACATTGAGCAGCATTACATGATTCCAGGGGAGGCAAAATGTCAGCGGTGAAAATGCATGACTTGGCTCCTTTATTTTTGGTTTGCCACTTCCTTTACCGCCTTCGTTTCTGTTGTGGGGGCAATATGATATTTACAGCTAAATTCATCCCTACCCCAGAGCTCAACTTGGTTCAAGCCCTGAGAAAGGAGCAAAAGTGCTTTACAACTCCTTTGTGCCTCCAGGAGCTGTTTTGGTCTCTGACACAGTTCAAAGCATCCCAAGCGTGGTCCTAACCTGTGCCCCATGGCTTATGGCCCCACGGGGTCATTCTGGCAGCAGGGAATAAGCTGGAGGTCAGGAATGCCCTGGTTAGATTTTCTTCTCAGGGCCACATTTCCCGTTTCAAGAGCGCCTGTAGGGAAATTTCCTGCCCCTATATGCTAGCACATCCAATGTCAAGCAACCTTTGGGCAATCATAAATCAGGCCTTTAGCGTCAGCTCCCTTTTGGAGGAAGAGAAAAGATCAGACTATTCTGTAACATTTGGATCTGCTTATGGAGTGGTGTGGATCCACACAACTCCTACCTAGGGAGTCTTTACAGGGTGCTTATATTTATAATTGCCTGTGTTGAAAGCTCCTTCTTTTCCCTCTGTTGCTTACAGAAAGGAGTTTGTCCTTTTGCTAAGCTGTGAGCAACAAAAGCTTATGATTGTCAGGAAGCTCTGTTCCCCTTCAGTTTTCCATTCTCACAGTACAAGAGAAGGCCTTTACATTTTATTGAATTGTTATTCCACTCTGTGTGTGTGTGTGTGTGTGTGTGTGTGTGTGTATCAAACCTTGTGCAGCATTAGTAAATTACATAAATTAAGAAATAAACAAACAAACCCAAAACCAACTGCTCAGATTTTCAGATCTGTTTAGTTTATTTTTTAAAACCTCATTGTACCTGATTTTTAGCAACATAATAAATTGAATGCCTCTCATTGCTTTCAATATTTAGATTTAAGTTTCTCAAGAGGAGATGTGCAGTTTGCATAATGAAATCATTGTAAAATGAACATTATACAGCATGTGAATTACAGGCAAATAGCCAGTGAATTACCTGTCACTGAAGGTCATTCTTTCTCTATCTATTTTTTTACATAAAAGACAACACACACACACACACACACACACACACACACACACAAAATAGATATAAAAGAATTTAAAACAATTATTTTTATAGAAAATCAAATGGAGTTGAGTGGTGCATGAAAAAGCTAATATTTGCAGGTGGCTGGTTATTGAAATATCAAACCTGTATATGCAGGTTAGGTGTTTTGTTACCAGGAGCTAATGCCCACAAGGAATGAATGGAGAGAAAGAGCTACATTCAGACATTTCTAAAACTTAAAAAGGGCTCCCAAATCATTCATGATGCTATCATATAACCACAGACATTAGACATGGAAATGACATATAAGACAATCTGTTGATAGTGCAGCACTCTTCCCTGAATTATATTGCTTTCATAGAATCATAGAATATCAGGGTTGGAAGGGACCTCAGGCGGTCATCTAGTCCAACAACCTGCTCAAAGCAGAATTGTCCAACCTAGTTTTAAATGTTGAAAGTAATAGATCATCCCCATGGAAGACTGTTCCACACACCAATAGATCTCACTGTTGAGAACTTTTCCCTGATATTCAGCTTAATTTCCCCTCCTGTTGGTCCTACTTAGATCTTTACGCTAACGCCTTTTTTCTGATATGAGCAAAACCAAACTTAGCATTTTACCAGGTCTATCACACATTTTGTCACCAACCTCCTGTTTCCCCCCTTCCAAGGGAAAAAGCAGTCATGACTGTTCATTTGCTGCTTATCTTCCTACATTGTATGTGCTACACGACAAGGAATGTGTCTTACTATCTGTTTGGATAGTACCTGGCACACTGTGGATGTCTGTCTATATCCATCTGTTGTCTCCTGTCTTATACTTAGATTGTAAACCTTTGGGGCAGGAGCCATCTTTCTGTTCTGTGATTCTAGAACACTTACAGCAGGGTTTGGGTCCATGACTAGGGCTCCTAGAAGCTATGGTATTACCAATAAATCATAAGGGAGGCAGGGGGGGATAGCTCAGTGGTTTGAGTATTGGCCTGCTAAACCCAGGGTTGTAAGTTCAGTCCTTGAGGGGGGGCCATTTAGGGAACTGGGGTAAAAAATTGTCTGGGGATTGGTCCTGCTTTGAGTAGTGGGTTGGACTAGATGTCCCTTCCAACCTGAGTATATGATAATAATTAATAAAATATTATTGTTGTTAATTAAGGGGGAGGATATATTTAGGCCTTGTTCCCTTAGCCTTCAGCTGTTACTGCAGGAGCTATGAGTATTCGCAGACATTTTAATAACTTTTGCAAGGGGTGGTTGTTCAAACAAGCTGGGGTTCTGAGGTGGCTGATGAGTCTTGTGTCTTATTTACACACATTGGCCCTAACCTTTGGATCTGTCTGAGCTGCACTAAATACGGAACTGCCAGGAGCTGAGTGAAAGGGCAAAGGTAGCTGTAGGACACCTTTAACTAAGTACGTTAGAGCAGCCTAAGGGCTGCAGTATTGAGTTCCAGACCCGGTTGCATCCCCACAGAGGGAAGGACGAGAACAGTGCCCAGGGGCTGGTCCATTGGATATTTAATTGTCACAGCCTTGCTGTGAGCTAGATATTTTACAAATGTGGAAACTGAGGCCCAGAGAGGTTAAGGCCACCACTTTCAAACTTGGGTGGATAAAGTTAGTCACCTAACTCCATATTTATATACCTAAATAAGAGGCGTGTTTTCAGAAATGCTGATCTCCTGTAAGTCCCATTAAAGTTTATGGGAGTTGTGAGTGCTCAGCACCTCTGGATTTAGGTCGCTAACTTTTATCACCCAAGTTGGAAAATTGAGTCCTATGTGACTTGACCAAGGCCGGAGAGGCCTATGGCTGAGAGCAGACCCTTGCTCTGTCCATCAGACTATGCTACCTTTTACTCTAGTTGGCTGCCCTGGCTTGTGACTAGAGGTTACACTGGTGGCTGAGATGCAAGTTAAAGGGGAGATTGCAGTGACCATAGTAGCCTAGGTGGCACTGCCTCTTACAGCTGGTCTGGGAACTTCCCCATAATCAAGAGACCTAGCTCTGCTTTTTCCATATCCCAGAGGCCAGTTCTGGCTGGCTGTGAGGGGGCTGTGATTCTGTTATGATCTGCGGGAGAAAATCAGTGGAAAGCTTGTATCTGTTCACATTGTTAGAGTTTCCAGGCTATCATCTGGAGGGAAAGGGCTAGCTGTGTGCTTTCTTGTCACATGAAAACTGAGATTCTCTGTTACATTCCAAGCTCTCTTAACCCAGGGGATGCCTCAAGCCATGGGCTCCGTGGTCTCACAATATCTGACTTTGCCCTTTTATTAAGGCCTTACACAAATGGAGACTTGGGATCAGTTCGGGGGGTGGAGGAGGGGAGGGGGCTTATGGTCAATGCATTGCTTCCTCTGAAGAAGTGGCCTCTTATGTCGGACATGGTACATTTTTTAATTGTCAAATTGCTGCAAATGCTGAGCAAGATTGTGCCTGGCTTTAGGGCGTGTGGGTATGAGCGGGGGGGATGAGGGGAAATAAGGCTCAAAGGGGCCTTCCCCCACCTTCTGTGCTCTGGTGCAAAGGCCAGATATAGTAGCGACCCCTGTGCTTGAGAAGTGCAGGGACCTCTCCTTCCTAACACCTTTGTAGATGCAATTCACCCCAAACGCTGGGTGCATCAGAAGCAGAAATCTGCACCATCCGAAAGGATGGTCCAGTGTTCATCTTTCCCATATGCAGGAGGAGTTGTGGAGGCACGCTCCATCCCTGCTTAACTGCCTGAGTGCTCCCTAGTATATGGGGCAAGATGCGAGTCAGAGACTACCCCATGTATCAGGTGTATCACTTTAAAGTGCTGGTTCTTTATTGGGTCATCAGCCTTCAGGAGAATGCTACCATGTACACAGGAACATACAAAAATGGCCATACTGGGTCAGACCGGTGGTCCATCTAGCCCAATATCCTATCTTCTGACCATGGCAGGTGCCAGATGCTTCAGAGAGAATGAATAGAACAGGGTAATTATCGAGTCATCCACCCCCTGTCATCAGTGGCGGATTAGCTATTGGGCCAATGGGGCCCGTGCCCAGGGGCCCCAGCCAATTGGGGGGTCCGCAGAAAAATGGGCGCCTCTGTGCTCCGATCTGATCCGACCAGCGCTCCTGCCGGGAAGCGGGGTCAGGGCACGGGAGCTTCCCCCGCTTCTCAGTAGGAGTGCCAGGAGGGCGGAGCGGGGCAAGCCCCCGCACCCTGACCCCATTTCCCCAGCAGGAGCACTGGTGGGGGTGGGGAACCCCACTTGCTCTGGCCCAGGGCCCCACAAACCCCTAATTTGCCTCTGCCTATCATCAGCTCCCAGCTTTTGGTATGTAGCAGCAAAAATCAGCGAGGAAGGGGTTAATGTCATGCTGATTAACCTGGCAGATATATACAAACCCAGTGCTCCTCAATGGATATGTAAATATTTTGATGCAAGGCCACTTACCACTGGCACCAAAGATATAATGTCACCTGTATTTGTGTTTACCTTCCATCTGGATTTCTCACTGTGAAATTGCTTCTGTTTTGAGCACTTAATTACATGTGTGTGCATGTGTTTTTGCTATCACTGCTGCTAAGAGAGTCTGGAAATGTACTGACGGTGCCTTCATTTGCAGGTTATGTCCTTTACCTGTTCACATTCTTTTGCTTTCTTCAGAGACGTAGGGAACTTATTGCAAGTGCCAAACTGACAAATTTGGAAACTGGAGTCTTTTGTTTGTCAATAGGATGTGTGACAAAGTTCCTCCTCTATCTTGGTGGGTCCTGCGCTTATTGGCGGATTTTCTTGTCTCAGAAATTCACCATGTGGGTTGGGGAACAGCCCAGAGACCTTCCCCTCTGGAAGAACCCACAGTCCAGGTCAATTGGGAGGTTTGGGGGGAACCCGGGCCCACCCTCTACTCCGGGTTCCAGCCCAGGGCCCTGTGGACTGCAGCTGTCTATAGTGCCTCCTGTAACAGCTGCATGACAGCTACAACTCCCTGGGCTACTTCCCCATGGCCTCCTCCAAACGCCTTCCTTATTCTCACCACAGGACCTTCCTCCTGGTGTCTGATAGCGCTTGTGCTCCTCAGTCCTCCAGCAGCACACCCTCTCACTCTCAGCTCCTTGCACCTCTTGCTCCCAGCTCCTCACACTCACACCACAAACTGAAGTGAGCTCCTTTTTAAAACCCAGGTGCCCTGATTAGCCTGCCTTAATTGATTCTAGCAGCTTCTTCTTAATTGGCTCCAGGTGTCCTAATTAGCCTGCCTGCCTTAACTGGTTCTAGCAGGTTCCTTATTACTCTAGTGCAGCCCCTGCTCTCGTCACTCAGGGAACAGAAAACTACTCATCCAGTGACCAGTATATTTGCCCTCTACCAGACTCCTGTACCCCACTGGTCTGGGTCTGTCACAGATGGTTAGAAGGGATGAGGTGGTACCTCAGTCTGGGGAATTATTAGGCAGTGAGTGTAATGATTTGGTGGCTGTTGGATAGCAAATCAAATTGAGGATACTGGGAGGGATGGCCTGAGAGAGCTCTATGTAGAGAAAGTGGGAGGTGGCAGTGTTTCTGGGATGGTGGCAAAGAGTTGGAGTAGGAGGATGTAGCTGTAGGATGTGGGAGTGGGATGGTGAAGGGAACTGCAATGGAAGGAACTGGCTGGGGTCAGTGGATAGGACATGAAGGAGAAACAGTGGTGGCAGGGGACTGAAGCATACAAAAAATCACTGCGACCATATGGTAAAGGCTTTATTTAGCATCTAGGTTCTGTTCAGGAGCAGAATTCCTGCAACATTTCTAGAATTGCATACACATCATTCCTGGGACATATCCCATCCCTTATAACTACTGCACCACCAATCACAGGTCAAGTTTCCCCACATTGTCCAATCAAAGCATCTCTATCCTGGTCTGAAGAGACCATCTGCAGCGTAGTTCAGTCTGTGCCCATTCAAATTGTCTCTGATGAGACTGCCAACAAGGTCTGGATTTGTGATGAAACCCCCATCCTCATTCATTAACACAGGCCAAAAAACAGCTGTCAGATAGTGACAGCTATTAATCACTAGTGACCTTTGAACAGAAGATAGACTCTACAGATTATTAGCAGACCCTTGAGCCAGCCAGTCTCCCCTCTCTGCTTTGCCTCCTTGGTAGAGACTGGTCAAATCAGATGTGGTTCTATTTTCCTTTTTAATATGACTTCAATGGGCAGGTTTTGGTTTAACAAATCATCTCTGGGCCCCAGTTTGTAAAGTGAATCCCTGGAGTCTGTAAAGACTCAGTAAATGACTCTATCAAATAGCGATGAGATCTATCTATCTAGCCCAATACTTATGTAATCCTCACCACTGTAGCATCTAAGCGCCTAGCTGAGGGTGCAGGCTTTGGTTTTGGTTTAGAAAAAAATCACTAGTTGGGGGGTTTTATATTGAAAAAACAAAATCGGGGCAAATTGGATCTTGGTCCCATTTTACTTGAAGCATGAAAATTGGGAGGGTGGAGATGAAGTTAGATAGTCTCATTCCGGTTTGGTTCCATTTCCCCTTCTCATATGTGTGGTGACAGGCAAGTATGAACCCCTATCACTGTAAATTCATTTAAACAGCCTTAGTGATAATTCCTAGTTTCTAGAATCCTACAAATGCAGTGACTGCTTTTCTTACTGTCAAATGTGACACATATTTATCATTTAAAAGCAAGAATATTGTGCTCTATCTCCACTATTGCAAAACAAATAATTAATAATAACAGTAGCACTGCGCCGGAGGAGGTGAGGGGGAGCGTTTTGGAATGGCTCTAATAAGAAAAATAATGATTAAATGTTGTGGTGCTGTATAATGTTATAATTGGATGGCACAGTTACATTTTGTTTAACTGTGCCATCCAATTTATTTAACTTATTGGTAATGCAATTTATTTTCACACACTTTGAGAATCTTAAGTGTTAGCTGGACCTCAGAGGAGAGCCAAGGCTACACTGATATTTTCCCCTGGACCTTAGTGGGCTTGGGAAGTATAGGATCACATGCAAACTACTCTTGAAGGGTTAAATGACACTGATTTGTAAAAGGTTGCTCTTTGATTTTCTGGATATAATTACAAAATCTCGCTGCTTTCTTTCTTTGTTATTGATAGCTGAAGGGCCTTCCTACCTGCAAATTTCATCTCAGGAGAATTGTGATGTTTTCCTTTGTAAATTGTGGTGACATGTTGCCACATAGCTGTTGTGGGTGGCGATGGATCTCTACGTGTATAAAAAAACAAAAAGCATCTTCATGTTGTTAGTGGAAATTGAAAAGCTTCTCTGCTTTATTAGTATATATTTTTAGTTAGGGAGTGTGTGCTTTTGTGAAAAGTTCCAGACTTACAGTCATGAAGACTGGAGGCCAAAGCAAGTTGAGCTCAAGCAGTGGAAGTGTAGATATCCCTACATTGGTCCCAACAACTGTAACCTGGAGAAGCTACTCCCAGGGCTGAAAGGTAATTCAGTCTGAGTTAGTCCTCGGAACCTGTTAGTACCATACAAATTGTACAGTAAGACCAAGGTACAGACCTGAGCTGGATCCCTGAATCTAAACACTCCAAACATTGAGGGAGTTCAGAATTCTGCCATAATTTTGTGGATCTGTTTCATGTTGTCTCCACAGTCTGCAATGGAGATTAAAGGTTGCTATAACTGACAAGAATCTCTTTAACGTTGGGATTTTCAAAGAGCCCTAATGCATTTAAGGTGCCTAGACTGCTTGACTTTCAATGGCAGCTGGGTACCTCTCTTATATTCCTTAGATGATCCCTTCTTTCATCTCTACCACAGGTAGTGAGCTATGAGCCAGTTATTCAGTTGGTGACTGCTGAATTAAATAGAGCTCCATTGATTTACACGTGTCAGGGATAGTGTAGATATACTTGGTCCCTCCACAACATAACATCTTGGGGTCCCTTCCAGCCCTACATTTCTATGAATCTGTGATTCTATTTTGAAAATCTAACCTTGTCTCTGTATATACCCCAATCCCAACTCTGCTCAAACTCTGGGGAGATAAAGGGCATTGCCATCTGGACCCACATCTTGGACCCTGAACTCATCTCTACAAGAACTGAACAGAGATCTCCAAAGTTCACTGGACGTTAACAGTCTGGGCTAGAGTTGAATTGGCATCATAGATGTAAACAGCTCTGAGGTTCTGTTTTACCAGACCTTCTGTTCAACGTGTATATAAGGCTGCTAGAAGGGTTGGTGAAGTGATAAGAGCTGTGGTGCCTTCCATACGCTGATAATGCCCAGCTCCAATATCCATCTCATTTGACCTGCCTGTGACAAGTCTGAGTGATGGAAGGGATTGGGTGGGAGCTCGTTTGCTGAGGCTGAATCCAGAAAAGATGAAGGTGACTCTCTAAGGGCCTGGAAGAAATGGTGGAAAATATAACATCTTCTCCCCAAGGAGCAGGATGAGGGAGTTTGGATGTTTGGCATTGGGTGATATTTTGTATGGTAGACTTTATTTTATTAAGATCCATTTCTGGATGGGCTCATGCACTGGGTGATGACTATGTTATATTTTGTTGTATTATTAAAAGGGCTGCATCTTAATGTGGGTTAGTTGTGAGTCTTTGGGTTTGTAACTGAATTGCTTTTTGTTTTGTACAAATTATACTATCAGTGAGGTGTGAGAGTAAATGAAAATAAAAAAGACAGTCCATCACTACTCCCCATTATGTTGTCTCATCCCCAATTTCTATCACTTTAAATGATCATCTCCTGGTTATAACAGACAGGTGGTGGTGTGGAGTCAGATTCCTTTTGATAGAACCCCCTGAATTTTTTTTTCTCGGATGCAAAATCAGTTTTTCAACCATCTATATTATTAAAGTTCTTTTGAGTCCTGCGTGTGTGTGCGTGTGTGTGTGTGTGTAGGGTCATCTCAAAATACAATTTGTCTAAAGGAACCCCCCAGTATGAGCGTATCCCCTGTCTTATACTATCACCATTTGCCTGACTCTCATTTACATTAAAGCCACTTGACACTGCCACTATACACTGCAGTATAAAGTAGCATACATTACTTAGGGGACAGTGGGTAAGGCCAGAATGTATGTCATTGAGGGACACTGAAACCAGAATTCCCCTCTTCTATTACAGAAATGCCTGTGCTGATCCACTCTGAACATTCCACAGTGTACAATCCCCTTTACGATTCTTCCTTTCTAAGCCCTGGTGAGCTGGACTAGTGGTTCCCCATTGAGCTTCAGAATGACAAATCTAAGGATATGTTTTCAAGAGCTCTTAAAGACTTTTATTTTTATACAGTTCCTGCAAGGTACTGCTGTGCTTGTTTTCTTATCAATTCATTTTCTTGTTTGTTGCTGCATTTACTCTATATTTAGCACATGTTAAAAGAGGCCAAATAGATTGGACAGATACAAAATCACACAGTAGGGCCTTATTTACCATACTGTAATAATTATGTAGCACAAACCTAACGCCCTTTTTTTACTACTATACTTTTCTTTTCTTTTCTTTTTCTGCCTCTCTTTTGTGGGAGCTGCAGTTGCTCAGTACCTCTGAAAGTCAGGTCACATTTATTTAAAGACACATATTGAAGCTTAACTTTAGGCACCCAGATTTGAACAATTTGGTCTGATTGTATTATAATTAAGATCTGTTGTTATATACATTCACTGCAGTAAGCTATGTTAAAGCAATGCTAAGGCTACATAGAACTCAAAAGTCAGGAAATATTAAAGTTAAGATTGCAGGCTCAATTTTAACTTCACCTCCATGAGCATATGCATTATGACACAGGTTTTAATTAAAGGAGCACATTCTATTTCCCCTGGAAGCCCAATATTCTGAACAACCTATCCTATTCTGATACATCTAGAATGACTGGTGAACATGCGATTAAGCACTGCATTGAACATTGCATGCACACAAAGGAGGATTATTAAAGACGCACACTTAAATTTTACTATTGTAATTCAAATTGTGTTGATTTGTAATAACCATGAAATCTAAATGACGCATTGATGTGGGGTTTAAAAACAAAAAACAACACCCCCCCACACACACACCAAGCAACCCACCCAGCCAACCAACAGAAGAAAGGATACTTACTAATTCTATAACTAACAGGCACCTGTTGGCAAAAGTCTATCTATCTTTCATTGTCATTAGCAAACTGTTCTTTTGAGACCCAGTCCAGTTCCCATGGAAGTCAATGAGGAAATCCAGTGACAGATGCTAGATTTACATATATGATGGGTGAAGGCAGGGGATTTTCAGTAGCATTCCCTCAATTCTGGTGGTTAATTCCCTGGCTGATCTGTTGAATGGCCATATGGGATAGTACTGGACATGGAACTGTGTAGAGCTGGGGTCTGTTCACTGCTTGACCACTGTCTTATGGTGTGATATCTGGCAAATCACTTGTGCTCTTTCTATTTTTCCCATTTGTATAATGGAGACAAAAAATACTTTGATACCTCACTGTGGTGATGTGAAGGTTGGTTAGCTAATGAACATATAAAGTTCCAAGTATTAGTATTATCTGACAGAGCCCAAACCTACTGACTTCTACTGCACAAATGCAAGATGTGTTTCTTTGAGGGGTGATTGGTTATGTGTAACTGCTGAGGTTTTTTGAGGAATATTCTTTGCTTTTTGTTTCTTGGAAAAGAGTATATTGTATATATTTAAATAAATGTTGTACATGACCCCAAACCCATGGTGGGTAGGGCTCCTTTGATTGATTGATAAATCAATCAATACATATTAAGGGGAAGTGAGGAGGGGTCCAGATTTTTGTCCCATCTGTTTCTAACTTAAGCGTAATCATCGGTTTATTATAGTTATATGTGAAAATCTAGCTACAGCTTTCAGTATCTTTCAGGTCTCTCATGCACTGCTTCCCTCCAGTGGTCTCAATATTCTTAGGGAGATAGATGACTATATTGGAAAGTTAGCCACATATAATTTGTCACCTCTTGGCACGAATGACAATAGTCTCTCTTCTTTGGAAACACACAGAGGTAGGATAGCGAGGAAGCTAAATAACTTCTCACCCTTAGGACTTAGTTCTTTCAACTCAGTGCTGAAGGCAGCTGGAAGCTAGAGTGGGAAAACTAAACTACTGGAGCATTGCATGTTTAACACGGCATGTGAATATGAATGAGAGGACTTTAGTTTTCACTGAGGCCAACCTTTGAAAATTGTCTTGAAAGAAATATTGACAGTGTGGTCACAAAAGAAGTTCCCCTGAAAAGAGTTGTTTTTTCCAAACAAAATCTATTATTGATGTCCCGTTATTGACAAATTGGAGGAAGTGACAGAAGAAATGGCAGGCCCCGGACTCAGGACTTTGAAAATGAGCTTGTCAGAAAAATTAAGAAATACACAGCACTGGCAGGGAGATGGATTGGATGATCTCAGCGGTCTTTTTTTGTCTCTAATTGCTAGGATTTTATGATGTTATTCTACAGTATGGAGAGCAAGGAAATTGATTAATGGTCTAGAGGGTTTGATGTATGAATAGAGTTGAAATGAACTGAATATGTATTGCTTGTCCAAACTATGACTAAGAGGCAGATATGCTAAGCATCTACAAAACTACTTGAAGGGTGGGAGGGAGAGGAGTTGTATAGCGTGGTTCCAGGAGCCAGGTGAAATTTAGTATAAATACACCTCTACCCAGATATAACACTGTCCTTGGGAGCCAAAAAATCTTACTGCATTATAGGTGAACCGCATTATAGCGAACTTACTTTGAACCACCGGAGTGCACAGCCCCGCCCCCCCGCAGTGCTGCTTTACCGCATTATATCCATCATGTTATATTGGGTCGCGTTATATCGGGGTAGAGGTGTATTAGAAATAATCTCCTAGCATTGAGTTCTATTGTGCTCTTGAAAAGCCTCCCAAGGCAAGTGGTGGAAGCACCATCGCTTGAATCATTTAAATCTGGCTGGACAAAGGGCTGGAGGATATGCTGAAGGCAACAATCCGGCCACAAGTGAGGAAAGTGGATTGGATTATCTGGTGGACAATATTTATTTGATATGGGTAGTATAGTATTAATTAAAAAATGGCATCTGGAACATAATCATTTTAGGAGCTCTAGTTGGGGTGACGTCACCTCAGCAGAACCCTGCTGTGGTGACAAGATCCCCCCCCAGTCCTTAACTTCCCTCTTGCTAGACCAGACCACAACATGCCTGCAGACAGTGAGAAGTAGTCTGAGAACAGGGTATGCCCCGGCCCATCTGAAGACCACTGACTCGCTTCCCTGCTTGCCACCCTACAAAGGGCTCTTGTGGAGAGGCATCTCTGCTAACACGCCCTCACCATCCTGCTCAGCAGAATACTCTGTGTGAGGGAGCCTGCTGTCAAAGTTCTTGCCTCTCAACAGAGATCCCTGTGTGTGGAGACCCTCGTGCCACTCCATGAGAGGGCTTTCTGTGGGGCCACCACCAGCACCACACAGTCATGCAGCTGCAGCCTTCTGCTGAGTTGGTGTCAGCAATGACTGCACCCCAGTTTTCAGGAAGGGCAGCAGGTGATCAACCCAACCAGAACCTCTGCTCCTGGGGGTAATGCTGTCTTGGTCCCATCCTCTCAGGCAGTCCCCAAAATATTCTCCTTCAAATCTCTTCATTAGCCTCAAAACTCTTTCAGACAAGTTTCCACCCCAGTGCTATCCCTCCCACAAGCCTTTGGCTATGAAACAGACCATATCTGCCACATGCTTTCCTTGTAATACAACAAAGTGTTCACCCCCCATCGTTTGCTGTTATCTGCCCCTTCCCTGCAGCCACTTCCAGGAGACTGTTTTCATTATTTGCTATGTTGTCTGTGTGATTTTAATTGTAAGCTCTGCTGGGAAGGGACCGTGTCAGTAAAGCACCGTGCAAACCTATGGCGCTGTGGTATAACAGCCATGATGGTGCTCTTCTGGGTTTGAGAAAGTCTGTTTGCTGGCGAGATTAATTAACTGCATATGCTGCATGCTAACAGAGCGGGTTTGTATTGTAACCATAAACCTGTTTGACTCCGCTATAAATAAAGCTGTGGCTGTCATCCCCCAAGTAAATAAATGTGGCATCTGGCTGTTATGATTGGCACAGGGCTGGGAATGGTGGTGGTTTGCCAGGGTTATGTAATATGAATATAAACAGGGTCAGGTGTACATTTTCTGTTTGATGCCCCCTACTATACTTCCTTTGTCTTTTCCCCCCCTTCCCAGACCTTGATGGCACCCAATGATTTTGGATTAATTTATTTGCCATCATCAGATGATTGATGCTGTTTCGCTTTGGTACTTTGTAACTTTCCAATTCTTTAGTTGTCAGCATGACAAGCAGTCAGTGATTAATTAGAGCCTTTATTTTGCTCCTTTATTGTTGCTGTTCAGTCAAAGCTAAATTCTTGTTTTCCAGCAAATAATAAATATTCCCAAATGCAGGATTTTATAATTTAGATCAGAGTATCCTCCTTTATTCTTTTCTATTATTGAGAATTTTTTTTAGCAAATTTATATGCTCATAAAAGGTGACAAATTGACAACTTTTCAGAAAGAAACCCTGAGTTTGCTTACAAAATTGGTACAATATGGACAGCACCGTAAGCATGCCCACTGTGCCCCTTGAGTGTGGTTCAACCCTTTCACTTATCAGGGCAACTAGAGAGTAATTAAGGCCAGGTCTACACTACAGACTTCTGCTGGCACAGCTGTGTCAGTCGGGGGTGTGAAGAGGTGTGGTCCCTGACTGACATAGTTGTGCTTTTACTGGTATAGCTTGTTTTGCTTATGGGGAATGGTTTTATTTTATCAGTAAAAAGTGCCTCTTTGTCAGTATAGTTACAGCCACACTCAATGTGATTTGTTGGTATAGAATGCTGGTGTTCCTATATTGGCAAAGTGCTCATAATGGAGACATGGCCTAAACCTGGAGCTTTGCTCAGACTGCCAAAAAACTACTAAGCAACACTAATTATGGTGGTGGCTTTGGGATGGTTGACATATGTCCCCTGGGAATAATCTGAACCAGAGACTGTGGGGCACGCTCCCCTACGGGGGTGCAGAGGAACATTCATGGGGACGCGGCGGGGCCCAGGCCAGCCCCCATAGGTGGCGGGGAGGGAGCGCCACCTAGCCCCGTTCTGCTCCCAGCTCTGCTCCAGCCCTGCCATGTGCCCAGCCTCAGCCCCTGAGCCCGGCCCCTCGGCCCCAGCTGCATCCCCGCTCCCGACCACAGCTCCCGAGGGGGGTGGGAGGGGCATGGGCATATTATACTAGGGGTAAAGGGGGTGCGACTTAAAAAATTTGGGGGCCACTGATCTAAACTTATTTCACCTAAGCTGCCATACAAACATAAAAGGTGACAGCTCTGGATCACTATTCATCTGAGTTGGAATGGAACACATGATCCTAAAGAAACAGTCTCTGAAATCTCACTACCAATTTCCTGAGCCATCCATTTCCTGCATACAGCACAGCTTTGAAAAAATGTGTTTGATTCACACAGGACATGCACATTTTCACAACTGCATGTGCAAAAAATTCAGTAGCAAGTACAGCAATTGCACGTGGCAATATGCTCATACTTTTTGCATTTGCAGTTGTGTCTGTAAAAAGGTGATAAACTGCTCTTGGAGTTTTTGGTCCTAATTTCCTATGACAATTTTTTCCCGTTAAGATATCATATAAGAACAAACTCACCATGTATACTATATGATTCCCATTGTTGGCTGAACCATTATTATTTTTTTATTTTTTTTAATATTGTCACATATGTGGTATATAGCTTTTGGTGGTAAACATTATCTTTCTTCCTTACTGGAGTTTATTAAGTGTTTCATCTAATTTATTTTTGATGCTTTGAATTTTTTGTTTCCACTATTTGTATGACTGACTGCAGCTGAAGTTAGAGCAACTTGGCTCATTAGGAAATCAAACAAATTAGCTGAAGTAAATTAGAAAAGTAAAATTCATACTATAATACTTCTACTGGTTGGTTATATTCTTCCTTTATGGAAAATTCAATACAAAGTTAATTAAAAAAGATAAGCAAAAAGCAAGAAAAAACATTTTTAAAACTGCCCCGGAGTTCACAATCCTATATCAGTTCAATTTATGGTATTGAATAGATGTGTATTTTCGTTTGGAGATATATAAATGTTATTTTTGAGCTACTGATTCTGGCAAAAGGGTGAGGATCACCTATGGAAGATTCATGCCATGAAAGTCTCATGCCTATTTAAGGACAAGTACATATTTCATGCATGACTTTTGTTCCATGCATGTGATATCCTGGCCGATTTGCTAGCATAGGCATGTCCATATTTTCCAGTATTTTTTAAATGTGGGTTGAATTTTCTACTTCGAATTTTAATTGTAAACTGCTATGAAAAAAGCATCATATTTCCAAGGGTGCATAATGGTGAATACACTGAGGTTTTATTAATGATCACAAAGCTGCCTGACAGAATTAAACTTAAGCATGAGGGGAAAAAAAGGAACCTCTTCTCTGCCTTTAGCAAGATTAATTATATAGTTCATATAGAGTAGAGTATAATGGGCTGATTAAATTGTGTTTATGAAGTTTTGCTACACTGCCACAACAGTAACCGAAATGCTGGGCACACTGCGAGTTCAGTTTTTATTAAAATTTGGCGTCTTTAAATATCATTATTAATTTGACGATAGCTTTACACTTTTTTTCTTATAGCCCTTGCTACACAGATAGTTCTTCATAGAATACTACAGTTTGTTCTCTGGATTTTGATGATATTCCTTGGTGGCAATACCATTGTTTCTGAAACTCTGCTATTTCTTGGGGGCTGCTTTGTATTTTTTTGGTGGCATAGCATTTCCTTTGGCCTAATCTGTAGGCAGACTTTGATAAAATTAAAAGAATGTTATTTAGATTGCAAAGTCAAACACTAGAAAATGCCAGATTTACAATGGTCTGTGCAACCTTAATTTGGACTCCTTGGGCATCCAACCTGTGCAATAGGCAGGGATTCTGTGGAAAAATTAATATGTGATCATGTAATTGCAGACTGTGCCATAATGTACATGCACAAGGGGCCAAATTAAAGTTTCATGGGAAACCATAAATCTGGCACTTAAAAAACTTCTGTTTGATTTTGCACCCTAAATAATGTTCTTTTAACTTACCTTTTTGTATGTAATTTCCTATGTTTTTTTCAAAAGGAGAATGATAAAAAAAAATTCTATTATGTACAACTGTAAGAAACACTCCAGCAGGGTTCAAACTCTGAGCATTCAGCACTGTAGCACAGACTTTTGTCACTTCAACTAAAGGAGCAACTGTAATAGTTGTCAGCAGGAGAAGGCTGTTATCCCAGAATGGGAGGGTGGGCTTCTTGCACCATATGCTGAGACCTGCAGGTGATGGTGGTTATGGTTAGTGTCTGGCTCAGCATCTCTCATCAACCTCACAACATATTTCAGTAACATATACATAGTAGGGCTATCGATTAATCGCAGTTAACTCACACAATTAACTAAAAAAACAATCATGATTAAAAAAAAATTGTGATTAATCGCACTTTTAATTGCACCGTTAAACAATAGATACCAATTGAAATTTATTAAATATTTTTGGTTGTCTTTCTACAGTTTCAAATATATTGATTTCAATTACAACACAGAATACAAAGTGTACAGTGCTCACTTTATATTATTATTTTTATTACAAATATTTGCACTGTAAAAATTATAAACAAAGAAATGGTATTTTCAGTTCACCTCATACAAGTACTGTAGTGTAATCTCTTTATTGTGAAAGGGCAACTTACAAATGTAGATTTTTTTTTTGTTACAAAACTGCACTCAAAAACCAAAACGATGTAAAACTTTACTGCCTAGAAGTCTACTCAGTTCTACTTCTTGTTCAGACAATCGCTAAGACAAACAAGTTTGTTTAAATTTATGGCACATAATGCTGCCCGCTTCTTATTTACAACATCACCTGAAAGTGAGAACAGGTGTTTGCATGGCACATTTGTAGCCGACATTGCAAGGGATTTACGTGCCAGATATGCTAAACATTCGTATGCCCTTCATGCTTCGGCCACCATTCCAGAGGACATGCTTCCATAATTAAATTTGTGACTGAACTCCTTGGGGGAGAATTGTATGTCTCCTGCTCTGTTTTACCCACATTCTGCCATATATTTCATGTTATAGAAATCTCGAATGATGACCCAGCACATTTGTTTTAAGAACACTTTCACTGCAGATTTGACAAAATGCAAAGCAGGTACCAATGTGAGATTTCTAAAGATAGCTACAGCACTTGACCCAAGATTTAAGAATCTGAAGTGCCTTCCAAAATCTGAGAGGGATGAGGTGTGGAGCTTGCTTTCAGAAGTCTTAAAAGAGCAACACTCCGATGCGGAAACTACAGAACTGAACCACCAAAAACGAAAATCAACCTTCTGCTGGTGGCATCTGATCCAGATCATGAAAATGAATATGTGTTGGTCCACACTGCTTTGGATCATTATTGAGCAGAACCCGTCATCGGCATGGACGCATGTCCTCTGGAAGAGTGGTTGAAGCATGAAGGGGCATATGAATCTTTAGCACATCTGGCATGTAAATATCTTGCAACACCAGCTACTACAGTGCCATGTAAACATCTGTTGTCACTTTCAGGTGACACTGTAAACAAGAAGCGGGCAGCATTATCTCCTGAAAATCAGTGTATACAAACTTGATTGTCTGAGCGATTGGCTGAACAAGACCGAGTGGACTTGTAGGCTCTAACGTTTTATAATTGTTTTATTTTTGAGTGCAGTTATTTTTTTGTACATAATTCTACATTTGTAAGTTCAGCTTTCATGATTAAGAGATTGCACTACATTATATGTATTAGGTGAATTGAAAAATACTATTTCTTTTGTTTTTTACTGTGCAAATATTTGTAATAAAAATAAATATAAAGTGGGCACTGTACACTTTGTATTCTGTGTGGTAATTGAAATCAATATATTTGAAAATGTCGAAAATACCCAAAAATATTTAAATACATGGTATTCTATTATTCTTTAACAGTACAATTAATCACACGATTAACCAAGATTAATTTTTTTAATCGCTTGACAGCCCTAATACAGCACATACAATCCAATGAGATATTAATGTCTAGTAGATCAAGACTTTTAAAATGATACCTCACAAGGCATACTTTGTGCAAAACAAATCTTAATTATAATAGTGGTGAATAAGGGGATGCCCGGGTGTCACAACAGGGTTAGCAAACTTTGAGACGGATTAGCACAAAAGGTTGTGACTAGTTCTAATGGGACTACTATGGATAAGGAATTGTAATAAACAGTAACAGTAAAAATAAAAGTTTTCAAAAGTGGGTGCCTGTTGTTAGTCAGCTGAAGGCTTCTTTAGACTTCTAAGGGATCTGATTTTCAGCAGCACTGAGCAACAGCAAGTCCCACTGAAGTACGTGCAAACTGCTGATGCACTGCACCTCTGAAAATTAGATCCTTATTCTCCAGATGCCTCCATTTACCCATATCTAAAACAAATACAATTACCTTTTCTGCACCCTACATGGCTGCTAGGAAGCTCATAAACAATCTAGACATCCCTGGATGAAAGCTGTTAGAAAATAGAAAATGTCAGTATAATATTTAATTGAACTTTTCATTGCTCTTGGTCAAATTGACCTTAGCCTGTCTGCACTGATTTGAAGAAGTTAACTTCTTCTGTTGCTATAGTCAATATAAGGACTCTGGCTCTCAGATGACCTTCAAAGCCGAAACATTAGCAGTATCTTCAGGCCTGTGCTACTTCATACAAAGTCATTAATTTTCTTTCCATGTGTGTGTGTGTGTATAAATATATGTATATATGAGATAGTCTTTCTCCGGGATATCTGAGTAGCATATTGGTGGTTCTTTCTTGGATGCAATAACAGTAAGTAACTGCAGCTATGCTGGATGCTTAGAAGACTTCAAAGTCTCCTGAGGCTTTTAAGTTTATCAAACACTCCTCAGTGAAGTCTGCTTGATGTGCTTTGTTGAATGTCATTGTCAGTAGCACTGTCAGTGCTTTGAAATGGTGATTTATTTTTCATTTGGTTACTTTTCCAGAGTGATATGACTAACGCAGCTGATTTGTTATTAGGGAGAAAACACTGCCATCATAACTAAGGGCTCCACTATGACTGTGATGAGGAAAAGGAGCTTTCCCTGCCTCTTGAATGACCTGCAGGAAGCCAGACACAACTGCTCTCCTTGCCCTTTGCAGAATGCAGGGACTGCTCTCTCCAGCCATGTCAAAAGGGGTAGGGAGGATATGGGGCCATGACTCCGCACTGGACCATGGAGAAGGGCTGGTGTACATGGGTGAGGAGACTCCTCCTCCCTAAGGAGCTGCCATATTCCCCTAGCACATTGATTGGGAGTTTAGGGAAGGATTCGGTTTCCCTGACAGTTCCCTCTACCCCACTACAGGACTGTGCCTAAATGGCACAATTGAGTGCTAAAGAAAGTTTCCAAGGAAGAAATTTTCCTCTAGAGTACTCCCTCTACCTCCCCATTTGCTTCACCCTCAGTAGGGTATCAAGTGACTATCTTTTTAGATAACTGAGCCGAGATGTGGGTCCCTGTGGAGTCAGCCAATGCCACTCTGAACCCATGTGCACTGAGATACTTGCCATGTCTTTGTATGGTTGGCAAGAATCAATCTTGTGAACTGTTTTAGCTTCCCTCTAGCTGCTTATTGGCAAAGATAGTAGATCTGTGAATCTGCAAAGATGTCTGCAGTCCACGGCGCTATAAGGATTCTGCACTGGTTGTAATATGTGACCTTATCTATGGCTAGGTCTACACTAGTGTGTGGGGGGGGAGGTCGACCTAAGATGCGCAATAGCGTAGCTGAAGTCAGCGTATCTTAGGTCGATTTACCTGGCCGTGAGGACGGCGGCGAGTCGACCGCCGCCGCTCCCCCGTCGACTCCGCTTCTGCCTCTCACTGCAGTGGAGTTCCGGAGTCGACGGCAGAGCGATCGGGGATCGATTTTATCGCGTCTACACTAGACGCGATAAATCGATCCCCGATGGATCGATCACTACCCGCCGATCCAGCGGGTAGTGTAGTTGTACCCTATGTTACACCAATTCATCAAGCTGATCTCCATGCCATCCCTGTAGTGTGCCTGCCACCCACCTTATGTTCACGTACTAAAGTGCCCCCAGTGGTGCACAGATTTGCTACTATCACCATCTGGATTAGAACTGCTTAATGCAAGGCCTACCACAATGTGGTTCTCCACCCTGCCAGTCTCCACGGGTGTTGTCCCTGTCTCATAACACAAGAACAAAGAGACATATGATAAAATTAAAAGGTAGAAAATTCAAAACTGATAAAAGGAAGTACCTGTTCATGCAACACCTGATTAGGAAATCATTGCCAAAGGATGCCACTGAGGTAAAAAAAAAGAGCAGCATTCGAAAAGCATTTATATGGATAACAAGAATATCCAGCGTTATAATAGTTAATGCTAACAAAAATTTTGGATGGAATATACAGCCTCATACTTCAGAGTGTAAGCCAATCCCTAATTATTAGGAATTAGGTTGAGACCTTAATGGGGACAGATTATCCCCACCTACCTATTGTGAGGTTTCTTGCACCTTCGTCTGAAGCATCATGTATTGGCCACTGTCAAAGACAGGATACTGGACTATATGGACCATGGATCTGATCCTATCTGGCAGTTCCTGTGTTCCTAGGGTCAGTATGGATATCCCTGGAATAATTGCCTAACTGGTGTGAACAGTCCTCCCACAGTGCACAGACTCCACATCCCAAGCAGATGATTGCTTAGGTGGTTTTGACCAAAGGGGTTCAAGCTGGCCGTGAAGAAAGATGTCCCACACACTGTAGAGCTCTATGGAATGCTATTTTCACAGTAAACGTCAAAATCTTTTATTTCTGCCTCTCCGTGGATTTGATCACTGGCATGTCTCTGGAAGAAACTATCTTACAAACAAACGTACTGCCATCTGATTTGAGGGTGACATATAGGCTCTGGTTAACCTTCGAAGGAATTGTTCTAGGGCCACCTGAACTTAGTCCTACCCAATAATGTAGTGTATATTGAGGTGGCAGATATGGGCATTGCCAGGTATGGCAAGCAGTGACCTGAGAAGATGAAGGATAGAGCTTTCATTTTAAGACAAAATAGTAGGGAATGGCCCTGGCACTGGGTTAATGCTGGGAGTGCCATGCGGGAATTGTGGGAGTTTGACTTCTTCTCCCACAATTTCCCTTGGTTCCTAGAAAACCTTTCAAAATCTCACAGAAGCCAATGCTGTGGTGGGAGCTGTGGGGTGGGTACCCAGAGGCAACTGAAGACATGAAGTACAGTGCTAGCATATTAATGGGGGCAAAAGTGCAAATGAATTGGACCCCAAACCATGATTAGAGTAGACACTGTTTTGTACTTACATTGGTGCTGTCCCACTAGTTCAGTTACCAAGGACTCAGCCCTGTAGTATAGACAAGGCCTGAATATCAGCAAAAGTAGGTCTCTTCCCGCTTCATAAACTGTTTAATACCAAAGGTGCTAAGTTTCTGTGCATCTCCCTCCCCCTCCCCACACAGCTGCTTGTCATTAAATGTGGCAGCCTTCTGCAGAGGTATTGTTACTTGTAAATAAAATGTGGTTGCTAAGAAACACGATGATTAACATACTGACAATACAACCTTTGATAGTTTGGGCATCAATTGTCTGCTTCTGTAATCAGCAAGAAAATAATTTTTAGAGAGGTTTGTCAGACCACAGAAAAGTAGGTTTTTTGAATTAAATTAGAATCTAGTTTTCACACCAAGAAAAGGTCTCTAAGCAATAACTTTTTTGTCAGGTTTTGGATACTTGATAATTTTTATTTCTTTTTATGTTAATTTTTCAGCTAACAAAATCAGGTTAGTGTTAATTTATCTGCAACCATATTTAAATAAAGGAAACTGGAAACTTTGGCTCACTTAATTTTTATATATGTAATTTTATATAGTAATTTTTCTTCTGGCTGGTCTAATCCCATTTTAAATTTCCTCTGCTTAAATTGTTCTAGTTGTCAGGGAATTTGGAAACAGATCCTCTTCCTCTGCACATATAAAATCACCCACTCCTCTGACCGTCCTCTATGCCAGCTTAGACAAGGGCGTTGATTCGCCTTTCCATTGCGAAGAAACAAAAAACAAAACACAGCATGGTCATAACAACATTCCCCCATTTTTGGTGGCTTACCTGGACGGTAAAGGAAGCTTGGACTGGGAGAAACTGGATAAGCAAGTAGTAAACTACCCTTCTCATCTCCTGTAACTGTATGTGTAATTCAACTTGCATATGCTGTAACAGATGGGTGCTTAAAGTATAGTTCTGTTCTGAAAAAATGCCTAAAAATGGCACCGTCCTATCCAATTATTCTGCCCCCGTATGTATCCAGAGTCATATCTGCTTACTTGAGTGACTAAAATACGTTTTTATTGCTGTTTAGCCCTGAAGAGCCAAGCCAAATAGAAGAGGTGGGATCTGTTCTTTTCGACTGTAGCACTGTGTTCCAGCTATATGGCCAATCAGTCCTACTGGGGAAAATCCATTATGGGCAATGGGACTGTGCAGGTGTTAATCTGGAGACAGCAGGGATGCAAAGGGTTTACTGAGGTCTTGTCTACACTACAGGGGAAATTTGATCTAAGCTACGCAATTTGAGTTATGTGAATAGAGTAACTCAAATCGATGTAGCTTAGACCTACTTACCACAGGGTCCACACCACGCGATGTCAACGAGAGATGTTCTCCTGTTGACTCCCACTACTCTTCTCAATCCGGTGGAGTACAGGAGTTGATGGGAGAGCAATCTGCGGTCGATTTAGTGGGTCTTCACTAGACCCGCTAAATCGACCGCCAATGCATTGATCGTCACTCGTTGATCCCCTGGTAAGTGTAGAGAAGCCCTGAGAGTTTAATCTGACTGGCGGATCCTTTATTACAGGTGGTGATAGTCTCTTAGTATAGTTGAGTTTCCAGCACCGGCAATGGAGGAAAACAAACAAATAAATAAGCAAACACCCATCCACCCAATATTCTTATTTATGAACTTAATTGATGAATCTGCAGACCATGGAATCCCTCAATAACATGTAATTACATGAGTGAGAGAAGGAAACTTAGGCCCCCAGTTCAGAAAAGCACTTAAGCCCATGCCTAATGATCCAGCTTCCAATGAGAATCATTCCACTGATTTTAATGGGAGCTGCATGAGGCCCATTGGCCTTGGGTCCATGAAGAGGAATGGTCCCAGAGCCCAGGCTCCAGCCCAAGCCTGAACATCTAGACAGCAATTCTATAGCCCTGCAGCCCGAGCTTCATGAGCATGAGGCAGATGACATGGTCCAGCCATAGGTGTTTAATTGCAGTGTTGACATATCTGTAGAGAGCAGGCAACTGAGAAGAGTGTTTGGCTAGCTGAGCATGACTTGTAGTTAGCAGAGATGTACAGAGTAACTGAAGGCCGCACTTACTTATGTATATTAAACGGAAACAAGTATAAGACAATACTGAGACCACCCTGCTGAACAGGGGCAATAATATACACATCTATGCCAGGCCAACAAGGGATGCAATGAATCTTTGTAATGTAATTGATTCTTCTACAAATACCAGCAATTTGCTGCTATTTGTATTCAATCAAACAAACAAGCATAAGTTGCTGCCGCCAGCACGTATGCACCGTTAATCTGATCCCATTTTTCTGGCCAAACCCAAAGCATGCCAGAATTCCACTCATTGAATGTTTGGACTGGTAGTTATTTTTTTAAAAACTTGTTGCCATTTTCATGTAATTGTTCACTTTTTCCCCATTCAGTTTTGTTGTAAGAAATTATTTTTAGTTTAAAAAATGTATTTAGCTTGGTGACAAAGAAAGCAATAACAAGAGAGGGAAATATTTTCTTTACATCATTGTAAAAAAGAGTTTTGTTTGCTTTTTCTAGCAGATACCCTGTGGTATTCACATCTCTCTAGGTTACGTTTTGGTGTGTAATTCCAACCCAATGCATTCATAATTACTTTCCAGTTTTTGAGTATTTTTAATCAACTAGAAGGTATTATTTTTCTTAAATCAGAAAGGTGAAGCCATAATGCTCCCAAATCCAGTAACTAATCCCATGAAATATGTTCTTACAGTCAAATTAACAGAGGCTGGGCAATGTGCAGCATAAACAGAATATTATTTTTTCCCCAGTGAAGGGATTTGTTTTCCATGAATGATGATCTACCTAATATAAAATGTTTATCTGCTAAATAATGAAAGGAAAGACAAAGGAACTTCTTAAACCGTTGCTGCTCTCCCTGGAAATTAAGGGTCACATTTCTGCTCTTAGCTCCCATACATTCTTTCTCACTTACACCAGTGCAGCTCATGATGGGGTTGCATCAGTACAAATGAGAAGCAGAGTTTGACCAGATGTTTTTAAGATGTAGGTGTCTTAATGCAGAAGGTACCAAATTCTGAGTCACACCCTGTACAAAGCCATTGAAGTCAATGGAAATACACTGGGTGTAAATTGAGGCCCTATAACAGTTGTGGGCTAGATTATACTCTGCCCTTAGTTGGGCGCTCAGCGGGGAGGAAACACAAAAAGGTGACTCCCCGCCATCCCCAGCACTGTCATGGCTAGTGTAAGGACCAGGCACCATTGCTCAGGCTCAGAGACTGTCCCCTGCTACTCCAGGGGTACATTGTGTCCTAAAGGGGCTCCACAGATCAGCAGCATTGTGAAAAAGCCAGTCTTACCCCCATGAGCCCTGACTGATTAGTGGATGGGCAGAGAGGGGAACATCAGAGTGCTGCTGGCTAGAGGGCTGGATGGAAATCCCTCCTGACTTCAGGGAACAGGGTTAACCATTCACCAGCATGCACCACACCCAAAGAGCAGCCACCACCTACTCCCTTCTGACTGGGAATTTTAAGGCTGCACTGCTCCCTGCCTGATACTGTAATATCTTGAGCATGCCAGTCTGCCTAACGGCCAATGCATGCACTTTTTTTTCTCTCCAAGGGCCATGAACACTGTATGCCAGCAGTTACAATTTACCAAACAGCTGTTTCTGAGCAAGCACCTTTATTGTTAAGGTAAAAGCATTACAAGTTCCTATACACATGCTAAAAGCTGATATCAGAAGTCACTTATCAGTCTATGGGACCCTAGTAGGCCAAAGTCTTTCCAACCATTTTACAAGGGTTCGGGCCCTTGGACAGAAGGTCCTGTCCATTTGCTGGATCAGAAAGAAGGCTCTGAGTCAGTTTAAATGCAATCCTTCCATGCCAAAAGCCAGTTCTCTGTCTGTTGGTCTCTGAAAAATCCAGTCTGAACCACTGAATGTGTACATCTGTATTGGGTGGTATCTCTTCAGATGTGTTTACAATGTAAGTGATTCACCCTAAGTATCCCACACTGTTCTTAATTCCTGGCAGAGCTGTGGCACCACTTCTTCCCCCTCCTCCCCCGAAGTTGTATACAATCACTGGCCCACAGTGATATAAACTTCATACACTTACTACAATATGGTCTCCAAAGATATTGCATGTGGTTGCAGTGTATGTCATGCTACTCACCTGAATGAGTGAAAATACAAATGTGGAACCCTTTGATGAAAAAGTGTTCTCACGTGATTGTATTAGCTGCCACTGTTTCCCCCTGTCCCTGCCATCAGGACTGGTTCAGAGAATGCTGTCAAACCTGTAATCTCCGGAGGCATCTCCCCACCATGGACATTGTGACGGGTTCCCCCACAGGATGCCACCTGGAACTGGGGTACCACTGAGCCCTCTGACTCATCAGATGGGCTCCCTCTCACATTGTGTTGCTGTGACAAGCTGTGGACCCGGTCCCGGTCATACACTTCCATCAGCATTCACACAGGTAGGGACACACCCAGGTGCAGTTACATGCAGACTTACCAGCCACTGCATGAACCAACAATAGAGAGGCTACAGCCAAAATGACTACCAGCTTCCCAACCAAGGATCCCAGAGCTGTACCATCATGCCCTGGTCAAAACCCCGACCAGTATGAATTTATTATCCAGTTTGCTTACCCCTCAGTGTGGAGAGGAATATGCAACACCCTTTGCCCCTTGAGCTAAGATTTCCAAGCACTTCATTCAAACCCACAGGTTTAGATAAAGCAAAAACAAGTTTAACTACAAAAGCTAGATTTTAAGTGATTATAAGTGATAGCAAACAGATCAAAGCAGATTACCTAGTAAATAAACAAAAACTCAAACTAAGCTTAACATATTAGAATGATAGGATTTCAGTTAACAATCTCTCTTCCTGACAGATGATACAACCTGGCTTGCAGATTCTCAAGGTACAGACTGAACTTGCTTTGCAGCTTGGGATCCCCAGGTTTTCATCCACAGGCTATAAATCCTTTTAGCCTGGGTCCAGCACTTCCCCGAATTCAGTCTTTTGTTCCTTAGGTGTTTTTAGGAGTCTTCTTGTGTGGGGAATGAAGAACCACAGATGATGTCACTCCCTGCTTTATAAAGCTTTAGCATATGGTGGATGTGGCTGGTCCCTCCCCCGCCCCCCGAGTGCCACCTGGGACTGGGGTACCACTGAGCCCACCTGACCTACCAGCCTGGGCTCCCTTTACATTGTACTGCTGTGACAGGCCCTCAAGCCCCCTCCAGCACACATACAGGTAGGGACACACCCAGCTGCAGCTACACACAGATGCTGAGATCAGCTCTGCATGGGAAGACTCAACTAAGGCACCTCCCACTTCCTAAGGCCTCCCCCACCCTTTGGAGTGTAAATCCAAAATTATACTGCATAGAGAACTGTACCGCGTAAGCTCATGAAATTTGCCCACTTCCTCAATGTGAAGAGGAATATACACAGCTTTCTGCCCCAAGTTATAATTTGCACACATAGGTTTTAGACAAAACAAAGCAAGTTTATTAACTACAAAAGAGATTTTCATAGAATCATAGAATATCAGGGTTGGAAGGGACCTCAGGAGGTCATCTAGTCCAACCCCCTGCTCAAAGCAGGACCAATCCACAACTAAATCATCCCAGCCAGGCCTTTGTCAAGGCTGACCTTAAAAATCTCTAAAGAAGGAGATTCCACCACCTCCCTAGTTAACCCATTCCAGTGCTTCACCACCCTCCTAGTGAAAAGGTTTTTCCTACTATCCAACCTAAACCTCCCCCACTGCAACTTGAGACCATTACTCCTTGTTCTGTCATCTGCTACCACTGAGAACAGTCTAGATCCATCCTCTTTGGAACCCCCTTTCAGGTAGCTGAAAGCAGCTATCAAATCCCCCCTCATTCTTCTCGTCTGCAGACTAAATAATCTCAGTTCCTTTAGTCTCTCCTCATAAATCATGTGCTCCAGCCCCCTAATCATTTTTGTTGCCCTCCGCTGGACTCTTTCCAGTTTTTCAACATCCTTCCTGTAGTGTGGGGCCCAAAACTGGACACAGTACTCCAGATGAGGCCTCACCAATGCCGAATAGAGGGGAATGATCATGTCCCTCGATCTGCTGGCAATGCCCCTACTTATACAGCCCAAAATGCCATTAGCCTTCTTGGCAATAAGGGCACACTGTTGACACATATCCAGCTTCTCATCCACTGTAACCCCTAGGTCCTTTTCTGCAGAACTGCTGCCTAGCCACTCGGTCCCTAGTCTATAGCAGTGCATGGGATTCTTCCGTCCTAAGTGCAGGACTCTGCACTTGTCCTTGTTGAACCTCATCAGATTTCTTTTGGCCCAAACCTCTAATTTGTTTAGGTCCCTCTGTATCCTATCCCTACCCTTCAGCGTATCTACCACGCCTCCCAATTTAGTGTCATCTGCAAACTTGCTGAGGGTGCAATCCACGCCATCCTCCAGATCATTAATGAAGATATTGAACAAAACTGGCCCAGGACCAACCCTTTGGGCACTCCGCTTGATCCCGGCTGCCAACTAGACATGGAGCCATTGATCACTACCTGTTAAGCCCGATGATCTAGCCAGTTTTTTATCTACCTTATAGTCCATTCATCCAGCCCATACTTCTTTAACTTGCTGGCAAGAATACTGTGGGAGACCATATCAAAAGCTTTGCTAAAGTCAAGGAATAACACATTCACTACTTTCCCCTCATCCACAGAGCCAGTTATCTCATCATAGAAGGTAGTTAGGTTAGTCAGGCATGACTTGCTCTTGGTAAATCCATACTGACTGTTCCTGATAACTTTTCTCTCCTCTAAGTGATTCCTTGAGGACCTATTCCATGATTTTTCCAGGGACTGAGGTGAGGCTAACTGGCCTGTAGTTCCCCGGTGTGATTTAAGTGATTATAAGGGATAGCAAACAGAGCAAACAGATTACCTAGCAAATAAAACAGAAACACAATCTAAGCTTAATATACTAAGGAAATTGGATATGAGTAGCAAATTCTCACCGTAATTGTTGGTTTAGGCAGTTTTCAGAGATTCTTGAGGGCAAGCTGCACTTGTTTGCAGCTTAAACCCCAGGTATTTCTTTCACAGGCTAGACAACCCTCTAGCCTGGGTTCAGCCCTTCTCCCCCAGTTCAGTCCTTGTTTCTCAGGTCTTTCCAGCAATCTTTTTGGGTGGGGAGTCAGTGAAGAACCATGATGATGTCACTCCCCTGCCTTACATAGCTTTTGCATATGGCGGGAACCCTTTGTCTCCAACTTTAGTTCCCATGCATGCCTTTCAGTTGAAAAACACTGGTATTCCAAGATGGAGTCCAGCACCAGGTGACTTGGTCACATGTCCCTGTAGGGCTATAGCAGCCATGACTGAGAGGTTGTTTGTAGCATCTTCAAGAAGGTTCCCCAGGAAGGCTCCCTGGTGGGTGATTAGCATCTTCTAAGACCTATTGTTCGCCCTAATGGCCCTTTTCAGCCAGCCATCTAGACTGATTGCATTCCGCCTAGTGGGCATTCCACAGGTGTAAACACATTTGTAATAGATGCATAGACAATATTTCTAACTTCAGATACCAAAATGATACATGCATACAAATAGGATAATCATATTCAGTAAATCATAACCTTTCCAATGATATTTTACATGCCCTATCTTATATAAAATACATCATAGTTATGCCATAATCATATCATAACAATATTCTATGAAGAATATGGGGCGTAATGCCACAGCAGGAACCCTTTGTTTCAAAACCTGGTTCCCAGACCATTTTGTGTGACATCCCAAGATGGAGCCCAGGATCATGTGGCCTGTTCTCATGCCCTTGCATCCTTTGCTGAGTCATAGCGGTCATTACTAATAGGCTGTCTGGAACATTTACAGGAAGATTAAATTCTTCCAGGATCCATTGTCTTTGCTGACGGGCATCAGCACTGTCTGGATTCTTCATTGTTGTACCCAAAAGGCTAGTTGTGGGTATCACCCAGAATAACCATATTTGAAATACAGATACATAGTCAATATTCATAACTTTAGGTACAAAAATGATACCTGCATACAAATAGGATAATCATATTCAGCAAATCATAACTTTTCCTATGACACCTCACATGACCCGTCTTGTACAAAATGCATCATAATTATGCCATAACCATATCTTAATAATATCACTGTGAAGAATATGCAGTGCAGTGTCACAGACATGTTGAAAATTAGCATGGTGTGGTGTACAAATTCTTTTGCACTGCAAGGATAAGAAAGTGACTTTTCTGGGGAATAAACATGTCTCATACCCCTATTTATCCCTTCCTTGGCTGGGCTGCATCACAGGTTCTGCCTGCCTCCTGTTTAACAAGAGATCTCCATCCACTATTCCCCTGACTCCCTCCTTAGACATGCACACCAGTTATAGACTCATGCCCTGATTCCCACCCCACATCTGTGGCATTGGAATCCTCTGCCCCACACTCAGCTGGTATGACAAAGGAATCTAGCTCAGGGTGATAGCTGGGAAGTTTGCACATGGCTTTGCTTCACACCCCAGATTTCCTTGAACTTGAAAGCCCTATCATTACTTCTGTTGGAGGTCAAGGCCATGCACTGGTTTGGATAGCTTATCACCTAATGTCGTTCGTGTTCACCTACGCAGAACCATCTCTTTTTCGCTGTGAATTCGCCTACAGCGTGATTGGCACAGTGCTGTAAATAATTAGGGAAAGTAACGATGTAAATCCCAGTAGTAATCTCCTCCTATTTAGGGTACAGCTACAATCTGAACTTCAATAACACCTTTGACATAATCAAACATCCCAGAGCCCTTTACAAAGCCATAAATTACTCACCTGTAAAGTAATGACTGTAGGGAATTAGAGCAGCCATTGAGTCCATTGATCGGTGCTGGGACTAAATGAAGGAGAGGAAAGGCTGCAGAATTCTCTTTTTCTCGCTTTGGAAATTTCCACTGCACCTTTAATTTCTGCACACAGTGTGTCCCTTCCCGGCAGCCCTGCCACAAAATAGGGAAGATCATACTGATGTGTGCTCTGACAAACAAGGACACCTTGCCGGCCTGTCAGCAGATGCAATATTATAGGGATCCGTCCTGGGTGGGACGTGAGTGTATGACTTCCTAGGTCAGAGGCAAAAGTGCTCTTTAGTCACTGGTACAAATATGGATGGCAGTCACTTCCTGAAATTTACATGCAGCATTTCTGAAAACAGGGTTCATTCAGAGCTTTCTAATGAAAAAACTGCAGTAATTACTTCTGTGACCTTAGATACCGTTATCATGCTCAAACTCAACATCTCCTGCTTCCTTGATACTTTCATACTCTTAGTGGCCCTATCTGTGTCTTAGAGTGTATAATCAGATTATCAAGATAGCAGCTGTTTCCTTCATTGTTAATTATTCATTTCCGATGGGCCCCAATTCTGCCATCCTTTCTTACATTGAGTAGTAAGGACTATTTCTGTAGTAAGGGACTACTTGATGTAGGAAAGAATAGCAAAATCAAGACCTCTAGTACTTTTAAGATGCTTATAGGAAAAAAAGGTGATTAACTCCTCTATGTAATTAGATGTTCCATTCTGATTAGAAAATCTTTATATTGCATTACAATGTATCCGGGAGTTTTACCTGTGAGAAGACTGCAGGATCAGGCCCAGTATTTATAAACACTGGTACATGTTTCTCAGCACTACTGGCAGTTTTTCTTATATTCATAATGCTCCAACATTACAACTCATTGTAGTTCTGTTCTTGATTCCCACAGTGTCAAAGAATTTGTTATCTTGGTGCCAGTTTGAGGACAATGGGACCACCTTGAAGCTGCTACTCACTGGTTGTAAGGTTGGCAGACACTGTCCTTAAGATAACAAATGTTTTGACACTGTGGGAGTCAAGTACAATTGAGAACATTTTGTTTTGATCTCGAAGGTACAACTGCAATTTTGTAACTTGCAACCTGGCCTTAAAAATCTTTTCTGTTCCTAATTGGTTGACTTGGGTATTGAATCTGAGCATGGATCAAAGGCAGTGGGACTTCTTAGATGAGTAAGGTGAGCACAATTTGGTCTCAAAGGCTTAATTTCAAAAACTGCTAGAATCACTGTTCTTGTCCTTAGGGTATGATTAGTAAATGATGATGAATTCTGGTGAATTCAGCAGGTAGCCTTAGTTGTTTGGGGTTTCCATGGTACCAGGCACAACTGAAATTATCTGAGGTCTGGTCATGCAGTTTCTATAGCCATCACTTAATTAATATTTGAGGGTATGATCCAAAGATTAGTAAGGCCAATGGAAGGACGCCTATTGACTTCAGTGGGCAGTGAATCGGGCTCTAACAGGGCAAATTGTGCCCAGCCCTTATGCACAGAGGGTGGGGAGGAAGGGAGATGTCAGGAGCTCCCTTTCTGCTCCCTGAAGGGTGCACAGTGACTAAAAATGGGAGGAAAGTATGTCCATGGTGCACGGTAGGGAATAAATTGTACTCTGGTGAGGTCCAGAGGATGCTCTGCCTCTCTGAAGCAAAATGCCTCCCAGTGCTTCCTCTGGTGTGCTGCAGCTCTGCAACATCTTACACTGCACTCTGCCTAAATAGCACAACTGAGCTCTTGATAAAACTCAGTTCTTGTTCTGTCTCACTTCCAGACTCTTCATTAGCTTATCTCCTATACTATAACAGGCATATATAAAAAACCTCACCATATCTATGGTTAACGTCAGCTGTTGCAACTCTATTGAATTCCATGCAGTTTTGCTGGCTTTTGCAAGCCATTAATTTGACCCAGTACCTTCAAATGTTCAGATCTAACTGCTTTACAATTTCTTTAGAGAGACAAGGTGGGTGAGGTAATGTCTTTTATTGGACCAATTTCTGTTGGTCAGAGAGACAAGCTTGTCGCTCTCTCAGCAACAGAAGTTGGTCCAACAAAAGATATTACCTCTAATATCCTGGGACTGACACAGCTGTAACAACACTGTGTATTGCAATTTATTTGATTATCGATGTCATAGTCCTAGTGTATCATTTATAACAAGTGAAAAGCTTGAGTTCTGGGGTAGGAGTGGGGAGAGTGAATTTAATGCAGGTGAAAGGTGCTAGATGGAGAGCTCTGGAGACTAAAGTCCATTGTTCATCAGCAGAAGAGGTGCAACAAGGGCAGCATCTCTGCCATCTTCCCCAGGATGCCCTGCAAATGTGCCTCTAAGCTGCTCTGGAGATGCTGCTCTGCTAAGGAAAGGCACTACAGATGCCTATTCAGTGGTTGGCCTTTCTCCTGATGCTGCTGACAACTAGTGCCAAACATAAAGATTATCTTCTGAGATGGATTCCTGTCCACTACGGGACTTGGACCCTCCAGCTCATTTCCCGGAGGTGGCCCAAAAATAAACAGCTTGAAAGATCTTGCACCCAAGAGTTCTAAAAGAATTGGCTGAGAAATTTTCTGGCCCACAATCCTTAATGTTTAATAAATCTCAAAGAGTGCTAATCTTATACCAGTATTCAAAGATGGCAAGCCGGATGACCCCAGTAATTATAAGTCAATTAGTCTGATGTAGATTCCAGGCAAATAAATCAAAAAACTGATATGGGTTTCAATCAATAACAAATTAAATGTTTGGAATATAATTAATGCCAACCAACAAGGTTTTGTAGAAAATAGTTCGTTCGAACATTTTTGGATGAGATTAAAAGTTTGATTGATAAAGGTGATTGCATAGATGTAGTATCCTTAGACTTTTGTAAAGCATTCAAATTAGTACCACAGAACATTCTGATTAAAAAACCTAGCACTACACAATATCAATACAACACACTTTGCATGGATTACGAACTAGCTAACAAAGAGATCTCAGAAAGAAGTTGACAGTGAGGAATCCTGTGGGATTCTGTAGGGATCATTACTATGCCCGATGCTATTCAATATGTTTATCAATGATCGGGAAGTGAATAGAAAATCCCTGCTAATGAAATCTGCAGATGACACAAAGATTGGCAGAGTGGTAAAGAATGATGAGGACAAAGCAGTCATACAGAGCTATCTAGATCCCTTGATAGGCTGGGTCCATTCAAAAATGCATTTTAACACAGTTAAAAGCAAGGTTATACATCTAAGAACCAGGAATGCAAGGGATACTCATAGAATGGCGGACAACTTTGTAAACTTTGGAAAGCAGCAGCTCTGAAAAGGATTTAGGGGGCATAGTGGACAAGCAACTGAACATGAGCTCCTCGGGCAATGCTGTGGCAAAAAGTACTAATGGAGATATCCTATTTCCTAGAACTGGAAGGGACCTTGAAAGGTCATCAAGTCCAGCCCCCTGCCTTCACTAGCAGGACCAAGTACTGATTTTTGCCCCAGATCCCTAAATGGCCCCCTCAGGGATTGAACTCACAATCCTGGGTTTAGCAAGCCAATGCTCAAACCACTGAGCTGTCCCCCCCCCCCCCCCCCCCCTTGGATGTAAAAGTAAAGGAACAGTGAGTAGGAACAGGAGGTGACTTTACCTCTGGACGTAGCATTGGTGAGAGTGGTGCTGGAAAACTGCCTACAGTTTTAGTGTCCACACTTTAAAAGGGATGTTGAAAAATTGGAGAGGGGCAGAGAAGTGCCCCCCAAATGATTTGAAGTCTGAAGAAAATGTCTTGCAGTGAGACATGTCAGGTAGGTCTACCCTGCAGTTGACAGTGAGCCTCCCAGCCCAGGTAGGCAGACTTGTGCTAGCAGGGCTTATGCTAGCATGCTAAAATTAGCTGTGTGCCTGTGGCAGCACCAGCAGAGGCTCAAGTCCGCCCTATCTCCTGGGTCTGAGCTTGGGTGGCTAGTCAGAGCCTCCCCTGGGGTCGCAATGTCCACACAGCTATTTTTAGTGCGCTAGAATAAGCCTTGCTAGCACAAATCTGTCTGCCTGGGCTGGGAGGCTTATCCACAGCTGGAGTGTAGCCATATCCTTAAAGAGCTCAATTTGTTTAGTTTATCAAATTGGCTACGGTGTATAGTCAATCCAGAGAAAATACTGGGTACTAAAGGGTTCTTAATCTAGTGGGGAAAGGCATAAAAGAAGCTGGAAGCTGAAGTCAAACAAACTCAAATCCGTACCAAGGTGCAATTTTTTAAAAGTGAGGGTCATTCACCACTGGAACAAACTATCAAGGGCGGTGATGGATTCTCCATCTCTTTACATCTTCAAGTAATCAAGGGGTATCTGGAGTTGCAGTAACATGGGTAGTGGCAGTGGAGGCCTGGCTGAGGCATGCAGAGTGCAAACCTACCTGAAATTGGTGGGTAAGTTCTTGGCATGGCTCAGCCATGCCTCTGCTGCTGCTACCTGTGCTACCATGGCTACACATCTATTTATTCTTGTGCTAGCTTAATGAAAGCTAGCGTGGGCATGTGTACATGAGCAGGGGAATCACACCACTAGCTCCTAGTGTAGACGTAGCCTATAAGTCTACAAAACCTTTCAGATACTACTGACCTAAACTGGATTTGAATCAATGATCTAGAGGTGAAAGATTTTGTATCCTATTAATGCTCCCCTGAGTGATTCAGTCTCTCTTAAGTCGATTTCTAATAATAAGAACTAATAATTCTTGGTCATTTCATACCAAGAGAAAGTGTTTTCAGTGGACACATAAATGAGTTAAATGCTCATGAGGAACAAAATGCAATTATGCAAGGTTTTCTTTCCTCCATACATGATAATTAGGCCAGATAAACCTTTTGCTACAGCATTTTCAGTATTTGTGGGGATAATGTATCCCAGAGATAAGAAGAGACAATATTTCACATACTGTATTTTCCATACTGTAACTATGTTGAGTGGATTGGTTATCAGGATGTCTAAGCAGCAATCTATTTAGGAAGCATTTATAATAACACCACATATGAAAGTGGCACACTGCAAATCACTGAGGCGATGTCATAACTCTCAGTGGAAAGCTGTCAGTACATTCTGGGGCTGAATCTGGCTGTATATACCCTGAGCTGCACAACGAGCATCTACTAAGTCATTATGAAACTTTTCTGGAAATTTTATACCAGAGTACGGGGAGAAAATGGGAAAGGAGTGTCAAAAATTATGACCCCCTTTCAGAGTTTTGGCATCTGTGATAAATCTTGTTCTATAGTTAGAGGATCTCCTTTATTGTAAGGATAAAAAAATGCCAAGAAAACCCTGAGTCCAGTTGCAGATGAAACTTTATAAAACTTAACCTAGACTATATTTTCTTTCCCCTTCGAATCCACTTAACTCCCCAGGATTGCTCTGGTATCTTTTAATTTAGTTTTACCTGCGAGAGGTTGTATTTTAGCTTGGTAGTTTAACTCTTGCTTGAAACGATGGATGTTTCTTTCTGATGTTCATTTCTAAATCAATGAGGCTAATTCATCAGGTGTTCAAAGAAATGCGAGGGGAGTCAGCCTGCTAGTTCCATGCTTTTGACCCTATTAAGCACTGAGTGCTGGCTTTACCTTGTTACTCATAAATCCTGAACCAGAAACATCACATTGAGTCATTGATTTCTTTTTTTTTTAAAAGCTGACCTCCCTCCTCGGTGAAATCAGTGATTATTCTGTTAATGAAACAAGGGAGACTAAATATAAAGAAAGAATGGAGTGGGGGAGATAAGAAGAGATTAAAAATAAAATGGGTAAAACGACTCAGAATGAAGCAAGTGAATGCAATATAAAAAACTCCACTAAGGGCTTGTCTACATGAACAATTCATCAGTGGCAAGCTGGAGTGTGAATCTACCATGCAATAGCCTGCTGCGGACTAGCCCTCCATGTGGACCCTGCTGATGAGTGCTAACAGTTCATTAGAGCACTTTGAGCTACTCGCATGTGAAAGAGGACTAGAAAAAAGCACTCTACCAAACTGTTAATGTACATCCACAGGGTGCACATGGATAGTTAATCCACAGCACGCTAGTATGGGGGTTACACTGCAGTTTGCCACAAACTAAACATTCATGTGGACAAGCCCTTAGACTAACTTCAGTTTTACTGATGCTTTGCAAAATGTGACAGTGCATGAGGGAGAACCCCGCCCATCATTTCAACATGCGAACATCAACCACAAATGGCAATAAAGTATCTGTTCTTTATTTCCCCCCTTCTTTTTCCCCCTACCAGAAGTTAATGCAAAAGGAACAGCTTTGTACTTTTTCAGTTTGTCAAATCCTGATACAATGTGCTAGGTTATAGTCAGGTCCCTTCACATCATAACTAGTTGACCTCATGTGGTTGCTCAAACATAACTTGTTCTAGTCTCAGCTCTTTCTTTAAAACCTTGGGAAAGTCATTGAGGCCAAGATGAGAAGAAGGATGATCCAGTGATTAGGATGGGGACTTGGGAGACACGGATCCAGTTTTCTTCCCCTTCTCAGAATTCCCATGTGACCTTGGGCTCATCATTATTTTTTTTTAGTTCTCCATATGGACAATGGGGATACTAGCACTTCCCCACCCCACAGGGTGTTGTGAAGATAAATACATTGAAGATTATGAGGTGTGTCATGCTGTCTGGAGTGGTTCACAACCATGAATGCTAACCTCGGGGCAGACTGTCAAAAAAGCGGGGCAGAGACCCCAAACTGGTTGTATGTTCTATAATTAGATTACACCTAACCAGTAGCAAATGTGAACCCTTGAGGCACTATAACAGCCTTACCATGGAGTCACAGATAGCATAGGTGCCAGCTTTCTCCGGGCCCAGGGGGTGCTCAACCCCCCGCTCCACCCCAGACCCCCTCCAACCCTGCCTCTTCCCCCAAGCCCTCACCCCTGCCCTGCCTCTTCCCACTCCCACCCCTTCCTGCTCAGTTCCACCACGTATCCCCAGCGTGCCCATCCCCACTCCTCCCTCTCCCTCCCAGAAGTCAAATGGTTTTCGGAGAGTGCGGGAACTGTGGGATAGCTACAGTCGTCAGTCGCCCCTCCCTCCGTAAGCGTCCATTTCATTCTTTGGCTTTCTGGTACGCTTGTCTCAGCTCCTTAAGTTTCACACAGCACTGTGTTGAGTCCCTGTTGTGGCCTCTGTCCATCATAGCCTTGGAGATTTTTTCAAATGTTTTGGCATTTCGTCTTTTGGAACAGAGTTCTGATAGAACAGATTCATCTCCCCATACAGAGATCAGATTCAGTATCTCCCGTACGGTCCATGCTGGAGCTCTTTTTTGGTTCTGGGACTGCATGGTCACCTGTGCTGATCAGCGCTCCACGCTGGGCAAACAGGAAATGAAATTCAAAAGTTCGCAGGGCTTTTCCTGTCTACCTGGCCAGTGCATCCGAGTTCAGATTGCTGTCCAGAGCAGTCACAAAGGTGCACTGTGGGATAGCTCCCGGAGGCCAATACCGTCGAATTGTGTCCACACTAACCCTTATTCGAACCGGCAATGTCAATTTCAGTGCTACTCCCCTCATCGGGGAGGAGTACAGAAATCGATTTTAAGAGCCCTTTATGTCGACAAAAATGGCTTCGTTGTGTAGACGGGTGCAGGGTTAATTCGATTTAACGTTGCTAAATTCGCTGCTAAACTCATAGTGTAGACCAGGATGTGTATATATATCTTCCTAGTGTATTTTCAACTGCATGCATCCAATGAAGTGGGTTTTAGACCACGAAAGCTTATGCCCAAATAAATTTGTTAGTCTCTAAGGTGCCACAAGCACTCCTCATTCTTTTTGCTGATACAGACTAACATGGCTACCACTCTGAATATTATCTCAGTTGATTTTATTTAGAACATGCACATAGTTCCTAGCAAAGGTGGATGCACAAGTTAAGCAAGGATAGATGAACAGCAAAATTTAGTGCTCCCAATTCAGGACTCTGAGAAAACTTTGTGTTGCTCACCAGACACTGCAGCAAACCTAACACCCAGCCATCCCATACCCTCTCCTCTGTAATCCATCTACCAGGTATGCTTGGACATCCCTGACATCTGACTCTTCTCCCTCACTCTCTCCTGCCTCACTAGGGAATAAGGTGGGCTCCTTCCCTGAGAGATGGTGGGTGGCAGAGGAAAGGTGCCTTTATACAATGGTTCTGGATGCTTTTCAAATGCCTTAGATTAATTATGTAACCCTTCTGCCAGGTAGAGCCGGTAGCAACCAGGGCTGGGTTCAATATCTAGGGGTTCCTTTCCATCGATACAACACAGAACCGGCTTGAGCTCCCACCCAGTAACCTGGGGAAATTACACACCGCCCCTGGGTGCCACTGAGAGGCAATACTTCCCCCCTCACAAGCACAAAGTCTGAGTGTAGAAAAGAAACATTTAATGAAAGGAAGGAAGTCACCTGACATTAATTAGGGAAAATGCTGCAAGCAGGATTCATAATCATAAAACTGTGAGCAGGACACCGACCCCAGAGTATGTTCTGGAGTGCTACAACCAAAAGTTCCTATTCTGTGCCCCCTCTGCTACCTCATCATACCCCACTCACAGTGCTTGTCCTTGGTCAGTGAGGACCCAGGGTTCAGAGGTGCATCTGTGTGAGTTCACCTCCCACCCAGGGAAGAAGGCACCTAGCTTGCTCCACCATCTGAGCACTTGCTCTGGCTGGCTGGCCGCCCTGCTAGCCGCCGTTCCTCTCCGCTTATCATTCCACCATTCCGCCGGCTGTCCTTGCTGGCCATTCATTGGTCACCTTCTGCTGCCACCTGCCTCTCTGCTGTGATCTCTGCAGGTCAGTCTCTTGAGGTTCCACCCAGCTCTTAGTGGTGGAACCTGAAGCAGGCTGTGCAGAAAAACTATCCCACCACAAGTGATTTCAGCTCCTAGTGAGCACTTAAAAAACAGAAGACTCCTAATGGAGCCTATTTAGCTCTAGCTTTGAACAGTGTGACAAGGATAAACCAGACCAGGGACCCTTAGGCAGAGTCCACACCTCCTGACTGGGACACCTGTCTCCACCCCTCTTTCTTTCCCAGAGGTCTGGCATTCGAGCCCCTGGCTTTAGTGAGTCCTGTTCAGCTGAGGGTGACCCCCTCAATTGGGACAGGTTAAGCACAATTCTGCTCCCCTTTATTCATACAATAAAGACAACAACACTGATAACATTTCACTACCCTTGCATTCAGTACTAAAGTGATTTGTAACCCAACACCAGCCAAAGTTGATCACTTTGAGCAACACCACTCTATCTGCTGTATATCTAGGCAGAGTAGGTGTGTTCATGTAAATACAGTTTGCTCCTGAAGTCTCTCCCCATCCCAGCTAGCTGTCAGGGGAGAGCTCATTCAGACCCTGCACACATATGTGTGTGAGGTAAAACAGAACCGATGAGCTGCTGGAGAAATATGATGTAACATGGAAAAAAGTGACATAAGGCTAGTCTACACTGGGCGGGGGGGGAATCGATCCAAGATACGCAACTTCAGCTACGCGAATAGCGTAGCTGAAGTCGAAGTATCTTGGATCGAATTACCTGGGGTCCAGACGGCGCGGGATCGATGGCCGCAGCTCCCCCGTCGACTGCGCTACCGCCACTCGCTCTGGTGGAGTTCCGGAGTCGACGGTGAGCGCGTTCTGGGATCGATATATCGCGTCTTAACGAGACGCGATATATCGATCCCGGATAAATCGATTGCTACCCGCCGATACGGCGGGTAGTGAAGACGTACCCATAGCAAATAAAGAATAACCACTTGAACATTGTTGCCTTCCAGAAAGCACATAATAGGAGAGCATGATCTAGACTAGAGGAATGAGCCCAAGCTTGGAAACCATGAATGCAAGAGTTCTAACCACAAGTTTTTCCAAGCTTGCTGTGACTCTTGCATGTGACTTAGAGCCAGATGTTGGTACCTTTACTCACAGTACTACCTCGCTACTTGTATGGTCCCTCTGAAATCAACAGGACAGCTTTACAGACAAGAGTGAACCTCCATGCAAGTGAATCACAATCTGGCCCTTTCTCTCCCTGCCTCTGTAATCTACATCTTTGGAATGGATATACATTGTTGCAGGGATGCTTTGAGGCTTTAGATTGTTTTTCTCCCCAACCATTTGTGTTTTAAAAGGATAACAATGGGAAGGTACACACAATTGAACAGGCCTTCAACTATACAGATTGTACTGAAGTGTGGCAGGTAAACAATACAAGCAGAAAGAACCTTGGGATAGTTAAACAGTCCAGTGTTACTTTGGTAATGGGGGTAGTAGTAGGAAGTCACGCTGGTGTTTGGTGCAATAAATGAACTTTTAAACAAGTAACAGACAAATATACAGGTGGGACAATCTCTATGCAGAATTTAAAATGGCATCATTATACATAAGCAGGCATTTACTGTATTTCCCTGGAAGGCCAGAATCATTTTATGTTGGTATTTTAATCTGAGGCTTAGGTTGAACAGCTCTTTCAAAATGTAACATGCTAGGTATTATTATTGTCATTATTATGATTCTAGACATGTGCCTTTCTTTCCCCAAATCAAATGCGAAGCTTTTAGAGCACCAAAATCATGGCATGGATCGCTAAGTGGCATTTAAGTGAAAAGCCTATGTCCTCTGCTAAAAGAACATCAAACCATACATTCCACAGAGTCTACTAAAACAGAGGATTCCATGATGCACCACATAGCCAAGGTCTGTATGGAGGAGGGCTTTGGAAAATAGACAATGCGGGAAGGAATTCTAAGTGATAATCCTAAGTGGCCTGAGAATTCAAAAGGGCATGCCTTGTAAGAAAAGCAGCAATTCTCAACCCAACTGAAATGTGCCTAGCCACTGTGCAGGAAGATTTTGTGTGATTTGCTTACAATATTCCTAGCCAGGTGGAATGAAGACAACTGGGAGGCAGCAACCAGACATTAAACAGAACTGCATGGCTTGTGAGACATTATTAACAAAGATTGTGGTGACTTCCAAACAAAATTTCCCTTCTATTGTGAATCATCCCCCTTTTTAATTTGGTAACAATAGTGTGAATGAAGTTGTGCTCATGATTGTTCATGGAAAGCAAATCTTAGGCCAGTAGACAAGATTCTCTTAGGCCCTGATTCGGCAGAGCACTTAAATAGGTGCGTAACTTGAACTCAATGGAACCATTTACTTACTCAAAATGAATCAGGTTCTTATGTACTTTGCTGAATAAGAGCCAGAGTCAGAAAATATTAGGCTTGTGATTAGATTAAATTCATTTGGGGAGGTAGCAATTTATAAAGGTTAAATCATCCATTCATGTGACCGTGACTAATCACATCTTGCATATTATC
>NW_020664393.1:67832587-67891068 GCF_002925995.2 Terrapene triunguis | reverse complement strand
CTTTGTTTTGCTAGACAAAACAAGTCAAGCTCTTTTAGACTCCTCTCGTAAGATAGGCTATACATTCCTCTGATCATCCTAGGAGCTCTTCTTTGCATCAGTTCCACTCTGAATGAATATTTGTTGAACATGGGAGACCAGTCCCATCGAAGATCTCAGTAGGAGATGGATGGGGGCATTGGTGTGGAAAGTCTTAGCTTCTAAAACTGCTGACATCTGTAATATCTCTCTGTTCATGGCCATAGTTTATAACAGAAATAGCACCCCAGATGGGACTTGAATTCCTTGGGACCTAAGCTCACTACTAACAAGGGGTCAAATTACAGTCCATGTAATTCATTGGCTTTAATAAAGATTGCACAGCAGGTAAATTAGTCTAAAATTTGGTTCAAGTTGACCAAAAATGCACAATCTGTTTCATTTAGTCTTATTACTGCCCTATTTACCAGAAAAAGACATATACACATGTAAATCCTGAGGCCTTTTATACTCCTGTCAAACATTATTCATTATCTCATCCATGTCTTTTTCTTGGTTGGTATTATGCTTCATTTTAGGCTATAGTCTCTGTGGATAGTTTGGATCCTCCCTTCTCTCATTACTTCACATTTCTCTGTGCTGAACGGCATAAGCCAATTATCAGACCATAAACCTCATCTATCCAAAAAAAAATTGAATGTGTATCCTCTGTGCCTTTGTGCATGCTGCCCTCCTCCTATTTTGTAGCATTATCAAACATAGGCAAATTTTAAATATTGTCATACATGACCCTGCCCCTTTCAAAGTCACTTTTAATTAGATAATGCTTAATTAGATGTTTGTAAAGTGCTTTGAACATGCAAAATGCTATATAAGTGCAATGTATTATTAATTTGCATCATCCTCATTATTAACTCTGAGCTTTGCTGCAGGAACCCTGTCATTACTGCTCTCCATCCTGAATTGTCCACTTTTCCCAGCTGAAAGGTGATAAAAAAATATCAAATCCCTTAAACCAGAGGCAAATAAACTCTATGTAGCCATTTCAGATGAGAATTATGCCTCCAGTAAACAGAACTGATGCACATACAATCACTTGGCTGTCTACATTCATATACATCTGTTGGAGCAGTGTGTGGTCTGCTCACATGCTGGTCAGAGTCTTGCTACTGGATATAAGTTCCATGCAATTATAAATTTAGATGAGCAGACTACATAATATTTCAAAAAACAAAACAAAACCAAGAACCACTAACCCTCTCTTCTTCAGGAAGTCCCTTCTCTGTGCCAACTTAACAACATTGGCAACATTTGCCAGCTACAGTCGATTACACTAGCTTATACTAATGTGACATGGTGACGGAGAAGCAGGCACAGAGTTCACGGTTGCTGGTTGCTGCCAAAAAGACAAGCTCTATTGCAGTTGGTGCATTGGAAACCCATAAAGGCCATGTGGAGGTGTCAAAATTTGTGCCGCAAGATAGACTAAAATATTTAAATGGTGAATAATATACAGTTACATTAGGCACTTGTCCAAGAAATGGCCAAACAGCTGCAAGGCCATGACTCCTTGGTATTCAACAGCAGGGTATATGAAACCCTTTAATGTAGCACAAGGAAAATAAGATCTATTGTCAATAGTCTTCTTGGCTAAGAAACAGATCCTGTACAAGACTGTGTATGGTAGAGCTGTAGCTGTGTGTAGCAGATTAACCATATGATTCCAAGTCCACTATCAGCCCCAAGACAGAAGCAAATTGACACAAATGGTTGTTGCAGCTCTATGATCCAAGAACTATGTTGCTTGCCAGATTTTCTGAGATAAAAATAGTTTTGCTTTTACCCTGATAATCTTCATAAAGCTAAGATTGTAATTACTGTTTCCCACAGATTTTTACCTCTTTTCTTTGCATTATTCCTTGCCCTTTTCTGCACTGCTAACTTCTTTGTGGCATGAAAATGCAATCATGTACCCAACACACAAAAGGGGTGGGCAGAATTGTTTTAAAGACTCACACCAGTGTTATAAGAACATAAGAATGACCCTACTGGGTCAGACCAAAGATCCATCAGCCCAGTATCCTGTCTTTTGACAGTGGCCAATGCCAGGTGCCCCAGAGGGAATGAACAGAACAGGAAATCATCAAGTGATCCACCACCTGTCACTCATTCCCAGCTTCTGGCAAACAGAGGTTAGAGACATCCTCCCTGCCCATCCTGGCTAATAGCCATTGATGGACCTATCCACCATGAATTTATCTAGTTCTTTTTTGAATCCTGTTATAGTCTTGGCCTTCACAACATCGTCTGGCAAACAGTTCCATAGATTGACTGTGCGTTGTGTGAAGAAATACTTCCTTTTGTTTGTTTTAAGCCTGCCCCCTATTAATTTCATTTGGTGACCCCTAGTTCTTGTGTTATGAGAAGGAGTAAATAACACTTATTTACTTTATCCATACCAGTCATGATTTTATAGACCTCTCTCATATCCCCCTTTAGTTTTCTCTTTTCCAAGCTGAAAAGTCCCAGTCTTATTAATCTCGCCTCATATGGAAGCTGTTCCATACCCCTAATCATTTTTGTTGCCCTTTTCTGAACGTTTTCCAATTCCAATATATATTTTTTGAGATGCGGTGACCACATCTGCAAACAGTATTCAAGATGTGGGCGTACCATGGATTTATATAGAGGCAATATGATATTTTCTGTCTTATTATCTATCCCTTTCTTAATGATTCCGAACATTCTTTTAGCTTTTTTGACTGCCGCTGCATATTGAGCAGATGTTTACACAGAACTATCCACAATGACTCCAAGATCTCTTTCTTGAGTGGTAACAGCTAATTTAGTCCCCATCATTTTATATGTATAGTTCGGATTATTTTTTTCCAATGTGCATTACATTGCAGTTATCAACATTGAATTTCATCTGCCATTTTGTTGCCCAGTCACCTAGTTTTGTGAGAGCCTGTTGTAACTCTTCACAGTCTGCTTGGAACTTAACGATCTTGAGTAGTTTTGTATCATCTGCAAATTTTGCCACCTCACTGTTTACCCCTTTTTCCAGTTCATTTATGTGTCAAAATGGCAGGAAGATGTTGAAAGTAGCACCTAAATGAACTGTTAAGTTTCAGAATGTGCTTTTCAGTAAAGAACATCTACCAAAGATTTTCCTTAGGCATTCAAGGGTCTCAAATCGGAGGATGTGATTGAGAACCAAAGCATCTAAGTCAAATATTCAACAATCTCAAATGATTCTCCATGATCTAAGGAGGTGATCTGAGATAACTGACTGATGCTCATGTGCATCTTATTATCACTACTATTAAAACAACTCCGTTTCGTCTCTGGACATCACCATTAAACAGCAAATTTCATCCTAATGACTAGCCAGGTTTGTGGATTTCAAAAAGGCACAAATGTTTCATGTTTTAATACAGAAATAATTTTAGCCAAGGGGAAGGTAGGTGTGATTTGAACCATAAAGAATGATCTGATCTACATACATTTCCTCTGCACCTGTTTAAAAACAAGACACAGATGGGTTACCCTGTGGCCAATGACAAGAACATAGCACATCACTTTCTTTGAAGACCTCAAGGAGCTTAACAAAGGGAGTAAGTATCATTTCTATTTCACAGTCAGGGAGACTTGCTGAGATCACATATTGAACCAACGATCAATTCAGCAACAGAACCCAAAACTCCTGGGAAGTCTCCTGCTCTGACAACCCTGCCTCTATGAGATAAATGCTGTGAAGAAAAGGAGGCTTAAAACTGTGGAGATCTACCAATTAAAAACTGGTTTTAGCTGGAGCCGTCTAGCTTTGTTATCAGTAACCTGGAAGTTAAAGGGGCAGGATTCCATTTGTAGCTGTGCCGAGCAGCAAAGGTGTCGAACTCAGCCAATTTTCAGTGTTCTTGTAATATGTTGAAAAGTCAGCAGCATGCTAGGTGTGCCTGGAGCAGTGTTAAAGGTCACACTGAAAAATCCATCCTGGCATCTTGAAAAATCAGGCTCCACATATCTCCTCTCATATTTCTTCCACTTAATATGCTCCATTCTGCTGTATTTCTATGAAGGTAAAAATCTCCCATTACTGCTACTCTGGCCTTTTCAGCTGCCTTTATAATTTGCTTAATCAATCATTTCACAGTTCACTTGAACTTTTTGCCTAGGTAGCCCATGGCATATTCCCATAGCAGCTGTAGTTTATTTTCTGAAACACAAGACCAAATTCAGAGATGAGTCTAAATAAGTTTAGAGGGAGCCTAAAGGGAGTCTGTTGATACTTAGACTCCCATTCACTCTGACTCTTAATTTAGAGGTGATGTGTGAGGGCAATGGTGGCTGGGATGTAAGTTACATGTGGATAAGTGGGTGCGAGTCTAACTGATTCTAATAAGTAACCTTAATAGGTCAAAGGGAGAGTAAGCGGATGACTACCATGGCAAAGTAACTCTTAAGAAGCCTGTGTTGTACAAGTAATAACAAAGCACTCTAAATGCACACAAGGAGAACCCACGTTCAGACAGTGGTACTGAACCTCCAAGATAAGTGCTACATGCTAGGTGTATAGTTGACCTCAAGTTGTGTTTAATTGGATAAAATGGCACCACTTTTATTGGTCAATAGCGTGTGCTACCTTTTCATAGGCAGCAAAGACACACAAGAGATTTTTGCTTGAGAAACACCTTTGCATGAGGCATACATGAAAATAGGTACTCAAAAGGCAGGTCATCTATGTCTTCTGCAGAGAGAGGTAATATATAGAAAAAGAAATGGGTGGAAGCATTCTGAGTCAGAGAATATAAATGTCTGGGTAGCAGATCGTAGGAACAATGAGGAGTCCGGTGGCACCTTAAAGATTTATTGGGCATAAGCTTTTGTGGGTAAAATACCCACTTCTTCAGATGCCCATGAAAGTTTATGCCCAAATAAATCTGTTAGTCTTTAAGGTGCCACCGGACTCCTCGTTGTTTTTGTGGATACAGACTAACACGGCTACCCCTCTGATAGATGGTAGGAAATCCTTGGTGTTAAGTTTGATCCCCTCTGTTCACTATTTCATACTCCATGTAAGTCTGTTGAAAATCTACTCAATGTTTGGAATGGACTGTTACCATGACTGGACTTACAACATATAGGGCCCAAAGTTACCAGAGGGAGAAATCAGACAGTGAGTTGTCTCCACCTATGATCTCACTCTTGTAGTGTGTGGCAAGAGGAATTGGGTGACTTGACTCCACTTTTGACCTCATTGCTGGAAGGACGGATTAAAGTCATGAGGCAAGTTTCCCCTCCATCTTCTGTAAGGGGAGAATGGGTCAGCCTGTGATTTACTGAGTCAATTCATAGCCCTGAAAGAGGCCCCCAAAGCATGGGCTGTGACTCTCATTTGTAATCTTTCACCTAAGACCGCTAAGCCATTGTGCTGAGACGACATAACAGTGGGATACTCTCTGTACATGAGCAATGAGAAAATTGGGACTTCTTGACGGACTCATAACTAGACATAAGTTCCATTAGACCATTGCCTAAAGAAACAATTGCCTTTTAAATCAGGCTTAGGTAATTCAACTGAACCATGGGAAACCCAGACCAACTTCTTTACTAATGAGGAGTAGTGTCATAAATATTCAAATTTTCTTACTGTAAGCCCTAAAAATTTACCACCCACTGGTAAGGAGATAGACAAAGAATCTCACACTTAAACATTCACTGTAGACTAATGAAGAGAGAAAGAGACAAAATTAGCTTACTTGGCTACTTTTCTAGCCAGCAGCCACTAGCAGTGATCTTACAAGCACATCATTGATCTTGGAAGTGGAGATTGAGAGAATGAGAAACGGGGGGAAGGGGGGTTTGAAGGAGAGATGGAAAATATATAATGAATAATTATGTTGACCAGGATAAATTGCCATTATTATAGGGAGTCTGAGGATGTCTACTTATTATTTTTATACAATATTATGACAACAGTTAATTGAAATTAAATTTGCCAAGATAACAAAAAAATCTTTCACCTTTTGTTCTGCTAAGGCCAGCATCTAAAATACTAATTTTGTCCTGACCCTGTACAGTTTGGAAGTGGTTTGAGAATCGCAATTATACTGTCTCTCTGCATTGCATAAATATTCACTCCCTCTTTTTGTACATACAAAAATCGTGATGGACTATCATTATCCAAATTGCTAGCAGCTGTGCTTACTGAAAAATGTTCTCCCCAAATCTGTTGACATGTCAGAAGTAATAATAAAAAAATAATGTCACTGAATGCCTGTATAGCTTGTTGCAGCCTATTTATATGTATACTGCATTAAATTCAAGAAAATTTCCCATAAAATTAATGCATTTGCTGTCCCTGTGTGTACAGATTTTACTGTACTTTCGGGAGATATTTTGAAGACATTTTTAAAAACCTATTAAGTCCAAATATTTAACTTTTTTGCATTTCTTATAATCTAGATGGATGTTTTCTCTAAACTCTGTGGTTTTTTTTTAATATTTTGGGAAGTCCACAGTTCTGTTGCCCAAAAAATATTGCCACATTTTGATCACACAACAATCCAAGAGGACCCTCTGTTGCAACATGTGACTCAAACACTCAGCGCTGTATGTGACAGTTTACAAGCAATCTAGTGGCTACTTGTGGACTTGCACTTTTGGACTTGCACTCATTGGGTTGTGGTTTATTTAGTTTTATAATGATTATGACTTTTCTCTGGTTTTCACCTTTGAAGTTCTCAGGGTCGGCTCCAGGTTTTTTGCCGCCCCAAGCCAAAAAAAAAAAAAAAAAAGGGGCTGGAGTGCCGCCGCTGAGGCAAAAAGCAGCAACAACAACAACAACAACAAAATAATGCAGTGCCACCCCTTGAAAAGTGCCACCCCAAGCACATGCTTGGAATGCTGGTGCCTAGAGCTGGCCCCTGGAAGTTCTAAGGACTGTGCTGTCTGCAGAGATTAGTAGCTGTTTTTGTGTGTAGAATGTGCTTTCTTGTTTTGCTGTTCTCTTAATCCTAAATAAAAATAATTCTGACTGAAAGTATCTATATTCTTTTATGGTAGCATCTAGATGCACCAGCCGAGATCAGAGGTTTTGTGCTGGTGACTGTACAAACACACAGTAAGAGATAGTCCTTGCTCAGAAGAGCTTACAAGCTAAGTAGTTGAGACAAAGAGCAAGGGGAGAAACAGAGGTGCTGAGCGGAGAAGTGACTTACCCTAGCTCACGCAGCAGTTCAGGGGATGAGGTGTGACTATAATCCAAGTCTCCTGAGTCCCAGTCTCATGACCCATCCACTACACCATGCTGCTTCCTATTATCTGTGTACGGGGGAAAAAAGAATGCAGGTGGCAAGGATGGGATGGACTCTAAAATAGAGATCAGAGGAAGAGAAAAGGTAGTACAATCCTTTAGTTCAAAAGACAGTGAGCGCTTATGGAAATATGGGGTTCCTGCAAACAAAGAAAAAAAGAAAAGACACCGCAAGAGAATACAGTGTGCGTTTCTCCTCTGTCTCCATTGAACTCAAATTTGGCTGCCTGCGTTTTAAGACAGCAGAGTCCTTAGTGAGTTAAAGGTTCAATACACAGAAAACACATTCTTGTTATTTAATTTTGAAGGGTTAAAATCCATGTGCATGTTATATAATGGCCTGGTATATGGATTTGCCAGCTCTTTCTCAGACCCAAAAGTCCAGAGTTTGGCCTGGAGACCAGAAGCCATGCAAATAGTGATTAGCTAAGAGAAAAGCAGAATAAACAAGATAACATTGCCTTTGCTAAGATATGTTTGGTCAGTAGAAATGCCAGATGTTGAGGCAATAACTGAATAATTATGTTTCATCTAATGTTTCAAATTGAACAAAGGATCCCTGTTCCTATTGTGTTTTTCCTGAAGGGAAAACAGTCTTCCCACACATCCAACCTTGAGTTTATGAAATATTGGCACATGTCACTATAATGATATGGCATCCTTCCACCTCCCTTCCAAGGGACCAATGCCCTGCCTTAAGACATAAAGGAGACAATCTCTATTTCCATATGCTTTCACTGTTTCTTTGCTTTATCCCCTAGACATGTACCTGTCGGACAATCAAAGGAGTTGCTCCATTCCTATGGACCCCAAATCAGAATTCAACATATATATTTTATACTAATAACATTTTATCAAAGTATTAATCAAATGTTAATTTGCTAACTTGAGACCATGGGCGGAGACATTGTGTAACCTTTTAACCATTGGCTATTGTGCTATCTTGTCTTACTGCAAAACCTATCCCGGGGTGTGGAACTGCCTACCCAGTCACCTTCCCCCGCCCATGGAAAATCTATATATTTTATTGTAATCAATTGATTGACAGTGTCTCTGAGCCTAATAAGCCAGGTGATACTCCGCCAGCGCTGTGTGTAATAAACCCCTATGCTTTGACCTCTACACGGTGTGGATTTATGTCCTTCAAATTTAATATATCATAATGGGCTAGTCTAGTCTTCCATGAGTGGTACTGGGAAAAGAAAGCACCTTTTTGCCAGATTCTCCCCTCTCCAGCAGCAAGTCAGAGGATGAGGCACCTTACTATTGATTTCTGCCTATGATAATGAGAAGCAAGTCATTACTCTGGTCTGCCTCTTCTAGCATCTTCACCCTATTTGCTTACAAACCCACTCTTCTGGCCTCATAAATGCCAGGCACTTGGAGCTACATGGCTGTTACGATCTTTTATGTTTGCACAGAGTGGCAAGGAAAAAGACAAAGCAGCCATTTGGAGCAGTACTGCACACAACTAGTTGAAAGACCATACTCAATGAGTAGTTATTAATGGCTCACTGTCCAACTCGGGGGATGCGTCTAGTGAGGTCCTGCAGGGGTCTGTCTTGAGTTCAGTACTATTCATCTAGACCAGGGGTAGGCAACCTATGGCACGCGTGCCGATGGTGGCATGCAAGCTGATTTTCAGTGGCACTCACACTGCCCAGGTCCTGGCCACCGGTCCAGGGGGCTCTGCATTTTAATTTAATTTTAAATGAAGCTTCTTAAACATTTTAAAAACCTTATTTACTTTACATACAACAATAGTTTAGTTATATATTATAGACTTATAGAAAGAGACCTTCTAAAAACATTAAAATGTATTACTGGCATGCAAAACCTTAAATTATAGTGAATAAATGAAGACTTGGCACACCACTTCTGAAAGGTTGCTGACCCCTCATCTAGACCACATTTCTCTAGTTTCTTATGAGTATGTCACATGGGACTGTGTCAAAAGCCTTACTAAAATCAAGATATATCATATCTATATCCCCCCTCTATCCACCAGGACTGTAACCTCGTCAAAGAAATAAATTAGGTTGATTTGGTCTGAAATCAAAAAGATGAAATTCAATGAAGACAAGTGCAAATTTCCTACACTTAGGAAGGAAAAATCAAATGCATGACTACAAAATGTGGAATAGCTGGGTAGGTGGGCATGCGTCTGACGAAGTGGGTATTTACCCACGAAAGCTTATGCTCCAATACGTCTGTTAGTCTATAAGGTGCCACAAGACTCTTTGTTGCTTTTTACAGCTCCAGACTAACAGGGCTCCCCCTCTGATACTGGGTAGGTGGTATCACTGCTGAAAATGATCTGGGGGTAATAGTGCATCACCAGTTAAATATGAGTTAAGAGTGTGATGCAGTTGCAAAAAAGGCTAATATCATTCAGGGGTGTATTAACAGGAGTGTCATATGTAAGACATGGGATGTAATTGTCCTGCTCTACTCGGCACTGGGGAGGCCTCAGCTGGAGTACAATGTCCTTTCTGGGCACCACGCTTTAAGACAGGTGTGGACAACTTGGAGAGAAAACCTGATGTATGAGGAAAGGTTGAAGAAACTGGGCAAGTTTAGTCTTGGGAAAAGAAGACTGATGGGGGCACCTGATGACAGTCTTTAAATATGTTATGGGCATTATAAAAAGGATGGTGATCAATTGTTCTCCGTGTCCACTAAAGTTAAGATAGAAGTAAGGAGGCTTAAACTGAAGCAAGGGAAATTTAGGTTAGATATTACAAAAAACTTTCTAACCATAAGGGTAGTTAAACACTGGAATAGACTTCCCAGGGAGATTGTGGACTCCTCATCCTTGGAGGTTTTTAAGAGCAGGTTAGACAAACATCTCTCTAGGTCTAGGTACACTTGGTCCTGTCTCAGCAGAAAGGGCTGGACTAGATGATCTCTTGAGGTTTCTTACAGCCCTAAATTTCTCTGATTCTATAAAAGATTCAAAGATCCCTCCAAAATAAATTTCGGTGTAACATCCTCCCCATCGTAACTCCCCACCCCCCTCCACCTAAAGAGCCCTCCCCATCTTCCTTAGAGCCAGTTAACACAGTTAATCAGCCACACCTGCTACTCTGAGTAAGCAGGAATCAGCCAGCATCTCTTCACAGCGATCCATCAATAGAAGGGCCATGAGAAGAACCTAGACACCTTTTTAGAGGTTTGAACCAAAATACTAGATCTGAATATCCCTGAACTGTAAGGAAACCTTAATCTGGTTTAGGCTAGGCTACATCTACACTATGAGCTAGGGATGTGATTTCCCTATTCCTGTATACATAATTGCACTAGTTCTCATCGAGCTAGCATGTGCATACATAGCGGTGTAGCCACGGGAGGCAAAAGTAGCGTACAAACCCGCCTGAAACTGGTGCGTATGTACTCGGCACTGTTCAGCCATGCCGCTACTGTGGCTACACATTGCTATTTATATGCATGCTAGCTCCATGAAAGCTAGTGCAAGTATGTGCACATGAGCAGGGGAATCATATCCCTAGTTTGTAGTGTAGACAGACCTTAGAATCTGAACTCTAAGAATCTAATCCCCTGAACTATAAGCATCTAATCTAATTGGACAGAGACTCAGGTAGGGTGACCAGACAGCAAGTGTGAAAAATCAGGACAGGGGGTGGGGGGTAATAGGAGCCCATATAAGAAAAAGACCCCAAAATCGGGACTGTCCCTGTAAAATTGGGACATCTGGTCACCCTAGACTCAGGAGACCTTCCTGGTTCAATTCCCAGGTCTACCAATAGTTTGCTGCATGATCCTGGGCAAGTCACTTCACTGCCTTGTTCCTCAATTTCCTCCTATGTAAATTGTGGATAATGATACTGACTTCCTTCATAAAGCACTTTGGCCCAGATCCACAAAGCTATCAGACACCTAAACCCCAGAGTTAGGTGCCTACATTCCAGTTTTGGCTTCATTGTGATCCACAAAACTCCTGGCAAACCTAAACACACTCCACAGCTAAGTTTTCAAGGTAAAGTTCCCTGTTTTTTGCCTCTGGGTATGTGCACTGCTGCCTCCCTCTAGGTGTCCAGATGCCTATCTCCTGCCTAAGCCTCAGAATGATTTAGAAACCATGGGAAGACAGGCATTTGGATGCCTAAGCCATGTGCAAGGCATGAGCCAATAGGTGTGCTCAGAGGCCACCTAATGGATCAGGTCCCATTCAGAATCTGGCCAGAAGAGGCAATGGCACCATATAACTTTTAGCCCAGTGGTTAGAATGACTATTTAATTATTTATCCACAGTGGAGCAGTCATGGGCCAGAGAGAGAACAAGATATTCGGCTGTTTAGCCTGGAGGTTAGAGCACCCACGTTGGAGAACCAGGGTCCAGTCCCTATGCTCCATTCACTTTCATTATTTATCCACAATGGAACAGCTTCAACAAGAGAGATTGAGGGAGCCCCCCCATCAGAATATCCCATAGTTCAGTGGTTTAGAGCTCTGAGTTGGGAGACACCCTGTTAACAATCCTTTCTCCGCCCCTTATGGCATAGATGGGGGAATTGAACCTGGGTTTCCCACATCCCAGGCCAGTGGTCTAACCATTGGGCTAAAAGTTATCATGCAGGTAGGCACGGCTCCTCCTTCTGCAGCTGTGTTGCTCGCAGTGAGGCAGGTACCTCACTCCTTCCTGCAAACTAACTCTTAGACGCCCAAGTCACCTGACTGCAGGAGAGGGGCTCCCATTCATAGCTCACTAAGCAAAGATAGGTGCCTCCCTGCAGCCAGGCTCAGGCACTCCTCTCTAAGAAGGGATGGGGCTTAGCACACACCCCTCTGCATCTCTCATTGGCTAGCTTAGGTGGCTCTGCGTCTAATGTGTTGGATTTTGTGGACTGCATTCTAAGGCACCCATATCTCCTCATTCATTGTGTAGTGAGCCTAGTTGCCTAACTTGGCTTTGTGGATCTCAGTGTTGTTCCTGGGATTCTCTAGGCACCTAAACATTAGGCGTTGTGATGTTCACCATTGCAATGTCTACGTCCCTTCATGGATCCCACCCGTTCAGATCTATAGATGAAAAGTGCTTTAAGAACTAGGTAATATTATTATAACATGCTTATTTCAAACCCTGGGTTTAAACACTCATGGACTAAAGGAAAGCTGGTATCTGGATCCAAATCTGAAATTTGGAGGTTGTGCCTATCTTCATTTATGAATAAGAGTAATTCCCTATTAATGTGATAAAAGATTTCTTCATTTACTCGGTGAATGGCATTTGATGAAGTGCCCTATTCAATAATAATTGTTGTAGTGAAGGACAGTGCACTTGTTCCCACTTTTAAAAATTTCTGAAACAATAGACTGAATTAGAGCAGCAGCTGTCTCAGATACTCCTGCTCTGTGCACAGTACATACTGCATGCTCTAATTAAACCAATGTTCATTTACTTCATTTAGTGAAAAAAAAACACCCCACAATATCACCACCACCACCACCACCAACAAACATTTTTGTCAACATTGCTTTTGCACCAGGTTGGTTATATGGTTGGGATGGGGAAAAGGAAGAAGCAGAGGAGACGCAAGTGAGTTATTCCCAGCACTTCTTGCTTGAAAAATCATTGATATCAGTCATCATCCTGAAATTAGTGTCTAATACCAGTTGCTGGATTTTTGTCACAAGCTGATAGAGAGAGAGAGATCTAATGCAGCTGCGGTAGGAGTTATACGGTTGATGCATGATGAAGGGATTTCTTAAAGAATAATGGTTTCCAAAGGGATTGCAAGGCTAATTGGATTCTTAATGGGAATGGAGGTTTTCCGTGAGAGGTCACCAGAAGTCACTGAATGTTATTATTCATATGTGAGAGCAGTTCAATGACTTATGTGAAATGAGATGGCAGCATGTGCCCAGCTGTTTAGGGCACACATGGGTAACCACATGATACTATGAGGCACTTAGGCACAGAGCCTCAAAGATTCTGAGGCTCCTAATTCTTATTGAGCTGGGCTTAGAGGCCTCACTGACCATCTAGAGATAGGTGCCTCGCTCTGGGTGGGATTCTCAGCTGAGAACCCTCTCCTGGGGTTAGATCAACACTTTCTTCTTGCAAAGAGAGAGACATACTCCGTTACAGTCAATAGCCCAAAGGTTAGGGCACCCACCTGGGACGTGGGAGACATCTCCGTAATTCCTAATTTGGAGCAGAGACTGGAGCCTGGGTTTCCCATGTCCCAGGTGCTTGCCCTAACCCCGGAATTATAGAGACAGCCTCTCTTTCTAGCACAATGAATATTTAATTATTTTTACAAAGTGGAACAGAATTAATAGGAGAGACTTACACCCTCCCGTCCCAATGTATCCAATAACTGAGGTTAGGGCACTTGCGTGGGATATGGGCGATGCAGGCTCGAGTATCTCCCCCAGATCAGGCAGAGCAAGAATTTGAGCCCAATTCTCTGACACTCTAGGTGGGTACCCTAACCAACATACATGTTTCTTCAAAAAATTCTTGACCTACTCATGCTTGCCCCGCTCCTGCCCCAGCTGTCTTTTATGTAGGTGCTATGCTGCCCCATCACCTCTAGGTGGTCCTCCAGTTGTGGGCTCTGAAAGGGATCAGGTCTTAGGCCATCTCTAAGCATGCCTACAGGACTGGGCCCTGCTAGCAGGATAAGGATTCCCCTGATGAGTTTGAGAATCCTGCTTTGGCTTGTATTAGGGCTCCTAGCACCCTATTAGCTATGGGGAGGAATTCAGTCTTAGGCAGCTTTGCAAATGCCTTCCAGCATAAATTTAGGCACCTCGGAGATTTAGGATTAGGTGGCAGTGGAGTGATCATTTTAACAATGTCAGTGGTGCGTAACTGCTAGACTTAGGCTATGTCTACACTACTGCGGTAAGTCGACCTATGCTATGCAACTCCAGCTATGTGAATAACCTAGCTGGAGTCGAGGTACCTTAAATCGAGTCACCGCAGAGTCTACTCTGCGGGGTGGTCGATGGGAGAAACTCTCTCGTAGACTTACCTTACTCTTTTTATCAGGGGTTAGAGTATGGGATCGACTGGAGAGCGATCTGCTGTCGATTTGGCAGCTCTTCACTAGACCTGCTAAATCGACCGCTGGTGGATCAATCTCAGAGCGTCGATCCTGGTTGTAGTGTAGACATAGTATAGATACACCTAAAGAGGCAGTCGGCCCCTCAGTACCTTTGTGAATCTGATCCTTAGGCCCTGATTGAGCTGTCAATCCTCATTCAGCAAAGCAGTTAAATATGCTTAACCTTGACCATTGACTTCAATGGGAATTACAAAATGGTCTTATACAATTTGCGAAAGACACCAAGCTGAGAGGGTTGCAAACTCTTTGGAGGACAGCATAAGAATTCAAAATTACTTTAACAAATTGGAGAAGTGGTCTGAATTCAACAAGGTAAAGTTCAATAAAGACAAGTGCAAAGTACTACACCTAGAAAGAAAAAAAATCAATGTACAACCACAAAATGGGAATAATTGTCTAGGAAAGGATCCCACTGTTACTGCTGAAAAGGATCTGGAGGTAGTGGAGCACAAATTGAATACGAGTAAATAATCTGATGCAGTTGAAAAAATACTAGTATCATTCAGGGATGTACTAACAGGAGTGACAGATGGAAGACATGGGAGGTAACTGTCCCAATCTTCTCAGCACTGGAGAGGCCTTAGCTGGAGTACAGTGTCCAGTTCTGGGCACCACACTTTAAGGCAGATGTGGACAAACTGGAAAGAGTCCGGAGTAGAGTAACAAAAATGATAAAAGGTTTAGAAAACCTGACCTGTGACCTGGTACAAAAATGGGGTCTTTTTAAGTCTTGAGAAAAGAAGACTAAGGGGGGGACCTGATAGCAGTCTTCAAATATGTTAAGGGCTGTTATAAAGAGGATGGTGATCAATTGTTCTCTGTGTCCATTGAAGGTAGGGCAAGAAGTAATGGGCTTAGTCAGCAGCAAGGGAGGTTTAGGTTAGATATTAGGAAAAACTTTTAAACTATAAAGGTAGTTAAGTTCTGGAACAGGCTTCTAAGGGAGGCTGTGGAATCCCCATCCCTGGACGTTTTTAAGAACAGGTTGGGCAAACACCTGTCAGGAATGGTCTAGGTCAGGGGTCGGCAACCTTTCAGAAGTGGTGTGCCGAGTCTTCATTTAGTCACTCTGATTTAAGGTTTTGCCTGCCAGTAATACATTTTAACGTTTTTAGAAGATCTCTTTCTATAAGATATAACTAAACTATTGTTGTATGTAAAGTAAATAAGGTTTTTAAAATGTTTAAGAAGCTTCATTTAAAATTAAATTTAAAGGCAGAGCCCCCCCGGACCGGTGGCCAGGACCCGGGCAGTATGAGTGCCACTGAAAATCAGCTCGTGTGTCACCTTTGGCATGCGTGCCATAGGTTGCCTACCCCGGTCTAGGTTTACTTGGTCCTGCCCTTGTGTAGGGGGCTGGACTTGATGACTTCTGAAGAGTCATTCCAGCCCTACATTTCTATGATTCTATGTGCTTAAGTATTTTGCTGAATAGGGATGGATGCTTAAATTCTTTGCTTTACTGGCATCTTATACAGCAGGAAAGAAAAAATCCCTTAATTGCAAGAATTACTGGGTGAAATTCTGTGGTGTGTGTTATGCAGAAGGTCAGGTACTCTACATGCTATAGTGGCCCCTGTGGGCCTTAAAACAAAACCTGACATTAAAATTGGCACTGACCAGCAACCTTGCTGGTAGTCTCATTAATGAGGCCAACTCCTAAAACCACATAGAATTTAACAGGGATGAAATCAAAATAATGTTACCGAAAGTTTTCTAAAATGGTACAAAATATAATAAAGAATGATATCCTTTCTTCAGTATCCTACCGAGTTGTATAGGATGGATATAATTAACAATGTATGGATTAACGTGTGTAGAAAAGATATGATTCTCTAGTAAGTTCTATCGGACTTTTCCATAAGGGTGTAGCTAGGCACCTAGGAGATAGGGTTACCATCTCACTTGCAGAAATGGATTTTCCAGTGCTTAATTGGGACTCTGCGGGTTAAACATTCACTGCTGACCCAGTTCTGCAGATTAGCCGAAGACTTCATTCTCCAGTCTGGCATCTTTCATCAAACAGTAAATTTACATTTAAGAAAGAATGAAAAACACATTCTACTGACATCAGATTAAGGTCAGCAGCATCTTCCGATTTATTACTATGTCAACGGAATCCCTCTCGCACCTTTTATAAGCAACTTCTTTTGAAAATGTTTTGGGGTGTAGGGCTTTTGAAAGGAGGCAATGCCAACTGTGCAATTATGACGTTATTGCAACATGCTACTGTCAGCTGTTATACCAGCAAACAAGTTATGAAACAAAGTATGGGTGTGGTCACGAGACCATTTGCAAAGTCCAACATCACAAATTTTAAAAATAAATAGTAAGAGGCGACATCTCACAGAAAGGTCTCAAGTGCCTCCTAAATGTTCAGGTTATCAATGAAGTCTTTATGTTCATTAAGATGAACAAAAGAGCATAGCAAGTTGTAGGCACAGTGTACATTTATACACACAGTATAAACTCCTTTTCTTTATTATTGATGCTCCCTCTCCTTTCAAATCACTGATGAAAACGTAGCTATTCCACGTGTCCTACCAGCTACAATGTTCATATGGCATACCAGTAGTGGATCTATATTTTTGGCTATGGATTAATAGCTCTTCAAGCAGAGAATTAAATTAATTAAATTTATTTGCTTTAAGGTGAAGCCTTGGTAGGAGGCAGTATTAGGAACATAGGAATATAGAACATAGGACTGGAAGAGGATTCAAGTCCAGTCCACTGCTATCACAGGCAATTCCATCATATAATCTCTTTCATACATTTATCAAGAACCATTTTAATATTCATTAGGTTGTTTTCCCCCCTCTACTCTCATTGGAAGGCTTTTCCAGAACCTCATTCCCCTGTTGTTTAGAAACCTTCTAATTTCCAGTCTAAATTTATTAATGATCTGTTTATACCCATTTCTTCTTATGCCAATATTGTCCTTTAGCTTGAATAACTATTCTTCCCCGATTCCCCAGGATGTATTTATGGAGAACAATCATATCGTCTCTCAGCCTCCATTTTGCTAGGCTAAACAATCCAAGCTGTTTTAGTCTCCTCTCATAAGACACAATGTCCATTCTCCTGATCATCCTAGTAGCCTTTTTCTGCACCTGTGCCAGTCGGAATTAATCTTTCTTTAACATGGTTGACCATAATTGTACACAGTATTCCAGATAAGGTCTTACCAGTGCCTTGCACAATGGCATTAATACTTCCATACCTCTACTGGAAATACCCTTGCCTGATACACCCTAGGATCGCATTTGCCTTTTTTCATGGCTATGTCACATTGGTTGCTCATCGTCATCAATTTATCCATAAGGGTTTGGCTAGGCATGGAGATTGACACACAAGCCCAGGTCTCTCTTACACACAGGACTCATACAAATATTACAGAAAATTCTTACTTCACCACATCCCTGCACATCCTTTTTGGTTTGTACTAGTGTTAAAGCACCACATGTGTCTACAGTGCTACTGTAAAACAATGTCAATAAAAATACACATTCATAGAGTATATCCTTTTTTGCACAACTGTGCAAAACAAAACTTCATCAAAAATGCAAGTGTTTTATATATTTTTCAAATTACATCTGTAGGAAATGGATACAATTCCAGCCATATTATTGGGGTTGTCAGGAATTGTATAAAAATAAAAGAACATACATGTGTGAAATACTAATTCTGTTAAAAGAACAGGAGTACTTGTGGCACCTTAGAGACTAACAAATGTATTTGAGCATAAGCTTTCGTGGGCTACAGCCCACTTCTTCTTCTTCTGTTGTGTCCATTGCAGAACTATTAATGTGGGTTTCTGGCCACTGCAATATAAAAATGTTGTAATGCTTCAAAACAGGGATAGAGAAACCAATTCTAATACTAATGAGAAATGAACTATGATATGCATGCTGGATAAAAAAACTTAAATCTACAATAGCCTAGAATTTAGGACAGCAAGGAGGAAGTTTAAAATCTAAATGGGATAGTGAATGTCAAGCCACGTTATTATTTTCAGCCATGCACAGATAATAGGGCACAGGGAGTAAAAGTGGAAATTAAAAGAAAAATACATTTGGAGGAGACATGAGGAAACAGTTTTCTTTTCAAAGGAACATACATTTATAAAGTGGCCAATCAGGAAACACTGTCGGACTTAAACACTAGGGCGACTTAAGAAAATATAAGATATTGTCTCGGAGGGATCAGAGTATTGAAAATGTAATGAGGCGTAACTTATCCCTAGAGATCTCTAATGTTCTCTTATTGTATATGCGAAGTTATTCTTGCCAAAACAGCAGCCATGAGAACATGCAGTAGAGTAAGAAGATGCAAAGGAAAAGCTAGACTGCACTCTTTGTTTTATGAACTGCACTTGTTTGTAACCTTAGATAGCAAGCTCTTCAGGGCAAAAACATGTTTTTCATTTTGCATAGTCTATTTTTTCTTTTTTACAGCACAGTATGAAGCTATGGCACTTTGTACAATAGGTTAAGCTCAACAGAAACCTAGTTAGATTGTAGGCACATTGGGGCAAGCCCTGTCCTTTTGGTCTGTGTTGAGCATAATGGATTCCTGGTCTACAATAATGCAAATAATAAATAATTTCAGGCAATGCGAATCTTTCCAATCATATTGCTGCTAAGGTGGGAGACAGGACTTTGTGGAAAGTACATTCTGATCTGGATAAGTGTGAGGAAGGGGACACAGCATAGCTCATAGTGGTTGTGAAAGGTGAGCCTATGCTAACTGAGAAATAGCATCTTCACAATTCACTTCATTGGCCTCAAATCCAAGCTTTTTGTCCCCATTCAGCCTGGCTCCTATGTACCTTAGGCCTGGTCTACACTAACCCCCCCACTTTGGACTAAGGTACGCAAATTCAGCTACGTTAATAACCTAGCTGAATTCCAAGTACCTTAGTCCGAAGTTACCGCGGTCCAGACGCGGCAGGAAGGCTCCCCCGTCGATGCTGCGTACTCTGCTCGCCGAGCTGGAGTACCAGCGTCGACGGCGAGCACTTCCGGGATCGATCCGGGGCACTTCCGGGATCGATCCGGGATCGATTTATCGCGTCTTAACCAGACGCGATAAATCGAACTCAGAAAACCGATTGCTTACATCGGACCCGGATGTAAGTGAAGACGTACCCTTAGTCATTTTGGTCTCATTCTATTCCCCTCCACTCCCACTTTGCTACCATTAAGTTAACCATTTTGCCACTCTCTTGTGTGCCTTCTTCCATTAGGTCCCCTGTACTCTTCCTGATTTGGTTCACCATGTCTACACTTCCTCCTTCTTCAAATACCTCCTTAAATACACTTCTTGCAATAAATTTATAATATTTGGCTCACCCCTTCACCCCCAAGGAATTTGCCAGACTTTAATACTTTGCCAGAATTTAACCATATGGGCTCAAATTTCCCATGCTGGGTGTCTGCCTGAATTTCCAGAGAAGCTTTCAGCAAAAGTGGTTGAGCCATTTCTGATAACAAGACTAGGGGAAAATATGTGGGTTTGCCAATGTCCATTTCTTTGCGAAGTGCTAGCACATCCAAGTTTTGGAGCAGAGACTAGACATTGGAGAGGAGGGTCGCCCTGTTGTCAGGGATGTGCTTTTCTGCATTCTCAGGAAAATCTGCCCAAACTTGTCCCAGTTACAAACCTCTGAAAATCTCAGTTTGCACAGGCTCAATATCGATTTTTTAGAGGCCGGAAGGTAAATTTTTCAAAGATTTTGTCCGCATTGAGAATGCCTCACCCTCCCACAGCTCCTAAGTGCTGAATGGAGTGAGCATGTGCCATCCCCACAGAGTGACTGAGCATGCTAGGTCCTAGGGCAGCAAGGGTATTCAGGGGCTTAGCATGACTTTTCTTGTAATTGCTATTCCTGGCAGCCAGAGCTGCGGTGGTTCCCAGCACCAGGGTGGAGGAGGAACAGCCTTAATTGGTCCAATGCAGAGGGGTAAGGAGTGGGGATAGGAGGACAGGAACAGGTTGGCATGGATAGGGTCAGACTGGGGTGGAGGCTGGGGGTCAATGGAAGCAGAAATGGACAGAGATAATAGGGAACAGGCTGGGGAGGGTGAAGACTTGGTAAGGGACAGGAGCAGAAGTGGCAGGCTGGGGAAGATGGGGCACAAGGGTGTGTAAACACTATAGCACATTCCCTTCCAGAAATAGGTCCAGGAATCTCAGTCCCAGCATTTCTCTGTAGTCATCAAAGATCCGTGAAACCCCTTGGGAAAGTAAAGTGTCTCATCCCCCTGTGGCGACTGATACACATAGCCTACTATTGCTACCTGTTACTTCCACCGGCACACCCTTAATTCAAGGGTCTGAGCTGTGGATTGAAAGATTCCATGTGTCTGTAAAAGGCCTTGTGCATTGAACATACTGTACAAATAGCTAAGAATATAGATAATCTCACTGTCACAAACAAATCTCACTGTCTCTGAAATGTATCCTAAATTCCCCATTTTAAACTTTGGACCGATATTTCTAGTTATACTCCCTTGTAACAAACTAGATAATTTATTTCCCTCCTATGTCCTTGCACCTTTCAAACATTTGCAGGTGGTTTCAAGTCCCTCTAGTAACCAAGCTGGTACTTTAATCCTTTTAATCTTTTCTCAGAACTTTCTACTGCTTGTGCCGTAAAGCTAAGAGCAGACAAGAGAGTGAGGGAATACCACTTGATTGAAACTGCAATATTGGGGGAAATTGTGCCTTCAGATCCATGTACACAACTCCCATTGACTTCAGTGAGAGTGGCACATATGTATCCAAGTGCGGAATATGTCCCTGTGTGTTTGAAGAACGCTCTGGGCCAAATTGTGCCTTCAGTCACACTAGTGGGACTCCATTGATTTCAGAATGTAGCCTTTTGTGTTTACTGGTTGAAAAGACATAGCATAGAAAGTTCCTGGATGCCTGATAATATTCACTTTTGTTCTGTCTAGTGTAAAACGCTACACAAGTTGTCCTAAACAAGCTCCCCAAATATCCATCTGGTGCAGGTATTTACACTCATCTAAACAAACCAAACGGTATTTTTACAGCTCTTTTCTTTGATGCCTACTCCTATATTAACCATTTTTCTGCATCTTTTAAAAATGATGTCCAGTGCAGAGCAGCTAGTTTTTAGAATATTTACCCCGATCAACCCACCCTGCAGTTTGTTTCATAGTCTCTATTCCATAATATACTTCCTTGGAAACTGCAAATGAGCTCAGTCTTTTCATCCTTGTCTACTACTCCAATAATGTGCTAAAACACATTAATGCAAATTTCTCATGATTGTCCATGTTATCTGTACTAAATTATTCATTACAATGCTTTTAATGTGGCCCCTTAACAATATTTCCAATATCTTCCTCTCAGCGGGGGTCTTGTTCCCTGACTCTTGACTTGGCTTTTTCTTGACTCTGGGCATAGCCTTAGCACCTCTCTAGTCCTTGAGTACCACTGTTCTCCTTAGTGGGCTGTCAAAAATCTGCTAAAGGCTTTCCTATTTCCTTCACTGCTTCCTTCAGGATTCTGGGATAGAACTCATCTGAGCCCAGTGCTTTGTCAAATGCAACAGTCCTAATTGCCTTATTATCTTCTCCATTGCAATGGCAAAGGCTTTTAACATTTTACTTTCCCCTCCAGGAGAATGTCTCTCAGTCTCAGAGATGCTACCTTCCCCTTCTTTTATGAATAATGAGGTGAAGAATTCATTTAGGCCTGCAGCAGAATCAACCTCATCTGTCACAAACTTTCCACTCATGTTCCTCAATGCCCCTGCTGTCTCATTGCCTCTTGTTGGCTTCTGAATTTATATTTAGAATCATAGACTCATGGAAATTAGAAACATAAGAGAGCTATTAGGTCATCTAGTTCATTGCCTTGCTACCGCAGGATTGTTCCCTGCAGTGCATTTCCTCATTCTTTCTTCAATCTAGTTTTAAATGGCCCAAGCACTTCCTTGGGAATCACTCCAGTGTATCTTGCAGTCAGGAAGGTTTCCCTGATATTCGTCCTAAATTTTCCCTTTCTTAATTTTAACCCTGTACTCAAAGTTAGACCCACTTGTACATCCTTAAAATAATTTCTCTCCATCCTTTCTGTTTATACGCTTCCCATAGTTATAGATTGTTATCCCTTATCGGGGCAAATTTGCCCTCCTTTACACTCATGCAACCTCACTGAGTTCAAGGGGCCTGATTATCATTTACACGAAAGTCCACTTAAAAGGACCTTAAGGTGAGCAGAAGTGGGCCCCTATTATAACCACTGTGCCTGCCTGGCCAGTGCAGAATGGGCATGAAGCTTTTTACATTGACACTACTTCCAGCCTGGAAGAGGCGATCAAGAGCTCATCTGGAATGGAGAGCACTATGGCTATTCTCTTCTTCCTCGGGTACCGGGGGCAATGGAAAGCATAGCCTATGTTACAGCAGCCTTGAGGCTGCACTAGGAGCCAGACAGTCCCCTGCACGCTCAATAGTCATTGTTGCCTCCCCTTTCATTCCTGTTGCAAGAGAAAAAATGGAGTAACTAGGACTTGGGCCCAAGAGCTGTGTACACGAGTGTAAACTAGGGAAGAATTTGTCCTATCACATAACTCCTAGTGTTCCTTAGCCAAGGAATTTGTACTTACCTCATTTAGTTTTCTTAAAAATTAATTCTCTCTGCCCTTTCATAAATTTGGTTGCTCTTCTGATAAGTCCTTGCATCTTGTCTATACTGTTTTATGATTCAGGTACCTAAAAGTGAACACAATATTCCAGGTTCTGAGTTATTAGAGCCACCTAGCACACCTGCTTGTTCTAGATCATGATATTTTTAAATGCTATGTTGTTTATCTTTATTCCCTTTGCTATTATATATCATTTGTTAGTCTAGTAATCCTGATTCATTTTTACACTTCATAATTTTTTCAGGCTTTTCACCATCTGTGTCTTGTTCCCTGATATTTTCAGGTGTCCAGTATGGTTTCAACTTCCTTCATCACGCTGTGAACCTCTTCCTTTTTCTTCTTGGACAGCTTAATGTGATTTGACATTCCCCCACCATGTTGCATTGGTCTGTTGTTATTTCCACATGTAGCCACTGTGATTGGAAATGACTGCATATGATTATAGCTAGACACAATATTGTGAGTATATTGCTGCAGGGTGTAACTGTGGGAGGATGGGAACCTGAAGGAGAAGAGGTTTTCCTCACAGTTGTTAGGTTTTATTCCTCATAACAAGGCAAAATCAGGAGTCAGCTAAGGTCAGTACAAAAATATATCCCCTTTATATGTGTAACAGTGAAAAAGCAGCGAGCTGTGAAAAACGGGCAGCTAGCAATACAACTATCCTTAAAGGCATTACAAAGTCAACACAGTACAGTGTTAAGGTAGGGAGTGAGGACAAGTATCTTCCATGCACGCTGGGTTGTAATCTCTTCCTCCTCTTCCATCACAATTACTGGTATTCTCTATCCTGCATTCTAGGTAGAAAGGAGCACTATATGAAGAGTATATACTAAGAGTTTTTGCATTTCCTTCCCTAGGGTAGACAAAGAGACTCCCTAGAGTCAAGCATTACAACATGCACCACTACAAGTCTTTCTTATTCCTAGTTTACATATTAGTAGAGATGCTTGGGTAATGTGTTAGCTGGTTCCACAGCTTGTGGCTACTCCTAAATGCATATTGCCCTTTATATATTTCCTACAAATACAGCTTCCAGAAAAATTCATTTGGGATATTGGCATAGAAATCTACTGTCTCCGTGTCTCCAGCACTTTTGCTGTCATGTCATTGCCATAAGTAGTATAGATAGATAGATTTTAAGGCCAGAAAAGACCATCATGATCCTCTAGTCTGACCATCTCTGTATCAGAAATTAAATAATTTCACTCAGTAATTCTCATATTGAGCTCAATAGCTTCTGGTTAAACTAAAGTATATCTGTTAGAAAGATATCTAATCTTGATTTAAAGACTTCAAGTGACAGAGAAACTATTATGTCCTTTGGTAAGCTGTTCAGCTGTTCAATTACCCGCACTGTTAAACATTTGCACTTTATTTCCAGCTTGATTTTTTGTTGCTTCAGCTTCCAGCCATTGGATCAAAGGCATTGTTATGCCTTTGTCTGCTAGAATAAAGAGGCCTCTACTATCACAAATCTCCATATCTAGGTACTGGTACAACAGGATCAAGTTACTTCTTTACCTTTTGTTTGCAAACCTAAATAGTTTGAGCTCCTTAAATTTTTCATTGTAAGGCATGCTTTCCAGACCACAGATCATTCTTTTGAATCATGCCTTATTAATTATTATTATTGTTTATATTACCATTACATCTAGGAGTCTCAGTCAGGGACCAGGACCTCATTGTACTAGGCATTATACAAACAGAAAAAAAGACAATCCCTACCCCAAAGAATTTACAATCTAAGTGTAACCCTCTCTGGAGTTGCTTATTCCTGACATATTACAATAAGCTTTTAGGGGACTTGCCCCTGGACTACAGCAGCAATGGCTACAGAGACAAAGGATTCCAGTTCCCACTTTACCTAGAGTCCACCGCAGAGATAGAACAAGCTGGAAGCTACTACAAGAACCAATCAGAAGCCAGAACTCATAGACCAAGGGTATTTTGGCTGTTGGAATGGAGTGGGAGAGAGAAGCATTTAGGGGGCTGGAGCACATGACTTTTGAGGAGAGGCTGAGGGAACTGGGATTGTTTAGTCTCCAGAAGAGAAGAATGAGGGGGGATTTGATAGCTGCTTTCAACTACCTGAGGGGGGGTTCCAAAGAGGATGGAGCTAGGCTGTTCTCAGTGGTGGCAGTTGACAGAACAAGGAGCAATGGTCTCAAGTTGCAGTGGGGGAGGTCCAGGTTGGATATTAGGAAACACTGTTTCACTAGGAGGGTGGTGAAGCACTGGAATGCTTTACCTAGGGAGGTGGTGGAAACTCCTTCCTTGGAGGTTTTTAAGGCCCGGCTTGACAAAGCCCTGGCTGGGATGATTTAGTTGGAAATTGGTCCTGCTTTGAGCAGGGGGTTGGACTACATGACCTCCTGAGGTCCCTTCCAACCCTGATATTCTATGATTCTATGATTCTAAGGTATTGTTGTTGTTTTATTTTTTTAGTTACTTCAAGGACAAGGTAGGCCCATTACTCAATGAGGGGAAATAAACAATAACAGAAAATGTGGAAATGGCAGTAGTGCTAAATGACTTTTTTGTTTCTGTTTTCATCAAAAAGTTTAGTAGCAATTGGACATCTAACTTAATGAATCCCTGTGAAAATGAAGTAGGATCAGAGGCTAAAATAGGGAAAGAAGAGTTAAAAATTACTTAGACAAGTTAGATGCCTTCAAGTCCCCAGGGCCTGCTGAAATGCATCCTAGAATACTCAAGGAGCTGGCTGAGGAGATATCTGAGCCATTAGCGATTATCTTCGAAAAGTCCCGGAAGCCAGGAGAGATTGCAGAGGACTGGAAAAGGGAAAATATAGTGCCCATCTATAAAGAGGGAAATAAGGACAACCCAGGGAATTAAAGACCAGTCATCTTAACTTCAGTAACCAGAAAGAAAATTGAGCAAATAATCAAGCAATCAATTTTCAGACACCTAGAAGATAATAACGTGTTAACTAACAGTCATCATAGATTAGTTAAGAACAAATCATGTCAAACCAATCTAATAGCTTTCTTTGACAGGGTAACAAACCTTGTGGATGCAGCAAAGTGGTAGATGTGGTATATCTTGACTTTAGTAAGGCTTTGATACTGTCTTGCATGACCTTCTCATAACAAACCAGGGAAATACAACCTAGATCGGGGTGGACAAACTTTTTGGCCCGAGGGCCACACTGGGGTTGCAAAACTGTATGGAGGGGCGGGTAGGCTGTGCCTCCCCAAACAGCCTGGCCCCCATCCCCTATCCAACCCCTCCCACTTCCTGCCCCCTGACTGCCCCCCTCAGAACCCCCAACCCATCCAACCCCTCCTGCTCCTTGTCCCCTGACCGCCCCCTCCCGGGACCCCCCACCCCTAACTGCCTCCGGCCGCCGGGGAGAGCGGAGCCGCGGCGGGCTCGCCGCCCTCCCCCCGGCGCTCTGGCCGCTGGGGAGAGTGGAACCCCGGCCGGCTCTCCGCCCTCTTTCTGATGCTCTGGCCGCCAGGGAGAGTGGAGCCCCAGCCGGGCTCTCCGCCCTCCTCCCGGCGCTCTGGCCGCCGGGGAGAGCGGAGCCCCGGCCGGGCTCTCCGCCCTCCCCCCGGCGCTCTGGCTGCCGGGGAGAGCGGAGCTGCGGCCGGGCTCTCCGCCCTCCTCCCGGTGCTCCGGCTGCCAGCGGAGCCGCGGCGGGCTCGCCGCCCTCCCCCCAGCGCTCCGGCCGGTCAGGGAGAGCAGGCCCGCGGCCAGGCTCAGCGCCCTCCCCTGCCACACTCCGCGCCGGGGGGGGGGAAGGAGGTGGGGGTGGTGGCAGGAGGCTTTTTTGCCTGGGGCGGCAAAAAAGCCAGAGCCGGCCCTGCCCATAGGTTGGGGCTGATCTGAAGGATGCTCAAGTCGCTGTTCTGGCAGCTGGGGATTGTGATTGGGTATATAAACCCCACATTGGGATAGAATGGTGTTAAGGAGCAATTCTGGGCCCAAGTGGCTCCACCCCTCCACCCCTGAAGATCCTCCTCCATCTGTAGGAGGAGCTTAAAAGGGAGCCAGGCAGCTCAGAAGAGGGCAGACAGGAGAGAAGGACAGACCTGTCTTGGGAGCTCCTGAGTAAAGGTCCGGCTGAGTCCTGACTGCAGGGGAGAAAGCTCTAAACAGCAGTGACCCCAGGCCCTAGAGGAGGGGCTAGCCTTTTGTTAGGACTAGGGTGGAGTGACTAAGGTGTCATTCCACCTTCTGGAGTGGGCTTTTGACCATGGCCTTAATTGGGAGGTAAATGGTAGTCAGTGGCCCAGGAAGGCAGCTCCAGAGCACTCCTAGGTGTTTGATATTACTGCCTCTCATAGGGTGCTGGGCCAGAGCCCAGTGGAGAGTGAAGGCTCAGTCTTCCCTGCCGGTCCCCTTCTTGCAAAGGGAGCACTAACCCCTTACCCCCTGGAGCTAAGGGGGATAGAGACTGTTACACCCTGACACCCCAATATTCACCACTGTCAAGTAATTAGGATATGTCTTATACAAACTATGCTTTTTGAGGTATCATTCTAAACGTCTTGATCTGCTAGACATTAATATCTCATTGGATTGCATGTGGTATTGTCGTGTGTGAAGTTATGAAGTTTGGCTATGTATGTGTTACTGAAACATGTTGTGAGGTTGAAAGCACCCACAAACAGCCTTTCAGGTATGACAGTAAAAAGGCCAAAGAATGTTAATGGTTTACTGAGGAAATGCACAGAAGCACAAGGATTACCCTAGGAACTGTGTACAATAGAAACCTCTCAGAGATAGCACTACACAATGGGAACTGTTTGACCCTGATCACAGCAAAAGAGCTTTCCAGCAAGTGGGGAGAAGATATAAAGGGGGGAAAATGACATTATAGGAGGACCTCACTCTTCCTACAACAACACGCCTGAAAACCCCTGAGGAACAAAGACTGAACCGTGGGAAGTGATGGTCCCAGGCTAGAAGGATTCACCTGTGTATGAAAACCTGGGAAAGCCAATGCAACTTGTGCCTTAAGAATTTGCCAGCCTGTTTATCACTCAGGGTAAGAATTTGCTAATTAATATCTTACCTAACTGTTAAGCTCAGTTTGTGGTTTTTGTTTATTTACTACGGTAATCTGCTTTGATCTCTTTGCTATCCCTTATAACCACTTAAAATTTACCTTTTGTAGTTAATAAACTTATTTCTTGTTTATAACATAACCCTGTTTGTGCAATTCATATCTGGGGGTGGGGGCAAGAAGCTGTGCACATCTCTCTCCACATTGAGAGGGAGGGCAAATGTTTATGAGCTTGCACTGTGCAGATTTTTCTATACAGTGCAAGACAGTATTATTTTGGGTTTATCTCCCCAAAGGGGTGTGCATCTGAGTGCTGGGTGAATCCTCTAACACAGAGCTGACTTCAGTCTGTGTCTGCAGCTGGGTGTGGCCCTGCCTGTGTGTGTGTGCTGCAAGAGGCTGGAGAGCCTAATTCAGCAAAACATGGAGAGGGAATCCAGGCTGGTGGAGCAGGAGAGGCTCAGTGAAACCTCAGGACATCAGGTGGCATCACGGACGGGGGGGAGTCCAACCTGTCACAGAGACATTGTAAGCCCTGAGGCAAGGGCATTCAGCCCACAGAGGCCTGGATTGGGCTGAAGACTCTTTTGTGGAGGAGGTTGGATTTATATAGATTTTGTTGGACTCTGTTATCCCTCCATCCTTGGAGGGGGCAGACTCAATTGGTGACCTGGTTGGAGGACTGAGACCACCACTGCACCGAAGTGGCTAGCAGGAGACCCTAGAGATGGGAAGAATTGCAACCTAGGTACTGAACCACCATGCGGCACAAGTGCAACCCATCACAACTTGTGGAGAATGTGGGCATCTGTTCCAGGCCTGCTGAAAGGTCTAGAAAGAAAGAAAGAAAGAAGGTAAAGAGGATGAATATGAAGAAATTGTTGAAGTGGCTGAAGGACTGCCAACAACAGGCACCCCAACAGCAACAGCAACATAACCAGTTGTTTCAACAAATGGCTGCTCAGCAACAAGATAATCAGTACAGCAGCAGCAAGAGCAGCAGCAGCTCATCCGGGAGTTGGCGAGGCAGCAGCAAGAATAGAAATAGTACCTGGTCCAGCAAGTGGCAACCCTTTCACAGCCACAATGGACCCAGCTGTGGGTCCCCCTAGTGCCATTCCTCATCACCTTTGATCAGGTCACCTCTGTAGCTTGGTAGCCACCCAAGCACCAGGCTCAAGCCATGATGCTGTGGCTGCACAAAACTATTCACGGGTCAAGGCAGCCATCTCTGATATTTTCAACATCATGGCCAAAATGCACCAGCAGCGCTTTTGTCAGAAGAGATACCCACGTGGGACCTGATCTCAAACAGTGGCTGAAAGCATTAAGGTACATTGTTGGCATTGGCTTGAACTTGAAAAATGTACCAGGGAGCAGGTGGCGGAGCAAATTTTTCTGGAGCAATTAAAACACAGATCCTTCCAACTTGGGGGTCGAGTGGGTGCGGCAACATAGACCTGAGATGTTAACCAGTGCAGTGACCATAACAGAGAATTATATGGCTTCTGCAAGTCCATCCACTGAAACATTGAGGCCATAAGCTGCTTATCTCTGGGGATTGCCACCTACAGGTCCACAGGCCAGGTGAGGAGAGCAGCCTCCAGGAAATCCTATGCCTGGACCAGACCTGCTACCAACCATGGAGGCCTGGTCTTACATGGACCAAAAGAGCAAGGAACAGCCTGACATCAAGGAAGGGCCCAATTCCCCCCGCCCCCCCCGGAGAGCAGTGAGTTGGGACGGGGTTCTTTGACAGGTGGCTGCTTTGCATGTGGACAGTGGGGTCATTTCCAGTGTGACAGACCCTTCATGGACTGCAAATATGTGCAGGCATGAACAGCTGGCACCAGGGCTTGGAGGAGAGGCCTGGCAAAAATGTTAGTCTCAATACAGGTAAAGAGGGAGGAGATGCTAGGAGTAATAGACAAACTACAGACTAATATTGGTTAAGAAACAGCTAGCAGTCCCTGGGAGCACCCGTGGAACCACCATCTTTCTCCAATCTGTGCATGGGGATGTAAGCCCATATCCCATGAGGGTAGTACAGTTTATAGTGGGCAACCACTCAGGCACTGTCTGGGCAGGCTTTGTCCCCATTTTAGCTTACCTGGTAATTCTCAGCTAGATTTGGCAGTATTCCAAGGAGATCATAAAATCATGGGGTGACTGCACCCTGAAGGGGTTTACTCACACTTAGAGACCTCTATTTTACAGGCACCTGATGAGTTGGTGAGGACTGGGCAGAGAGAAGATCCCAAAGAAGGGATCTCCTGACAGATACAGAACTTCCCAGGCAACCAGGAAAATGGGAGCCTTGGGCACCTTGGGCTTAGACCTGTTGGTGACAGATATGGACTTTGTAGATGAACAGAAGAATGACCCAACCCTAAGCAGGGCATATGAACAAATTGCCCATGTGAATGATTAAGAGATCAACTCACAACAGTCGAAACAGTGGACCCTCTTAGAATTTAGAAAAGAGAGGCTGTACCATGTAGTGAGGGACCACCCCCCGCAAACCCAAGAAGTAAGGGTGCAGCTCCAGGTCCCAAGAAATTTCTGCCATGAAATATTGCAGCTGGCCCATGCAGTACTTTTCAGGGGACACTTGGGGCAAGAGATGATTCCTGAAAAGGTGGCACTAAGGTTTTAGTGGCTGAGTGTACATAAGGAAGTTAAAGACAACTGTGCATTATGCCCTGAGTGCCAGTGAGTGGGGCCCAAGTGGACCACAAAGGCCCCACTAGTGCCTCTCTCTTGGTAGCGGGAGTAACCTTTGAAAGGATTGGTATGGACCTGATAGGGTTGCTGTAAAAAAGCTCAGCCAGATACCATCACATCTTGGCAATATTGGATTATGCCATGTGGTATCCTGGAGCTAACCGCCTTCCCTCAACAACTGTGGCAACCATCTCAGCTGAACTGATGAAAGTCTTTGATAAAGTAAGAATCACAAAGGAGATATTAATTGATCAAGTGACCAATGTTATATAACAATTAATGAAGGCATTGTACAACTTGTTGAAGATCAACCCCATGAAGACATTGTTTTAGCACCCCCAAATGGATAGGCTGGTAGAACGTTTCAATAAAATGCTGAAAGAGGTGAAGTAAGAAAGTTTTCGGCCTCAGATCCCTTTCATTGATTGCTCCTGCCTCTTCTATTTGCCACAGGCATCTGTAGGGTTCTCCCCATTTGATCTTCTATATGGAAGGCAGTCCTGAGGGTTCCTATTTCTCCTCCGTGAGGCATGGGAGGAGCAAGGCCCCAAAACAACCAATATGGAGCAATATGTGCTCCATCTGAGTGAAGACTTAAAGATTCCGGGGACTTCAATGAAGGAGAACTTACTGAAGTCACAGCAGAATCAGAAATAAGCCTACAATAAAGGGGCCAGGTTGTGAGAATTCCAGCCCAGGCATAGGATGATATTGTTACTGTCAACCTGGGAATCAAAATTGTTGGCCAGGTGGGAAGGGCCCTTTGAGGTAGTGAAATGAGTAGCTATAGAGGAGAAAGCAGAAACAGATATATTACATAAATCTGCTGAATGCCTGGAAGGACCAAAAAGGGTCTCCTTATCATGCCCTTCCCACCTGAGCTTGGCCCACGGGCACCAATAAACCATGATCCAGGACCAGTGCGAATGGGAGAAGAATTAGGGCCCAATCAGAAATAGCAAATACAATGATTAGTTGAAGCTTTTCCCTCTGTGTTCTTGTTGGGATGGACCCACCTAGCCTATCATCATGTAGACACCAAGCCAGGGAAAAAAGTCCATGAAAATCTATGGCCCCTCCCATGGAAAATGTGGGAGTCAGTTCACCAAGAACTACAGGCCATGTTGGCTGTAGGGATTGTTGAAAAGTGTTATCGTGAATTGAAAAGTCCCACTGTACTTGTGCCAAAGCCTGATGGGTCAACCTGATTTTGCATTGACGCCAGGAAAGTAAAGTAAATACAGCATCAAAATGTGATGCGTACCCTATGGCTAGAATGGATGAGATGCTGGAGAGACTAGAGGCCATCAAATACCCTCGACCTGACAGAAGAGGATTGGCAGATCTCTTTGATGACTGAGTTACAAGAAAAAAATGTGTTTTCAACCCCTTTAGGGTGTTTGGTCTCCATAGGGCTGCAGGCACCTTCCAAAACCTAATGAACCGGGTTCTGCAGCATCATGGACAATATGCTGTGGTGTTCATTTACAGCCCTGACTGGAACAAACACATAAGGCATGTCACTGCAGTCCTACAGGACCTCAAGGAGGAGGGACCAATGGCCAACACAACCAAATGGCTGGCCAGCCAGGAAGTGCCTTATCTGGGCTATACAATGGGGAATGGAAAATTATGGCCAATGGTCAGCAAAGTTCAAGCCCTAATGCAAAGCCCTGTCCCAACCAAACACATACACACACACACACACACACACACACAAAGTACAGTGCTTCCTAGCCAGCTATTACAGGCACTTTGTGCTGAACTTGGCCAAGATTGCAGTGCCTCTGACGGAATTAGTGAAAGACACAAGCACAAAGAAAATTTGGTGGTCCCAGGCCTGTGACAAAGACTTCAGAACTCTGAAGGACCAGTGGAGTCAGGAACCAGTCCTTTTCCAGATTTTTCAAGGCAACTCATTGTAGAGTTGTAGATGCTTCTGAGTAGGTCTTGGGGCCATACTGTCTCAGAACTTTGACAGAAAAGAACACCCACTCCTCCACCTCAGTAGGAAATTGTTCCCCTGAGAAATATCCTACTCTGTCATTGAGAAGGAGGCCCTGGCAGTAAAGTGGGCCATGGACGCCATTACACTATTATTTGTTGGGGAATCCTTTTTCTCCTAGTGACAGATGATGCACCCCTCCACTGGCTAAACTCAATGAAAGACTACAACCCCAGGATTATTTGACGGTACCTCTCCTTGCAACTGTACAGTCTCCAAATACTCCACTGGGCAGGGAAGAACCACAAGAATGTGGATTTCTTTTCACACAAAGGGGAAGAACAAAGATCCCAGAGTAGCACCCTGGCTCTGGGCCTGAGGGTGAGGGTGTGTGATGGTGTCTATAAACCCCACACTGGGAAAGAAGGGGTTAGGGAGTAGTTCTGGGCTCAGGTGGCTTGGCCTTGCTGCACCTGCACTATGCAATACCACTGGTAAGCGCAGCCCATCAGAGGCACCAATGAGATACAGGTATGCCTGTCCATGCCCCCCTTTTCTCCTGAGAGTACTCTCTATACAAGGGGCCACCATGCTGGCCCTATACCACATATGGATTCCCCCTAAGTAAAGAGATTTCTGAGAGGGCTGGATTCCCTGGGTTTCTAGATGCTTTGTGCCACCGTAACAGCACAAAGCAGCTGGAGTGGACCTAAGCTCAACATGAAAATTTGCAAAATGCATGGAAGCCAGATCCCCGTTCTGATCTGACAGTCTAATTCAGATGTGTGGGATGTGGCAGATAAAACACACAGATGTGCAGACACACTTGGTGAGAAGATCAGCAGTGAAAGGTTTTGTGAAAGAAGACTATTAAGAGAGATTTGAAGATGGAGAGGGATGGTACTAGGCACACAGGAAAAAGGCAATAGTTCCAAGAGTAATGGGTGGCATGAAAGATGTGATCAAACGGGAGAAATTGACTAAAGGGGTCCCACAGCTGTAAAGGCTGAGAGTCCTATTCAATAAAATTGCGTGATTCAGCAGAGCATCAGCAATGAGTGGCCATAGAAATGAGTCTTTTCATATAGGAAATTTACTGGAATTAAAAAGCTATTGCTTCTGAATATCTATGCAGGTATTATTCTGCAGCTTCCATTAAGAGTGGAAATGAGGGCAAATAAGCATATGCAGCTTCAGGCCAAACAGGACTGGAAGCTGCACATGCTTACACCATAGAGTGCCAGATTATTTACTGAAGAAGCTGCCAACACTGAGAGTAAATACATCCAATCTGCACATTGTAGTCAATTTAGGATCAAACCCATTTAGCATCCTCTTCTACAGGGACCCACACACCTGCACAACATTTGGTTTTATCAAAACAGTTTGCCCATTTAAACTAAAGGAGGTGGAGGGAGCTCTGTGTCCTTATGTGTGGGCCCCTGGCTTTTTATTAACTATTATGAAGACACTGACAATTAGCCTAGACCCCTTCAGCATCGAAATTACCTATCATCCACTAAAATGGTGGCATTGAAAAAATAATTAGCACCTACCTGCTATTTCAGTGTGAAGCACAGCCAAGGAATATGATCATCAACACAAATCTTCCAGAGCTGCTTGGCAAAGATCTAGCCACTTTTACTTTCAGCAGGCGTGTCCTTTAAAAAAAACAACCCAAAACAAATAAACCTCAAGAACTTAATCTGACATTAGCTGCAGATGGTGGCTACAGCAATCCAAGTTTAATCTTTGAGCTCTCATATACCAAGTTCAAATCCCCCCGTTTGTAAATTTCTCTTCTCCTATATTTTATAAAAATAAAAGTGTTCTCTTACCATGAAGTCTCCTTGCAATACCAGCTGCTAAGAGAATACACTCAAAAATAAAAATGTTGTCATTGTGAAATAAGATATATTTAATTAAATAAAATAGAAAAGCTAAGTGCTATTACAAGAACATAAAACTGTAAGGCACAAGATAAAACTAAATTACTACAAGGCAGCTCAATTCAATCTAATCCTTGAAGATAAAGACAGAGCCAGAAAATTGCAGGTATTGTCAAATCAACATAAGCCCTAAGCAAATATTAACTAGGGATATATAAACTGATTTATAATAAATACAAGTATGAATGCTAGGATTAGTTAAAGAAATGCAAACAGAACTACATTAGGGTGTAAAATACTCCAGTTTTGCTCTGTGAACAAATGGGAAGTGTACACTAGAAAGCACCATTTGTCTTAGTTACATTTTCACATTACCTAATTTGAGAAGATCTTGAGAAAAAAATATGGATGAGTGGGAAAATATGGTATATTTCTGTCTAATAATTTTGAATAAAACTCAATTATGAGTTTCTTAACATGTAAAATGAAGTTTTCTGTCTGGTCTATTGTAGTCATTTGTTCTATTGTAGATTTAGTTGCTAAGGCCTTGTCTACACTACCGGGTAAATTGGCCTAAGTTACGCTACTCCAGCTACGTGAATAATATGGCAGGAGTCGACAAAGCTTAGGTCGACTTACTGTGATGTCTACACCGTGCTGCGTCAACAGGAGACACTCTCCCGCTGACTTACCTTAATCTTTTTGTTCTGGTGGAGTACCGGAGTTGACGAGAAAGGGCTCTGTGGTCGATTTAGCGGGTCTTCACTAGACTCGCTAAATCGATCCCCGCTGCATTGATCACAGCAGCGTCAATCCCCGGTAAGTGTAGACATGGCCTAAATTATTGTGAATGCATGATTATACTGACTGATCCAAACACAAGTTGGATCCTCGAATGGTATAAGTGGGTGCAGTTCCATTTACTTAAATGAGCATCTGGCCTATACTTTCGTATGATACTAATAAAGATTTATTTAGAACTTTAAACTGATACCATACTTGCTGCCTTACAAGCTCTTTCTTAAGAAGGCAGTAGAATAAAAGATTTTGTATCTGTAGAAACTAATGGCTATATCCTATAATAGTTTATACACACGAGTAACTGTTGAGTACTCACACTGAGTAAGTGAGGGCAGCCAGTTCAGCACCTTCTGGGCCAATCCAAAACCCATTGGAGTCAACAGGAATCTTTCTTTGGCTTCAATGGGTTTTGAATTAAGTGCTAGTTCAAGGGACAAAATAAGCCATTTTGACCAACAATTCTGTCCCTCTACATTTTAGTTTTTAACCAATCTGTCCTTTTTTATTTCCGTTTTTGTTCCCTATTGAAAGGTAAAGATGGTATACTGCAGGCTTCAGTGGCCTTCCTTAGTAGCTTATTTCAACTCACACACAAACCACTATGCTAAAAGAACATTAAGGCTGGAAAGTCAAGTGCTGAAAAATTAGGGCCTAGGTCCACACATTGAACAATGAGGATAAAGCAAACAAAACATTCAATAGCTGCTCGTTAAGTGAGCACCGTTTGTCCTGTGCACTGAATGAGGCAGGAGTTGTTTGGAAACAAATAGTATGTGCTCATGTAATTAAAGACTGTAATATAATGAGTATGCAGAAAGGGGGCAAATCAAAGTTGCATATGCAGAGAACCTTAATTCTGGAATGTCCTAACTTTTGAGTGATTGATTTGCAACCTTAATAATCTTTTTTTGCTTAGCTTTTTGTGTGTAATTTCCTAGGTTTAAAAAAAAAAGCAAAGTGAAAGAACAGAAATTCCACCATAGAAACGTGGTTCATCAGTGGGGTTGGAACTTTTAGATCCACCACACAGACCTCCAACATTTGTGCTAATGGAATAAGTGATAGCATGTGGACCAGCAATAGGGAGATGAGATACATACTTTGCAGTGGATTTCACGAATATCTGCTGACAGCAGAGGAATTGTGAGGAATTTGGGGTTTCACTAGAGACTGTGGAGGGGAGAGTATTTTAATGGGCACAGACTCTTCTGCTTTCTGGCCCCAACTTCACCCATTCCATCCCATCTGTCCCTGTCCAAGTCTTCCCCACCAAGTCCCATTTTCATTACATACCCCTTTACCGGTCTCCACACTTCTGGCTTCTCATCCCAGCCATTTTCATTCTTCTTCCCCAGCCACTATTAGCCTTCCCCTTCAGGCTCCCCCAGTTCCCAGTCTCCTTGCCAAGCCAGGCTCAGTACCCACCTCCATCCAAGCTATCTCCTCCCTTCTCCTCCCCCCTCTTCCCAAACTGACTCCCAATCTCAGTCTCCCTCTCTGGGCCCCTCATCTTTGGCTCCTTGCCAGTCTTTTCCCCCATCCAGTCTCTGTCCTACCCTTGTCCCCAGCTCCTTGTCAGTTGTCTCTCCTTTCTCCTGCCCACTCCACCTCACTGGTTCCAAGTCCCAGTCTCCTTGTCCAGCCAGCCCCAGTCTCCACTCCCCTCCTAGTTTCTCATCCTATTTCAGTGTCACCCCTGTCCCCTAGCCAATGGGCTCCCTGTTTCCCTACCAGCTCCCAGTCCCAGTCTCCCTTCTTTGTGGCTCCCAGACCCAGTGTCCTTGTCCAACTGATCCCAGTCTCTCCCCTCTAACTCCCAGTCCCAGTTTCTTTCCCCACCCCCTCCTGTGCAAGTCTTACCAGACTTCTTTTCCCAATATACTTCTTTCCCTCCCCCTGGTCGGGTTTTATCCCCTCTTCATTTGAATCAGATGGCTTCCCCCACTGTGCTGTTTGGGTGCCAGCAAGGGAGGGGTCATTGAGAACACAGGAGAGACAGGTTTGCAGTGCCTGACCTATGCATATGCGTGCTAGAGCATTTCAAAGAAAGTGTCACAAGAATTGTTTAGCGTGAGCAAAACAATGTGTTTCACCCCCACACACCTTGTTCTTGGAAACAGATGAACCATTTTGGCTGAAAATTTTCAGAAAGATTTAACCTGGGGCAAACTCCTGGCATGGGCAATTTCAGCCTAAATCATTAAAGTCTGACAAAGTTATAAGCAACTGAAAACAGGGCCTTATAACAGGAAGTGTTGGACAGCTTAATAGATGGCACTACCAGCTCCGCCTATAAAATAAGTGCGCCTGAATTGTGTTTAGTCTTAGTTTCATCATTCATAGGTTATGACTCCAGGTTTATTCTGCCTCTCACTAGTAAAAACATTTTGTGTCATTCCACCTTTAAGCATATTTTGAATACTGTCTGTGAGGTCATCTCAGAGATTTCCCTGCTGCTGAGAAACAGCTCAAGCTTTTTAACCTTCCCTCTGCAGGTACATTCTGGAGGCCTGGAGTCAATGTAGTTTAACCTATATGTGATTTGCTGCTCCAAGGCAAAAAAGATCCTTCCCATGAAGAGAGGACTGACTGAAAATGAGCACACTAGATGACTGAAAGCTAACTGATCTTTTGTACAACTATTTCACTTCTTTTTGACTGATATTCTATTCTCTCCCACCCCTACCCCCCATTATCCTAATAGGGTTTTTTTTTTAACTACAGGGATACGGTTGGATATTTTAGGCTTTCAAGTTTTCCCACAATGACACTTCTTCCTTTGATATTCTATCCCTGTGCTGATGCCTTCCAGTACCCTGTTAGTTTCTTTCTTTCTTTCTTTGCAAGGATAAAGTGGTATATCTCCCGCTTTTAAGATTTCCCACAATCTTTTTCCTGGTCAATTCACAGCATGCTTTTTTCCTTTAATATTGCTCTGGGATGTACTTCTTGTCAGTTTTTATGGTATTCATGATTAATCCAAAGACGAAACAGTCTGCTAACAAAGAAAATGTTCACACAGGTTATTTTTGGTATCATTCTTAAACCAAACAGAACAAACCAAAAAACAAAAACAAACATAGCAAACTGCATAACCAGTAGATAAAATGAATGGATTCATTTTTGTATTCCTCTGTGAGGTTATTATATGTGCAGCTTGGCTGTTACATGGAGACTACCTGCGTCGTTTTGTCCCAATTACTCAGGGCAAAGTTGGAGGCTTTCTGTGCTGCATTACGTCTACTTTGATGTTGCACTGCACATCCCTGACTCAAATATGAGGTGTCAGAACAGGGTTAGAGTAAGTGGATGCATATCAGAATGGTGTGAATAGAAACAGTGCAGCACCTGTATGGATACCCCTGATGTTAATTTCCAAAGCAGATGATGGAAAGGTGAGAGAGAATTAGCAAAACAGTCGGATCACCATGAAAACTCACATGTTATTTCATTAACTCCATTTTACTTCTTTAGATAGACGGGTGTTACCACCATTATCCTCAGAAGAATATTACCACGTGCTAGACAAACTGTAAGCTCTTTGGGGCAGTGGCCATGTCTACCGGTGTGTTTGCACAGTGCTGAGTACAATGTGGTGTTGATCCTGTCTGATGCCTCTTGGTGCTAGCATAATAATAATAGATCCTAAGATCTCAAAGAATTTTATAAATATTTGATGATTGTCTCACAACACCTCTGTGAGGTAGGTAAGTTTTGCATTTTACAGATAGGTAAACAGAAGCATAGAGAATTTAAACTACAGGCCTTAGGACATACAGCAAGCCAGTGGCAGACATGGGAAACAGAATATTATAGATTCATAGATTTTATCTGGTCAGAAGGGACCATTAGATCATGATAGATAGAAATGTAGTAGTGTTGATGTAATATACTAAGGCCTGGTCCACACTACCCCCCCACTTCGGACTAAGGTACGCAAATTCAGCTACGTTAATAACGTAGCTGAATTCGAAGTACCTTAGTCCGAACTTACCGCGGGTCCAGACGCTGCAGGCAGGCTCCCTCGTAGATGCCGCGTACTCCTCTCGCTGAGCTGGAGTACCGGCGTCGACGGCGAGCACTTCCGGGATGGATCCGGGATCGATTTATCGCGTCTAGACATGACGCGATAAATCGATCCCAGAACATCGATTGCCTGCCGTGGGACCCAGAGGTAAGTGTAGACGTACCCTTAGACTCCTGTAAGACATTTGACTTGGTACCACACAACATTTTTACTAAAAAATAGAATGAGATAAAATTAACATGGCACACCTTAAATGTATTAAAAACTGGCCAACTGATAGGTCTTAAAATGTAATTGTAAACAGGGAATCATTATTGTTTGGGTGCATTTCTAGTGGAGTCTTGCAGGTATTGGTTCTTGGCCCTATGCCATTTAACATTTTTATCAATGATTTGACTGAAAACCTCAAATCACCACTGATAAAATTTGCAGATGACATAAAAATTGGGGGCGTGGTAAATAACAAAGAGGACAGGTCACTGATTCAGAACTACACCGCTACCCCGATATAACGTGACCCGATATAATACGAATTTGGATATAATGCGGTAAACCAGTGCTCCGGGGAGACAGGGCTGCGCACTCCAGTGGATCAAAGCAAGTTTGATATAACGCGGTTTCACCTATAACGCGATAAGATTTTTTGGCTCCTGAGGACAGCGTTATATCAAGGTAGAGGTGTATATGAATCGCTTGGTAAGTTGGGTGCAAGCAGATAATACAGATGCAAGCAAATATAAGATGGTAAGTTGTGTGCAAGCACATATAATTATATTTGAATATATACATCTAGGAACAAAGAACATAGGTAAGAGAAAATAATATGCATTTTAATATGGCTAAATATAAATGTGTCCCCTAAGAAAAAAGAATGTAGACCATACTTATAGAATGGGGAACTCTATCCTGGGAAGCAGTGACTCTGAAAAAGATTTGGGGGTTGTGGTGGATAATCAGCTGAACCTGAGCTCTAAGTGAGATGCTGTGACCAAAAGAGCCAGTGTGATCTTAGATGCATAAACAGGGGAATCTGAATAAAAGTACAGAGATTATTTTACCTCTGTATTTGGCACTGGTGCAACTGCTGCTGGAATACTGTGTCCAGTTCCGAAGTCCAGAGTTAGAAAGATGTTGATAAATTGGAGAGGTTTCAGAGAAGAGCCATTAGAATGAATAAAGGATTAGAAAGCCTGCCTTATAGTGATAGACTCAAGGACCTCCCAATCTATTTAGCTTAACAAAGAGAAGGTTAAGCGATGGCTTGATTATAGTCTATAGTACTTACATGATGAACAAATATTTGATAGTGAATTCTTCATTTTAGCAGAGAAAGGTATGACATGATCCAATGGCTGGAAGTTGAAACTAGAGAAAATCAGACTGGAAATAAGGTATACATTTTTAACAATGAGGGTAATTTACCAATGGAACAATTTACTGAGGGTCATGGCGAAAGCTCCATTCCTGGCAATTTTTCAACCAAAATGGGATTTTTAAAAAAAATATATGCTCTAGGAATTGTTTTGGGGAAACTCTTTGACTTGTGTTATACAGGAAACCAGACTATATAACAGCGGTCGCTTTTGGGCTTGGAATCTATGACTCTATTAATCTAGTGTGACTTCCTGTACGACAAAGGTAACAGAATTTTATCCTTAAGAGTCCTGATTTCCAGGCCTCTGTACTAATCACTGGAAGAACATTGCTGTGTGCAACAGGGGAGGATTTGGTGGCAAATCCTATAAGATTTTATGTGGTAACTGTGGAACTGCTGTGTTCTATGGTGTAATTAATGTCTTTTGAAAGCTATACACTCCCTACCCACTATGATTATCTTTACAGTGCTATCATTAAAAAAAATCACTGCTTGCTTTGTGTTCTGTGAGCATCACCTTACATCATTATTAACACCCCAGATTTTTCTCCTTGATTGCACCCTAAAAAGTCTCCTCAATCTAGGATCCCTAGTATAAAATGATTCTGTGCATCTTGCATCAAGCCATACAAGCCTTCTAAAAATGTTGGAAGCTGGTTAGAAAATGGTAAATATTTTCTGCAAAAATTTTCAAAAGAAACACAAATTGTTGGCTGTTTAAAAACATATTATTACTCCTGAGGGCATTCTGTGCCAAACATTTAAAAATTCTGCACACAATATTTTAAAATTCTCCAAAAATCTGCAAATTTTATTTGTCAAATAAATGTGGAGGCTCCAGCATGGCATTGGGGAGCACAGGCCACTGGGTGCCCAGAGGTTGGAGATCACTGTGCAGCTCCCCTCCCTGGGACACAGACTCAGCGTTGAGGCTGCACCCAACCCAGACACAGTGCAAGGACTGGGCCTGCCCCAGGGCCCTGCCCCTCTATGCCAGGTACCAGGTGTGGGCAGGCAGGCTCAGCAAGGCAGGATCCAAGTGTGGAGGGGCTTAGTGTGCGGGGATCCAGGTGTGGGTTGAAAGGATTCTGTGTGTGGCAATCTGGGTGCAGGTGGCTCAGTGGGGGATCTGGATGCAGGGGGGATCTGGATGCACAGGGGCTTGTTGTGGGGTTCTGGGTGCAACGGTAATGGGACTCCGCAAGGGGGTCCAGGTGAAGGTGGATGGGACTAAGCAGGGGGCATCTGGGTGTGAGGGGGATAGAGCTCGGCAGGGGCTCTGAGTGTGGGGGGTGAGGTTTGGTGGGAGGGTCTGTGTATGAGGGGGTCTGGATGCATGGGGTTGGGTGGATGGGGGAGCAGCTCCCTGTACAGGGATCCCTCCCCCAGCTGAGGAGCGATGGGTGCAGGAAGTGGGTGGTGTGGGGGAGGCGTTTGCAGAGCTTCCTACAGCTGGGGGAGAAATCTGGGGGTGGGTCTGACCTGGCCCTGGATGCTGTGCAGGGGAAGAGGAAGTCCTGTCCTCCCCAGCCCAGCTGGGATTAGCAACTGAGCCCGGTGCAGGGTAGGAGCCACCAGCCAGGTCTTCCATAGTCCTGACCCCCACCCACAGTGATTTATCTCTCTGCCAGCTGTCCTGAGCACCCAAAACATACTGCTGGGGAGGGTCGTATGACTGCTCTTGTAGCTTCCATTTGCTTCCCCATCAGAAAGTCATTTTTCTGTGGGGAAGCAAAGAAATCTGCGTAGATATAAATTCTGTGCATGTGCAATGGCACAGAATTCCCCCAGGGGTAACATATGGAAATTTTGAATTGTTTCATAAATTATCGAAAATTTTGAAAGAACTAAACATTTCCTATACGCTTTTTCGGTTCCAAAAAACATTTTTTTGGGAAAATAAATATGTGAAACATTTTGCCCGGCTGTTTTTTTAGCCCTGGCTTGGCTCCTACTGCATTTGATGTCACCCAGTGCATTTGATGTTTCCCACCTATCTGATAACCATACCATTGAAATCTGAAATTCCAACATAGCCACTGCTTTGATGGATGGCAATAAAATGTTTTCCTGCCTAGCACCACAAAATTATTTGTGCTTTGGATCCCATCAATACTACAAAAAGGGAATGTTCTTTGGAACCTCTCCACGTGATCTTTTCTCTTTTCTTTTAAAAAATATTAATGGTAACAGATTAAGTGGATTTGCACTGAGTGAAGGGTTTATGACCTGTGATGTCACAAGCAAGAAGAAACCACGAGACTCCTAAAAGCATGGTTATAATACATCTTACATAGTCTTTTTTTTATCTCCTATGCCCTATCCAAAGCTACAGAATTCTCACAGCATCTCTTTGAGACAGTTAAGATAGAAACATGGTAACATAGGAATTACCATACTGGATCAGAGCAGGGGTCCATCTAATGAAGTACCTGTCTCTGATAGTGACCAGTACCAGAGTCTTCTCACAGGGTAAATTTCTTCCTAACCCTCTCAATTTGGTTTATGCCCTGAAGCATGAATGTTGATATATATTTCACTTTAAAAACAAAAACAAAAACAAACAACCCCCTACCTAGGGTAATTGCGAATGTTCTCATTATTCATATCAATGTCTAGATCTGCTGCGTATCTCAACCCCTGCTAACTGAAGCAGAAGTATATTTCTCTCTGTCTAACTTTGCATTTTGCATGTGTCATTTAATCCAAGACTAGATTGGATTGGACCTGACTGGTTTGTGGGATCTCCAGCAGTTGCAAAAATGGCTTCAAAACCAGTGCTAAGGCCCTGTGAAATATGTTCAGTTGTGAAAGGGAAATGGTCCATATACTGAATCATTGTCTAGCTGTCTGTGTATCTGTCTAAGATACAGGCAAGACTGGATCAATTCCCTCTCCTTCTCTTCTCTCATCCTATTATACTTCTTTCTGTACTTTACATTAAAAAAAAATCAGTAGGGCCATAAATACTTGTCCATGCCCTAATCATCTTCCATCTTGATACTGACAAGCCTCCTATCTGGCCATCCAGATACTCGTACCCTCCGTCTAGTCTTTCCAAAATACGATGACTAAAATTCTTTTATTTATCCTTTGGTCCAACCACATCTCTTACATACAACTTTTCTTCATCTCTTCCCTAACTCTCCCTTGCATGTCTAATGATAGAATAATAGAAGTGTAGGACTGGAAGGGACCTCAACAGGTCATGTAGTCCAGTCCCCTGCACTCAAGGCAGGGCTAAGTAATAACAAACTTCAGGTTTTTCACCCTTCCCTTCAGTGCCTTGCATTTTGTCTCCTGCCATGTAAATATGCTAGGACTAGAGTTTTCTACTCTATTCTATGTAGCTTCTTTTACCACCCTCATCACCTAAATCCGAGAGTGTCTTCCAGTACAGAATTAAGTGATGTAGCTAATACCTGTCACATGTGGTTTGTACTTTCTCTCACTCTCTTGCAGGAGATGGCCTTCAGGGCATCTTACAACAATCACGTCTTTCTCAGACTTTTCCAAGTGTGGGGAAGGAGGGGATGATAGGATAGGAAGCAGAACATAACATTGGGACTGATTTTTCAAGTCTCTATTTTGATTTCTTTGTGTGTTTTGCAATATGAATTTGTGGTTTAAAATTATGCAATGCTCCTGTAGTGCTGGATAGGTGTAACATTAGATCATGATGATGAAGCCCGGATAGGTAGATATGCATAGAGTGAAATAAAGAAATAGTATTTCTATTAATATGTATGGTGGAACCAGAGAAGCTATGGTAGTTATGTCTGTCATAGATCTCTTTCTAAATGCTTTCTTTAAAATCATATGCTTTTTGGGCTGCACCCAAAATGAAGAATGTGATGATGCTAATAATGACAGTAGGTCAATTCTTACTATATTCAAATTACATTGTACATATTTTAAATTGCATATGTTGCGTATACTATCAACTACTGCATATATCTGAGTAAAGTAAAATACATTTCCATAAAACAAATATATGGAAAATAATTGCTTTTACTATGGGCAGCTGGAAATTCAGTGAACACACCTGATGCATTTATATAACTTCTTGGCTGTCTACACTTATGCCCATCTATTAAGATGTGATCCCGGTGCCTGTTCTTGAGATGGTCAGACATTTGCCTTAGGGCATAAATGCCAGGGAGTGATGGGTTTAGATGGACAACCTGTATAACAGTGACATGCCTCCTCTCTTGAAATACAAACAATGCTTATGCAGCATGGCACTGAATTAAATCAGAATAAACTGTAGTGCCTGATCTCCTCTGATCTTAACAGGCACGCTACAGTATATGTGCCACACTGCATTAAATTTTAAACAACCTTTTTTAAAAAAAGAAGTAGGTAATTCACCATCAAAAGAACTGGATTAGTCAACTCTGGCTAAAGCCTATCTCTATTATTTTGATGTTTTGTAAATCTTCATCTTACATTTCCACTAGCCTAATTCTCATCTGAAGCCTTTTTCATTGTAGACTTTCAAACTGATGGACACATCTTACTCGCTTTTCAAAGGGTCATTGCAGGCAGTGAGGTGTGTATTCAGGCCAATGAAACTTCAAATCATCCCACGGGTCACAAATGCTTCTGGCCTCCCTAAAGATGAGAAGCAAAAGCTCAGCTGCATGATTCTCTTAGAACATTCTTCAGTCTTGCTGAACATTCCTACTTAGAATCATAGAATATCAGGGTTGGAAGGGACCTCAGGAGGTCATCTAGTCCAACCCCCTGCTCAAAGCAGGACCAATTCCCAACTAAATCATCCCAGCCAGGGCTTTGTCAAGCCGGGCCTTAAAAACCTCCAAGGAAGGAGACTCCACCACCTCCCTAGGTAAAGCATTCCAGTGCTTCACCACCCTCCTAGTGAAATAGTGTTTCCTAATATCCAACCTAGACCTCCCCCACTGCAACTTGAGACCATTGCTCCTTGTTCTGTCATCTGCCACCATTGAGAACAGCCGAGTTCCATCCTCTTTGGAACCCCCTTTCAGGTAGTTGTAGGCTGCTATCAAATCCCCCCTCATTCTTCTCTTCTGGAGATTAAACAATCCCAGTTCCCTCAGCCTCTCCTCATAAGTCATGTGCTCCAGACCCCTAATCATTTTTGTTGCCCTCCGCTGGACTCTTTCCAATTTTTCCACATCCTTCTTGTAGTGTGGGGCCCAAAACTGGACACAATACTCCAGATGAGGCCTCACCAACGTCGAATAAAGGGGAACAATCACGTCCCTCGATCTGCTGGCAATGCCCCTACTTATACAGCCCAAAATGCCTTTAGCCTTCTTGGCAACAAGAGCAAACTGTTGACTCATATCCAGCTTCTCGTCCACTGTGACCCCTAGGTCCTTTTCTGCAGAACTGCTACCCAGCCATTCGGTCCCTAGTCTGTAGCAGTGCATGGGATTCTTCCGTCCTAAGTGCAGGACTCTGCACTTGTCCTTGTTGAACCTCATCAGGTTTCTTTTGGCCCAATCCTCTAATTTGTCTAGGTCCCTCTGTATCCGATCCCTACCCTCTAGTGTATCTACCACGCCTCCTAGTTTAGTGTCATCGGCAAACTTGCTGAGAGTGCAGTCCACTCCATCCTCCAGATCATTAATAAAAATATTAAACAAAACCGGCCCCAGGACTGACCCTTGGGGCACTCCACTTGAAACCGGCTGCCAACTAGACATGGAGCCATTGATCACTACTTGAATGGATTCTTGGTAATGGAGATGCTAGAAATTAACACCAGTGGGGAAGACTCTGAAAAATGTTCAGTCATTAAATAATTTTCAGTGCTGTAAAAGGAAATGGTCCACCTCCTAAATTTCTATTTATCTGTCTATGTATCTACCTAGCCTTGAAACAAGACTGTGTCTGAATTCCCCTACACTTCTCTCAGAGTTCCCAGTTCTGTACCTCTATGCATGTGGAATTCCTCATGACCTCAGAGGAAGTTCCATGCATGAAGAGACACATTAGTTGTACAGGAACAAGTAGGACAGGTCCTAAGAAATGTACTGATACCTATATTCTAGTATCTAAGAGTCACATATGTTCCATCCTCTGACTCCCCATGGGATTTACCTTCCTTTGGGGGTACAGAAACCTGGATTCCTCAACAGACTGGCTCAGTTCAACAGCCATGGTGTCACTTTACTCCTCCACTGCAGCATCAGCCACTAACTCTGCTGCACAGCATCACCACTTCCTGCTGTCCTCCAACCAGCCTCTCTCCCATGTCAAGAAGGAACCTTCCCAACATAGGTGCCGACTCTGTGGCTGCTCCGGAGCTCAAGTATCCACCAAAAAAGGGGGTGCTCAGCACCCACAGGACTGGATTAATTTGTTGTGGGCCCCAGTGCCTGGACCGTGGCCCTGCCCCCACTCCGCCCATGCTCCGCCCTGAGGTCCCGCTCACCACTCACCTGGGGAGGAGGGGCGGAGAGGAGCACCCACCAGCAACACCAAAAATCAGCTCCTGTACTCCCCAAGACATTCTCCCAGTCCCCAGAGCAAAGGGTGCGTTTCCAGCTTCTCCAGAATCTGTTTCCACTATGAAGAAACAGGAAGTTGCAGCTTACACAAACCTCCTCTTAGGTCTTCTAGTCTATCCCTTGGGCCATACAGGATTATTCCCCATAAACATGGTCCAGTTTAGTTTTTAATTGTACCAAGCGCTTCCTCTGGGGAATGGTTCAGCACTCCTGTGGAAATCACTGTTGAGAATTTTTTTTTCAGGATATTGAACCTTAGTTTACCCTTACTTTAATTTCATCCTAGTTCTCCTGTCACCTAAAACAATTCCTACCCATTTTTGGTGTTTACTCTCTTCAGATATATTGGCTGTTCTTCAAACCCATCCTTCCCTCTGGTTATTGCTTCTAAATTCATGGAGATATCCTATCTCCTAGAACTGGAAGGGACCTTGAAAGGTCATCGAGTCCAGCCCCCTGCTTTCACTAGCAGGACCAAGGACTGATTTTGCCCCAGATCCCTAATTGGCCCCCTCAAGGATTGAACTCACAACCCTGGGTTTAGCAGGCCAATGCTCAAACCACTGAGTTCAATGGGACAACTCACCTGTGGAAAGTAAAGCATGTGAGTGCTTGTTTGATAGAGGCCTAATTAAAATCTAGGAAGGTTATTACTATTATAGCATTATTATAACAACTATTATTTACTTGTATTATAATAGTGCCCAGAGGCCACAAAGAAATTAAAGCTCCATTGTGGTAGGTGCTGAATAAGCTTGTAGTTAATGACAGTCTCTGTGCTAAAGATCTTGCTATCTAAAAAATGTTTTCAGTTTACTAACTATCTTGGGAAAAATTAGCATTTATCACTTTTTACACCAAAATCCCAGCTGGCATCTGTCTTCTCCACCCCACTTCACATCTTGTAATTTAGAAACAGTCCTGACTACTGACTGAGAAAAATACTAGATTGAATTATTACTTTAATCAGCCATTTTAGGGCACACTTAAGAGTTTTTCCTGTCAGGAAATGGTAAAAACTGTGTCAGATTTAAAAATCATATCAATTACCTGTTAAACAACAGTGAGGCTGATGGAAATCATGCAGACATTGCAGAAATATCTGAGATTAACCAAATTCAGTCAAGTGAAAGTAACTGTAGGTGATTTTCCCACTTAGCTAGATCAGTGATCTTTGACTTTCTATGCTCTAAGGCCACTTAAAAATCTTAATGAGTATTCATATTTTTGCTTTAACTAAATGTAATATTTTTAGTAAAATTTGTACCTATAATCTCCCTTCTACCTTGTAGGATACACTAGGAATATAAGAACCATGATGGGCCATCAAGTCCAATGTCTAGCTTCCTGTAGTGACTAATACCTATTATTTAAGAGGAAAGCCTTCACCTTTGTCCACATATACCTTCCTAGTAATGTGCAGAAAAATTCCTTTACAACCTCTATGGCAGTAAGTTTAAAGCCCCAAAGCATGAGATTTGATTACTCTCAGTCTACTCAGCAACAAATGATTTTAATAGTCATAACATAATCCAGTCCTTTAAAAAAAACAAAACAAAACAAAACTTGGCCATAGTGTTTGACTGGATGACTTCCTGACTTCCTACTACAGTGAATTGCTCATTGATTATACTTTAACTGAAGTAGCATATCCTTTTATTTGATCTAAATTTAACAGCCATCAGTTTCCTTGTGAAACTCCTTATTCTTGTATCACAAGAGAGTATGAAAAGGGAGAACTGAACTCTTTGTATTTTGAATCTCTTTGTCAAGCCTAATCTAGTTCTTTTTATTTGTCAGGTCTTCTTTCATCCAACCAAGGATGAAATCCCTAACTTTGGTGTCCAGACCTTCTCTATAGGTTTATTAATTTATTAATTATTATTAATTACTATTATTATTATTACTGTAACACCTTGGAGGCTCAGCCTTTGAGAACGATCCCATTGTGCTAGGCAATGCACAAACATGGAACAAACAGATGATCCCTACCCCCAAAGAGTTAACAGTCTAAGAAGACAGATGGATATGGACAGACCAATGGAAGAGTACAGGAAACGATGAAACAATATTGCTCAGCATGACAGGCAGTGGCCTTAGCACACCAGCACCCGAACTGCTGTCAAGTTTTTTGTAGGCCTCATGGCAAAGAAGGCTTGGGCTTTCCTTAGGGGTGAACATAGATGAAATACAGTGAAGGAAACTACATTAATGCCACAGTATGGTTAAGATTCTGTATCACTGCTCAAAGCACTAACTTTTATGCCTTCTTATGGCTGAGTCCAAGTCTCTATGGCACACATAATTGAAACAGAATCCCAACACTGTAAGGCATATTCATCCCTGCGCCGATGCAGGTGCCAGTGCTGGCTCAGAAATGAGGTCGTTTGCAGCACCCTATTCAGCAGTTGTGGGGACTGGTGCAGCCCTACTTCAGAGGCTCCTTTGGGGCTTTGCAGGACCACAGCTTAACTGGGGTGCATGACAACTCCACCCACCCACCCTGTGCCCAGGTCTCCTGCAGAGGCAGCACAGAGGTCTCCCGGGACTGGGAGCATTCCTGGATACACCCGTGGTATATACCAGCTATGATGATTCAAAGGGGCCTTACAGCAATGCTGAATAGGGCCCTGTAAAATCTGGTCAAGCAGTGACGGGTACCATATAAGAACCAAGGTTATAGAAGAAATAAAATTATATGAGAGACAAGACTATCTAGTGCATATCACAAATAGCAAGGATTGAACATTGGAAGACACAGGGCCAGGTCCTCAGATGGTGAAAATTAGCTTCACTCCATTGACTTGGGCTCCATTGATTGAGGAGCTGGTCAATGTGAACAATGTATTTTGCATTAACTGTCAAACACTTTTCAATAACAGACAAGTTAACAAAAAGCAAAATCCGTCTGTTGATAATTCACAGAAAAAAGGGCTCAATCTGTCAAATGAGTGATTCCTTACCACTAGTTCACCCAGCTCTAATAACTACCTCACAAAGATGTTGTGAGGATTAATTAGTTAATATTTGTAAAGTGCTGTGAGAATGAAGATTGTTAGATCAGCGCTAAATGTTTTATTTACATGATTTCACAGAGTAGCCTGTCAGACTCCCATGGGGTTCGGAGTATCCCTGTGTTTGCAGGTTCCCACTTCAAGTTTAATCAGGACAAACCCCACTTTTATTAAGACATAATGTATTTTTATTACACCAGCAGCACAAATGCATCCTACAATGTATAAATTAAGTGATTACTTTCTGTACATCTCACTCTCCAGAAAAAAACCTGTCATAAATTGGGACCCTTTGAAAGCATTGCCAAATGTAAATTTAGACTTCAGCCTATGAGTTCATGTCAAAAATGTATCCACAGCCTCATTTGTCAGGTAGTATTATTGATTTTATAATCTGTAATGTTTTTCTTATTGAAAAAGTGTTCCCAGGCCTGAGCTTATTAACACAAGGTTGATTACTCTTTGTGGGGAAGCAAACAGTTCTGTCATTTATTTAAGATGATAAGTGGAGGAAAATCATGGGTTTTATATACACATTCAGTGAATGAAAATTATGGTTACTGATTAAATAATATGAGGCCTGAAAATTAAAGTATAGTACAATGCTTCCTCTTTATGAAGTTCCTAGATGTAAGCTATATGAGTTACTGAACTTTGAAGAGGACATTTTACCTGTTTATTATATATTTATTAGTTGCATTTTATTTCTCTTGTTTTTATGGCTAATGAAGTTTGTATGAAATCACAATCTTTGCATTTTGTGTTCCTGCAGTTTATGTACCATCTGAAGATATAATTCTCTGATTGTGATACAGTATTATAATCTTTCCCATAGGAAGCCGTTCTAATACATATGCACCACACCACAGGAATGTGACTTCTGGTAGAGAATAGCTCGCAAGAGAGCAGATGATCTTGTCAGAAACAAAAGTTGAGATTTATAAAGCTAAATAAGGGTTTTAGATATATAACTCCCGTTAGTTTCTCTAAGTCCCATAACTGGCTGTGGAAATCTCAATTAAATATAATATTTTCATTCAAATATCCTGACTAATAAAGAAAGAGGCAAGCAATACCATCTCTGACCCCCAGAAAAGGTATAGGGCCTGTTCCACCAGTACTGCTTGTGGTTTTATATCAGTGTAAAATCAGTGAAGTTACAGTGGCATCAAACTGGAGTAACACACTGGTAAATCAAGCCTCAAGACATATACATCAAACTCCTGGTCCCATTGCAGTCAATGGAAAAACACCCATTCACTTCAACAGGGTCAGGATTTCACTCACGGATGAATTCATTTTCCTACAGAATTGTTCTCTACCAGGCATCAGCAGGGGTGCTGGGTTTTGTGGTCCCACACTACACAAGTGAAGATTCAGATACAGGAGCTGTTCTATGTCTTTCCATAGAAGCTGCCTCATTTGCACATGCTATGGTTCAGCAGGAAGAGTGGGAACAGAAATTCCTCTTACACAGTGTAAAAATGTCAGTATTCCTTGCTGCAAAGTTTATAGGTTGAGTTTTTCGCAATATTCCCACAGCTCCACTCTGCTGAAGTCCATTATAAACTTTCTTTATTAACACATTTTTGTTCATATGGTTTGGCTTTCTAAACTTTACCTATACTTTGTCCATACTGCCACCTGTTCAGGGGTGTGGTCTTTCTCTAGTTCCCACTGGAGTCAATAGAAATCTCCTTTGACATCAATGGATACAGAATCAGGCCAACATATCGCAATGTTGGTATTGGCTGGAAAGGTAGGCTCCTCAAAACTAGAGAAGCACTTCCCAGAGTCCCTTCTCTCTCAATAACTCAGAGTTTACATCTCCTTTGGAGACTAGAGATGAACAGGAAACATTTATTTCACTTTGAAAATAGTTTGTGCGAGTTTGAAAATTTTTATAATCCCAAATCCAGACAAAAAGTCAAAATCTCAAAAATCTTCACAAACCAAAAAAAAATTTTTTTTTGTCTGAGTCAATAGATACGTTTCAATTTCAATTTTGCTTCAGTTTTAACCTTTTCTCTTTCTTTACAACTTTTTTTCAGTCTAATTAGTTTACATTCTAAACCAAATGCTGGTTTGAAACAGACAAACTCCCAGGGTAATCTTAACAGAGTGAATCTGATTCAGCTACCCAGGCAGAAAGACTCCTAGAAAGTGACTGCAGAGATAGCCCTGACATAAGAAGGTACTGCTGGCCTTTTCCCCTTTGAGATGGCTTTGGGAAGAATTTATTCTCGGGTGCATTGGAATGTGTATTTTCCTTTTGATCCCCCATTGGAGGAGACTTAAAATCCTGCAAAGGGCAAGGTCCCCCTTTCAAGGACTAAGAGAGTGGGGCCTGAACATAAGCCACTAGCCAGAGACGACCTGTGCCTGCTGATAGTGGGGGAGGGGCACAACCCCAGAACAGCTTGAGTCATCCCCCACACCCTGCAGGCAGGACCCTGCTCCCAGAACGCAGTGCCTCCCTCCCCCCAATTTACTGGAAAGCAGCAGCCCCTCCCTGCAGCTTCCAGCTGTTCCTCCTGCCTCTGCCTCTCTCTGCCAGGTGCAGCTCCTGGGCTCAGCTGCCCTGCAGGCAGGGGGCCCGGCTGAACCATGTGACCAAGCAATCTGGGGTAGCACATGACCCCCACCTACCCCACCTCCCCATGCATCACCTTTGCCAGTGTAGATAACTGGGCGTGGCCAGGGCCTCCCACTCTCTGGGAGAAAAACCTAAGAGGACTCTTTTACAGAGACTTAACAGCAGATGGTGATAAAGCTGAAATTAGCTGTTGTCTTACACCCTTGTAATGAACTTCTATTTCTCAGGGATGAACAACAACAAGAGCAGACAACTCTGTCGGAGGCAACAGAGGACAGTGGATATGGGTGGTGGCAGGCTTATTCTGGAATTCACTGAGGGTCCAGCATTCCCTCGTGAGCCTTCAGCCTTTTCTTCCATTTGAGTAGGATCTATGCTTAGCCTCCAGACCTCCCCTGGGGTCCACTTGATTTTTAATTATCTTTCAAATCTCCATTCCATTCCATATGCATTTTGCTCTCTCAGAAATCTAGAGTAAAGCTTACTCCCTGTTTTCCATCCAATTCTCTCACAGTCTTCTCTCACAATTATTATTCTATAATCCCTTCTCTTTCTCCATTTTAATCTTTTTCTATAGTCAGTTTATTTCAGAATTAGGATCCTTATCCTTTGATCTATTCATTAGCAGTTTAACCTTACACTTCCCCCCCCGCTTTCTAGTGGAGGTATTAATGAGGATTCCTTAAATGGGGGCGAAAACAGTAGAGCAGGGCCTTCATATCACAAAATAAGGATTTATAAAGGGGGAGTATTGGGGAGGGGTCTCCCCATGGGACACCTAATGGGAAAAGAAATAGTGCAGTTTGGAAATGGATTAGAAAGCTAGACAGAGAAGGGAGGCTAGGTCATTTGGGAGCCCATTGATGTTATGCAGCTAGTAGGTATAAAGGCAATAAAGTCAGTCCACATGTAGAGAATGAAAAAAGTTGAGCAAGTCAAAATAAGTGCATAACAGGACAACAGAGAGGCAAAATTAGGCTGCTAGATTAGACAGCCCCATAAACAGCCCGACATCTGGCCATACCAGACACTCAAAAGGTATAGTGTCAGAGGGGTAGCCGTGTTAGTCTGTGTGACGATGCAGTTCTGGTGGGACCCAACTGAGAGTGCCAATTCAGGACAAATGGCTAAAACAGGGCAGTCACAGCCCAAAGCTGGGGTTTTTCTACCTCTAAGGCAAACCAAACCAGCCAGACTAAGAGGACTTCGGTCTCACCCCACTGGCTAACCACAAGTCTCACAAGCAATTCCCTTAGACACTCCAGTTTCCCAGTATCACCACCAGTGCCACTCGTTATGAGGACGAATGGTCATGAAAACCAATACCCCAGAAAAAGAAAAAAGGTTCTCCTGATCCCATAGGACCAAGCCCCAGACCCAGGTCAATATACAAATCAGATCTTACCCACAAATCACGCTGTTGCCAATCCTTTAGAATCTAAAATCTAAAGGTTTATTTATAAAAGAAAAAAGATAGAGATGAGAGCTAGAATTGGTTAAATGGAATCAATTACATACAGTAATGGCAAAGTTCTTGGTTCAGGCTTGCAGCAGCGATAGAATAAACTGCAGGTTCAAATCAAGTCTCTGGAACATCCCCCGCTGGGATGGGTCATCAGTCCTTTGTTCAGAGCTTCAGTTGTAGCAAAGTCCCACCAGAGATAAGAAGCATGATTGAAGACCAAATGGAGATGAGGCATCAGCCTTATATAGTCTTTTCCAGGTGTAAGAACACCTCTTTGTTCTTACTGTGGAAAATTACAGCAAAATGGAGTCTGGAGTCACATGGGCCAGTCCCTGCATACTTTGCTGAGTCTCAAGGCATATTTGCCTTTTCTCAATGAGTCCATTGTATAGCTGATGGTTCTTAATGGGCCATCAAGCAGGCTAGGCAGAGCTAACACCAGCTTGTCTGGGATGTCACCCAGAAGCATAGCATAAGTTTGCAATACAGACAGTATATACCCAATATTAATAACTTCAACTATAAAACTGATACACACATATAGACAGCATAATCATAACCAGTAAACCATAACCTTGTCTTAGACACCCCATTTGACCCCCTTTATACAAGATTTGGGTGCCACTACAGGACCTTGGTTGCAAACAATGATCTATATGGTCCCAGATTATATCAATAACGTCACAGTCTGGATCTGTAAAAAGCAACAGAGAGTCCTGTGGCACCTTTAAGACTAACAGACGTATTGGAGCATAAGCTTTCGTGGATAAATGCCCACTTTATCGGCATTTACCCACGAAAGCTTATGCTCCAATACATCTGTTAGACTTAAAGGTGCCACAGGACTCTCTGTTGCTTTTCAAAAGGTATAATTATTTTGCTTTGCTTTGCTCTCTTTTAGGTACAATCTCTGGCCTCTGGTCTTTCTTGTTTGGATAGGAAAGGTGGTCTAAGGGGATAGAGCACTGTAGTGGCATTCAGTAGACCTAGGTTAAATTCTTGCTTCAGCCACAGACTTCCTGTGTGACTTTGGGCAAGTGTCCCTGTGTCTCGGCATTGTGAGGACAAATGCATCAATGTGAGGTGCTGTGGTGATAGGGGCCACGTAAGTAGGTAGTTAGTATTGCTTACCTTTTCGCCTATGCATAGCAGTGTGTATAGCATTCAAAATCATCCAGAAATAGTGTTGGGAAGGTGTACTTTGAAGAGCCAACCATGCAAAATACTTGGATTTTTAAGGTAAAACTAAAATACAAAAGAAAAAAAGGAAAGTGGCAATAAATAGATGAATATGAGAGTAACAGCTTCTTAGGAGTCTCTGCAGTCTGTCATGTAAATAAAAAAAGACATAGACATCTGTAAAGGATGTCTAGTACATATGGTGACACATTTTCAAAATGTCTTTACTCTGCACGTGAAACATTGCGTTGCATTCTCTTGCATTTTTCTGCACTATCGTCACTTGAAAAATCACTAGAAGCGACATGCACAAACCTCACCACTTGCTTACACAAATCAAATGCAAATAGATTTTGCCCATGCTGAGTTTGCCAGTTGCACGCATCATTGATAGCAGACCAAAGCTGTGCATCCAAATGTCAACACATGCAAATGGAGGCCACTCTGAAGTCCCTTTCAAAGTTCTGCCCTATAGAATGCCATTTGAAAAAAAAGTATTATATGACAGGGCTTACAAACACATATGTTCCTTTTACACTAACTCTTTACATTCTTACTTGTCCTCTCTAAAAAGCCCACAAAAATCATTTGGGCACACAAATCTAACCCAATAAAAAGATGTCATTTCTGGAAACGACAATCCTTTAAAAATGAAAACAATTAAAGTCAGTCATCTCCCCTTGAAATTACATCAGCAAATTTAAAGCAAAATTTGTGGTGGATATACATTGGATTTCATTGCATCTAACTTAGTTTAAATCATCACACCCAGTTTTAAGGGTCCTATTTGTCCATCTATCTGAGTTCTTCTATAGCTCCCTTCAATGTAGTATCTAAAGCCCTTATATTGCAATGAACTCTGTGTAGATGCATAGATCCCCTTGCATGTACTTTACTGCAGGATTGGCACCTTAGTGCTGAATATTGTCTATGGAGTGATAGCCCTCTAGAAGCAGTTGGTCAAATCATAGTAGTGACACTTCAACTGCACAGTGGTATTCTGTATTTATATTATACTACCATGCTATAAACTATACAGTATATATGCACTCAAGGGAATGGGAAAAGATCATCTGCATTCTAGCCTATTACCAGATTTGCTATTTTAAAATAAGATGACTTCTCTATTTACTTTTTAATTATCAGCTCTGTACAAAATAGCTGTTTAAGCGTGAGTGTCATGACATTCTTTTGATTGTTTTGATGTTACATTCACTCCAGTAAATGTAACATAGGTATAATTAATAAAAAGCCAGCATTCTGCGAACTCAAAGCCTCCAAGATTGGTTTTGTAAAATGAGCTTTCTAGAATTCCCAATAATATCAAAGAAAACATAAATGATAGAACAATAGAGTAGGAAAATGCATTTCATTTATTTGTATGTGCGCAGCTATTGATGTCAGGCCAAACCATAAAGTCCTTGCATAGGAGTTTGCTTAAACCTTCCTCGACAAACTCCAATTCTCTGCAGCGGGAGTTCTGCCAGAGGAGGGATTGTGGATTTGACCTCACATGGTATGCTTTAAAAAAAGGGGGGAAGGGATAGCTCAGTGGTTTGAGCATTAGCCTGCTAAACCCAAGGTTGTAAGCTCAATCCTTGAGGGGGGCCATTTAGGGATTTGGGGCAAAAATCCATCTGGGGATTGGCCCTGCTTTGAGCAGGGAGTTGGACTAGATGACCTCTTGAGGTCCCTTCCAACCCTGCTATTCTATGATTCATGTGTCTTACTTCAGTCATTCTCTGGGATATTTTCCACTAACATCTTGCACGTGGGCCCAGAGCCTACAATGAGACCCAGAGGGCAAGGGCCCACTGACATCTGTGGGGACAAGGGTCTGTCTGCATGGGTCTGACAGCAGAATTGGGGTTCTAACATTGAAAAGAGGATTCTCTGCAGTGATCATAGTACTCCAGCCTGAGTTGATCCATTCTTTGCTGAAGGAGCAAAGGGTGTGTGTGAATGTTTTCAATAAGTGAAAACACAATTTTGTATGTTTTAAACTCAAGTTTGTTGCCAAAAAAAAAGGGGGGCTTTAATGGCTTAGCTTCTTCTAGTGTACTGCAATTTAACAGCACTTGCCTTATCTGCTAAGAGAATCTCAGGGATCAGATTACGGGCTAGGGTAGCTGTGACATTGTTCTAATGAATATACTCCTTAGGTGTAGGCTCTGCTGTATAATCTATTGGTAATTGTCTGGCTTCCAGAAATTGTCTGACAGGCTGACTTCTTTGAAAATGTGCTCTTTCCTTTTTGATTTCCAAATTCCTGAGTATGAACACCTTTCCCCCCCAACTGCTCATATTTGTTCCCTAAATCCCTGTGACCTAGAAACTTTTTCTTATGTTAGAGGAGTGCATTTCTTATGCTTCAGTTGCTTGAGACAGCATTCTTCATACTGTAACTGGTTATACCCAGGGAAAAAAGCAAACCTGAAAATGCAAATACTAAATGGTTTCATCTACTACGGTTTATTTGCTAAGAAGATATTTGTCTACCTGAAAGATCTTAGGGATTAAAAAAAAGTCACACATACAATGCTTTTGTCTGTGCATATGTGTGTGTGTGCGCGCAAGAGAGATGGATTTTGAAGACAAAATAGTCAGAGCTATCAGAGTTTTATAATGCTGTCCATCACCATAGTATCAGAGCTATATTCCTGTCAAATGTCTGAGTAACTCCCATCAGTGCTAATGGGAGTGATGTGTGTGAACCCAGAGAATGCCTTTTCTCACAGCAGGAGAGTAGTTAACATATATATTTTAAGGGAATTTAGTTCTTCTGAAAAGCACTGGATTGCAATACAAGGAAACTAAGGGCATGTCTACACTACGAGAGTAGTTCGATTTTAGTTAAATC
>NW_020664393.1:67803328-67832577 GCF_002925995.2 Terrapene triunguis | reverse complement strand
TAACGGCGCTAAAGTCGACATAAACGCCTAGTGTAGACCAGGCCTAAATCCCTCACACTATCCTCCAAACAGGTGCAACCTGGATAGAAACCGTGCACACTTCCCTGCAGTGTGCTGCCAATGCGCCTCAATGCGGTGCTGGAGGAATTATCCCTAAGGGTGATAGGCTAGTTCTCTATCCTTCTTGAAGACTCTCTGCTGAGAGTGCCAAGAAAATAACTGCTTATTGCTAATTTTGTGGTTTTTGAGATGTGGACATTTGTTTGCTGGGAACTGGACTTAAACCATCAACTTATTTCACATTACTGCCCAGCATATAGCCATAAAAAAGTAATAACTTTCAGTCACACACTAACCTATGGTAGATGCATTCAGACCAGTGACCTACAGATGAGAGGTTCCATATTTCATCACCTATCCCTCCCATTCATTACTCCTTCTTCACATCTCAGCAGATATTTACAAGTATTTAAAGCCGATTAAAGTGGGGATTGGACTGGAAGATCCGAGAGCATTTCAGACACATGCATTTGAATGATTTATCGGTGAATCTATACAATCTCTCTCCTCCACAGAAATACAATAGCAGGGGGGACTGGATGGCTCAGGGGACTGGTAATGGGATACAGTCTTTCATTTCTAAGATGCCTCTACAGTGCCAGCCCAGGTCTGCGTGACTGAAAGTTGTTACCATCTGATGGCTGTTAAATGGACTATTTGAAATGAGTTTCATGGCTCTAGTTTCTAGTGGAGAGGATCCACATCAGAAAAGCCATCATCTCACTTGGCAGCACTAATTGGCAGCACCCTTGTTACCAGTCTCAGCCAAGAGGCCAAGGACTGTAATGAGCTAACAAGGGTCCCTTCAGATCAGAGTTTAGGAGCATTGTGGAAGCTCTCTTTCCTGCTGCCAGTGCTGCAGATTTCTGTGCACAGACAGAGAACTTTCAATTCCAGGGCTGTCAATCTGCCTCTTTTTTTTATAAGCACTAAATTCAAATGAAAAATTCACTGAAAAAGCCATACAATGAATTTCCAAGAGTGCTCTATTTTAATTTAAGCATCATGTTTATGACACTATAATTTAGATCGTGTCAGGGCTTCTAATAAAAATCCTTATTTCACATGCTCAACCACTCAATAAAAATGCAGAATTAATTGGGGAATGCAGAGTCTTCTTTTATACTTTAGGAAAATGTCATTAAAGTCAATCACTCTCTTTAGTACTTAAGTGGCCTCAATTAGCCTAGTATGAGAGCACCTCACAGTTTTAATGTATCCTCAACTGCCCTTTGAGGTAGGGAAGCTCTATTATCCCCATTTTATACATGGGGAACTGAGGCACAAAGGAGCTTGCCAGGAAGTCTATGGGAGAACAGGGAACCTAAACCACCCAAGTCCTAGATTAGCACCATAACCACAGAACCATCCTTCTCCTCTTATCACATTTAATGTAGATATTTTATAATTTGCTATGCTTGTGGATCAATAGTTAAAGAGTGACTAGATCTATTAAGTGGATTCAGTGAAATACCAAATTAAGGCCAGTTTGGCAAGGTACTCAAGCACATGCTGAACTCTAAGCCCATCTGTAATCCTATTAAGATCTTTGGGGCTATCTTTATGCTAATATGAGGCACATGTTTAAGTCTCTTAATGAATGACCACCTATATTAACAGCATAGACAAAGAAAAGCCCCATAATAAAAAAGATGGGCAAATCAGCAAAATAAACAAAAAGACACTTAAATCTTCATTCCTTCAAAAATCAAACATTATTTAAGATTCTGTAATGACTGAATAATTATTTTTCATTTTTCATTTTCTGCCTGAGATCAGAGCTGGAGGTGCCAAAACTCTATGAGAAAAGCTGTTCATGTGTTAATTCCAACCATGGCCAGAAGCAGAAGTGTGAGAAATCGCCTCTTTTCTCGGAGATTTCTTGACCAGTTTTGAAGTTTCAAGTAGTTAGGATAAACATACAGTTTTGGATACTAATCCAAACCGAACCTCAGGTCTGAACCCTTTGGGGAACAGACATCATGCGTTAAGAGAGTCTTAGTTTGTGTTTACATGATAATACATAAGCTATTAAGAGCTATGTCTGAGAACATCTGGATTCAAACACACGCTGGGGTCTTTTATTTTATATCCTTTGGCAAGGTATGATTAAATTAACTTGTGCAACTCACTGCTACAAGCTATAATCAGAGTTAAATCAATAAATCAATAAATGTAGAGGGCTATAATAAAGGCTTTATCTTTTGTAACTCTTTAGGTTCTTTTATAGTACTCATCACTGTAGTATTTGAGCCATGTCCATTAACTCTGTAGACTTTATATTCCAACCTTTAGCAGTCATCAAGAATGAATCTACCAGTTTTCTAATAAGAGAGAACTATGATACAATGATTAGGCATTTATATAATCAGGCACTTATATGAGCAATAAGAATATCATCCCTAATTACACTAGCTAGGATAAATATTTAAACTCTATTTTTCAGAAATTTTTTTGGCTGCTAACAGTTGGGGAATAGGAAGAACCTTTCCCTAATGGCATGTAATGACAAAATTATCCACTGAGAGGTTTTCAACCTTCCTCTGAAGTATCTGGTTCTGGCTACTGTCTGAGACAGGATACTAGACAAGATGATCCATTGATTAGAGCTAGTTGGGGAATGCCTATATTCCTATGTATGTTTACCAAAGTTATGATTAGATTATTTGAGGGGAAGATATCTGTGCTAGAAGGCACCTTAGAAAATGGAGAAGTTCTCTACTGTGCTTAACAGACTCCTCTTTCCAAAAATGACTGTTCAAGTTAGTAATGTCCTGTTGTAATTGAAGATAATGGCTGCATTGGAAACCTACAAAAATGAGCAAGCTTCTCCTGGCTGAAGTTTGAAAACCATTATACACTATGCTGTGCGACTGCTTGCATCATAGATTCCAAGGCCAGAAGGGAACACTGTGATCATCTAACCTCCTGCGTAACACAGGCCATAGAACTTCTCCAAAGTAATTCCCACTTGAATTAGAGCACATATTTTAGAAAAATAGCTCATCTTGCTTTAAAAAATTGCCAGTGATGAAGAATCCACCACAACTGTTGGTAATCTATTCCGTAGAAAGTAACGTTACTTATACCTGCATTTGTCTTTCCTCTGCTTTCCCTCAGTTTAAAGTGTAACAATTTCAAATTTAGTGTTGTTGTAGCTGTGTTGGTCTCAGGATATTAGAGAGATAAGGTGGGTGAGGTAATATATTTTATTGGACCAACGTCTGTTGGTGAGAGAGACAAGCTTCCAGGCTTACACAGAGTTAGTATTACAGCATGCCCTATACTTAAGAGAAGGGATATGTGCCATGCTATGGTAACGTGAATTATGACAAATACCGACACTTTCATGATCACCACTGTATCCAGTTTTCTCTAAGTAAAGTAAAATGAGGAAAGAAAAATAAACATGACATACACTTTAGTAAGAACGATCTCTAAACACAATGATTTAGGTCTTTAAGTGACACCTTGAAATCAAAACAAGATATGCCCTTTCCAGCTAAAACTTATGTCCAGCCTCTCACCATCTCACATCTTCATTACTGCAACATCCTTTTTTCTGGCCTTGACAAGTGCACCCTTAGCCTGCTCATGTCCTTTCAGAATGCTGTTGCAAAGATCATTTTCCTACCCTGTCACTTTGACTATGTCGCCCCTCTCTTGGCATCCCTTCACTAGCGCCATCTTCTCTATCATATTAAACACGAGATGTGTACCTTCACTTTCAAAGCCCTTCACAACTTATCCCCACCCTACCTATAACCTCTCCTTCAGCACTAAAATGTCAGCTTCTGCCCCCGATCAACCCAGGATTCCAGTCTCCAGTGCCCACCTGTTAAATTTTCAAACACCTTTGTGCTTTCTCCCATGTTGTCCCTCATTCCTGGGAGGAGCTATCCATAAACATCCACAAAGCCACAATCTATAACCCACTAACCTCCTTTCTCCTATGACTGTAGAGATGATAACTGCCCACTTCACCTTGAATGGTCTCTTGCAACATGTGTCAGCTCCTTATCTGTTCCACCCTTGTATATAGCTGTGATACTCTGAGTACTTTTCCCAGACCTGAAGAAGAACGGTGGCCAGGTCTAGGCTATAGACTTATATCGGTATACTAATATCAGTAGTTATACTGACCTAACCCCAGGTGTAAACAATGCTATGTTGGTGGGGAGCTTCTCCCAACCACATAGCTACCACCTCTCGCAGAGGTGGATTAACCATGCCGACAGAAGAAGCTCTCCCATCGGTGTGGGAGTGTCTTCACTTAAGTGCTACAGCGATGCAGCTGCAGCGTTGTATGTGAAGACAAGCCCTGGGTGTAAGTTTGAAAGCCTCTTTCTTTCAGCAACAGAAGTTGGTCCAGTAAAAGATAGCACCTCACCCACCTTGTCTCTCTTTTACAATATTGGTAGCACTTTTCCTGTGGGAGCAGTTGACTGAGCCACCTTGTCCTATACCAGGGGTCTCAAACACAGCCCCCGCCCCGCCCTCCCCCAGTGTTTACCAGAGCGGTGGCCATCGTGCACCGGGAGCAGGGCAGGCTCCCTGCCTGCCTGCCCTGCCCTGTGCAGCTCCGGGAAGAGGCTGGAACGTGGGGAAGGGAGGGCGGAGGGGCTGTGTGTGGCTGTTGCTTTAGGCAGCGCCCCCAGCAGCTTCCATTGGCCGGGATCGGGGAACCGCAGCCAATGGGAGCTGCTGGAGGCTGTGCCTCAAGCAACAGAAACACACAGCCCCTCCGCCCCCCCCTTCTCCACATTCCAGCCTCTTGCGGGGGCAGGGCAGGCAGGCAGGCAGGGAGCCTGCCCTGCCCCCGGTACGTTCCGGGCCAGATCCTGCCCCCCGAACCCCTCCTGCAGCCGAACTGAGCCCCCTGCTGCACCCTGCACCCCGACCCCCTGCCATACCTTGCACCCCTCCTGCACCCTGACCCCTGCCCTGAGCTCCCTGCCGCACCCTGCACCCCAACCCCCTGCCCTGAACCCCCTGCCACACCCCGCACTCCTCTTGCACCCCGACCCCCTGCCCTGAAACCCCTGCCACACCCTGCACCCCGACCCCCTGCCCTGAACCCCCTGCCATACCCCGCACTCCTCTTGCACCCTGACCCCCTGCCCTGAACCCCCTGTCACACCCCGCACTCCTCTTGCACCACAACCCCCTGCCCTGAGCCCCCTGCTGCACCCTGTACCCTGACCCCTTGCTATACCCCTCACCCCTCCTGCTCCCCACACCCCAACTCCCTGCCCTGAGCCCCCACCACACCCCACACCCCTCCTGCAGCCCCTGGGGGCAGGGAGGGGGCAGAGTTGGGGTGGGGATTTCGGGGAAGAGGTTGGAATGGGGGCAGGGAAGGGGTGGGAAGAGGCAGGGCAGGGGCGGGGCCTCATGGAAGGGGTGGAGTGGGGGCGGGGCCGAGGGCGGCGGGGGAGGGGAGGTGTCAGTAATGCGGCCCTCGGGCCAATGTACTAGTCCTCATGTGGCCCTCACGGTCATTTGAGTTTGAGACCCCTGTCCTATACTTTGTAACACAAATCGTTTGCATGAAGTGCTTGTTATGGGACAATTGCCACGCAACTTGAGTATTAGAGGTGGGTAGCTTCTAGTTCTACATTTGGATAGCTGAAGCTCTGTATCTATACATCACCTAGGCCTCCATTTGCATTGCTTAGGCAGGCATTTCACATTATTGCAAGATGCCAGCAGAAGCTTTGATTATGTTTTTCCTCAGTGTACTACACTGAAGAGTAAATTGAGGTTTTCCTAAGCTTCCCTATAGTGGAAGGATTCACTTCTCAGTGCAGATCAGTGTGTGCTTGATCACAACCCACTACCATCTTGATCAGACTAGGCATGCAGAGAGGCTTAACACTTACACTAGCATAGCCATTCCCATGTGAAATACCACATCGTCTAATTTGTAGAGTTACTCCTACACAAGGTACCTTGCTTGGGTCCAGCCTAATAACTCTATGGAGATTCGGTGATTGCAAATCAGGCAAGAAGAGGAAAGCAGACAGGCTAGACAATTGGCTCCAGCTCTACATCTGTGGTGCAGGAATATTATTGGCAACAGACTCTCTTTCTGTTCTTCTGTTCACAAAAGCCACAGTGATTGCCACCACCTGCCAAAATCCTGACACTACTGCCTAGCCATCAACTGTATCTAGATGCCAAATAGCTGGGACCCTGCTAGGCTACCCAATGAAAAGTGACTGATGAGCTTTGCGTTTATTCCAATAGTTACCTTGCAAGTTTCTCTTCCTACCGTGTGAGAACAAGCCTGCCCTTTGGGCTGTGCTATACTTTTAAGTGGATAACACTGCATGTGTGCTATGCTTATTCCATCTGTAGAGCCCATGTCACATGCAACCTGCTTTCCTTAGAGTGGGGCAGGCAGTCTACCGGAGAAAGCCAACGACACAATTAAGACACAACATGTTTGTTTACCTTTCATTGCTTTATTTCTTATCTTTTTTCCTTCTCCAGCTGTTTCTTTTCCTTTCACTAACTGCAATTTTCTCCCTACTTTTCTCCAGTGATATTCACCTCCCTGGGCTCACGGTTTGTTCAGTCTGAAAAGCCGATTCTTTTATGTGAGTTTGCTTTCCAAGCAAGTTTTCCCGAGTTCTCAGAGCTCTGCGCGTAACTGAAGTAATTATAGGATTAATCTGATTAATAATATGCATTGGAAAAAATCACACACTATAGATATGGGAGCACTGGGAAAAGGGAAAGAGACATTTTTAATACCATCTCTATAAATATAGTAGCTGCTATTCCAAACTCCTGTTTACAAACGGGGCACGCACTGATAACATGGATGTACCTCAATATGTACATTGCAAATTCTTCTGGCATCCTGTGCTCATACAGTATAGCAGCTGTGCAAGTTTATTATGTGGCAGCACTTGAACTAAGACACTAACTACAGGACCTGATTCTCTTCTCATTTACATCAGCTGAACTCTCTGCATTTCATTGGGGTGACTCCTGAATTACAATATGGTGAGATCTGCATCAGATTCACGGTCCTTATTGAATTCAGGCAGAAATATCATGCTGCTGGGAAATTCTGAAACCACCAGGTGATATGTATACAATGCTGTGCTGGAGGGGTCAATAGCCACCATGAGAATTACAAATGACACATTGCTTAGTACATACGTGTGTGTGTGTGCGTACGTGTGTGTGTGTGCACACATGCAGACACACGACATTCTTTATAATTAAAGGGACCACAGTCATCCTTACGATTAATTTTAACAGTGAGAGGAACAAAAAATAGATATTTGCTACCATAATAATAAAAAAGTCTTAAATGCAAGAAAATCAACCAGGATTTTCAATGGAACCTGAAAGATCAGATTTTAGTTATTCATCTGCTCTGTTGATAATACCATTGCATAGAGCAATGCTTCAAAAGGGGTTTTGTGTCACAAGTCTATTTTGGTCTGTTCTCACCACAGTGTCTCATGGTGCTTTCTTATTAATTCTAGCTTTTTTTTTAATTTCAAACTAAATGTGATTTAAATATTTCCTCACAGGTGTTATCTGAATGAAAAAGAATGACTACTGCTAGTGGCTTGCTTTCTGCTTAATAACACAGTGCACACAGCATCTTGTGCTCTCCACCCTCATGCTGCCCGCTGTTTAACCATGGCTTTTAGGGTTTCATCAATTGCCACTGACACCTTACTGATAAATAGGTCATTCAGAAATTCAGTTGCATCTCAGTCTGGTGGCTTAGAATGCCTAGAATACACGGAATCATTTCCTTGGGCTTGCTTTCAGCTCCAGCAGAAGGCAAATACAACCCAGTAAATCTTAAATGAATGGATCATAAATATTAAGGAGTCCAGAGTAGCAGACTCAACTCTGCCTGAGTGGGGGTAAGCAGCACAGACCTAGTAGTGGGGAGGAGAAGAGCAACCCCCCCATCCCCAAGTCACAAGCCCCAAGTAGCACTCTTCCCCCAGCCATGGGGAAGGCCCTGGAAGCAAAGAGATCCTGCCCCAGCCCAAACACATGCCCAGCAGTTAGAGGGTAATCCCCTTTTGAAGGCCTATGTCCTGAAGTGGGCCCTGAGCCTCAGTCACATGAACTGGGGGCAGAGTAGCCCTCCCAAGTGTGGGGTGCAACATTCCTGAGAGTCAACAGGACGGTCCAGAGGCACTTTCACAACTTCTGATGCTGCTGACATCACAGACCTTCCCCACTGAAACTGGACTTTTTCCTTTTTGGAGCTGATCATCTACTGGGTCCCTTCCCTGATGAGTAGCGGAGAGGGGAGGAGCTGCCCTAGGGCTTTGGTGGTGGTCCCACAGCACTATGTGTGGCAAAGTCTCCTGAGGGAAGGATCAGTTGTCTGACTGTGGGGTGGGGTGAACTGACTATAGCTATAGAGGGGCAACCTGCGAATAGGTTACATATTTAAAACAATATAGAAACATTTAATAGATAAAAGGCACAAACAATCACCTTTTGTTTATTCACATAGCTATGCCTGACTTCATTTGTATAAGAAAGCCCCTGTTCCCTTGTCATCCATTTCTCACCAGGATGGGTCTGGACATGTCCTGTTATAATGGAGTGCTTGAGGGACTGTCTGGAAAGGAAAATGCTGATATTTCATACCATATTTATACCAGCTGGGTCATAAATTACCCTGTTATTTTGTAACCTTTGATTATAAATTGCCTTTTGAGCCATTTATTGAACTTCTGCTCAATACTAAGCAGAAGATGCCGAGCTAAGGTGATAAGGGTTCACCAGGATATATCTACATACTTGCCTAGCAGACTGTAGTATTTAATAAATTGCATTGATTTATTGCCCTTATTGATTCACTGATGCCATTGATATAATCTGATTTCATAGACTTCTTTTGGGGAAAAATAAAAGAAAAAAAGAGCTTTAATTAGTATTTTTTTCTATGAAGCTATAAATGGTGAAATGTCATGATGCAATGTACTCTGGTGGTATATCATTCACAATTAGATTGAACAATAATTTACTTATAAATGAAAGTAAAGGAGAAAACATAAACCACCAAGTGACTGTGGAGTTTCTGAGATAATAATGAGTAGGATTGTTTTTCCCACATGTGATATTCAGTTGTTTGCATTTCCCCCCTCACTGATAACAAACATAACTTTTAATTATTTCACCTTCGCATGCCATTCCTGAAACAATCTTTATATTAATTTATCTTCATATTATTAGCTCTGGTTATTGAGTCCAGATCATGCACAAAAATGACTGAAGCCTAAGCAATAATGTTTTTCTGAAATACCATTGAGACAGAACACATAAAAGGTAAAATTTTTTGTTCTCTGTCAAACAACAGCAAAAGAAGAAAAATTCACACTTGTAACTTACTCAGCAAATTTGATTCCCAGGGACAGTGTGTTTTAGTGCAGTCATATAATCAATTCAGTCCTCCTCATCTTAAAAGAAGAGCATTGTGCTGTGATATAGTACAATAAACTGATAACAACCAAAGGACTATGTTTGAAATAGTCTGTTTTAACCCAGCACTCTGTAAATGATTTTGTTGTTGCCTAATGTGTCATTTATACTGCACTGTTCTGTGATATAACAATCAATACACTTTATAAACATTAATACTGATAATGCTGAGAGAGTGATGCATAATTTTTGTCTTTCTAGCTTTATCCATCTCTAAATTAATTGCAATATTTTGGGAGTAAAGAGATTGGGTTCTATTTCTGACTTGGCCAAAGATTTACTGTGGTCAATTTATCTAAAGCCAACAGTTTCAAAGTTCATATACTCCTAGATCTTAAAGTTAGAGGGGATCATTATGATTTTTCAGTCTAACCTTGTGCATAATAAATCATGAGGGACAAAATCAGAAAGGCTAAGGCACAAAATGAGTTACACCTTGCAAGGGACTAAAGAACTTCTTCTTATTGCCCTTTAAAATATATTAGGAGCAAGAGAAAGACATAAGAAAGTGCAGGTACCCTACTTAGCACAGAAGGAGAGCTAATAACTGATGACATAAAGAAGACTGATGTATTCAATGCATATTTTGCTTCAGTCTTCACTAAAAAGTTAATTGTGACCAGAAAATTAACGCAATTAATATTAACAGAAAAGGGGAAGAAATGCAGGGAAAGAACAGATTAAAGAATATGTAGATAAGTTAGATGTATTCAAGTTGGCAGGGCCTGATGAAATTCATCCTAGGGTACTTTAGGAACTACCTGAAGCAATATAGGTACTATTAACTATTATCTTTGCGACTTGATGGTGAGGTCCCAGGTTACTGGAGAAGGGCAAACATAGTATCTATATTTAAAAAGGGGAACAAAGGCAACCCAGGAAATTATAGACCATTCAGCCTAACTTCAATACCTGAAAGACACTGGAACAAGTTATTAAACAATCTGTTTGTAAACACTTAGATGATAATAGGGTTATAAGGTATAGCCATCATGGATTTGTTAAGAACAAATCATGCCAAACCAACTTAATTTCCTTCTTTCACAGGGGTTACTGGCCTATTGGAATGGGGGGAAGCAGTAGACATTATCTATCTTGATTTTAGTAAAGTTTTGGCACAGTCCCACATGGCATTCTAATAAGCAAATTAGGGAAATAGTGTCTAGATTAAATTACTATAAAGTGAATGAAAAACTGGTTGAAAGACCATACTCAAAGAGTAGTTGTCAATGTTTTACTGTCAAACTGAGAAGGCATATATAGTGTGAGCCACAGGGGTCAGTCCTATAGTCATCCTTTTCATTAGTGACTTGGATAATGGAGTGAAGAGTATGCTTATAAAATTTGCAGATGACACCAAACTGGGAGGGGTTGCAAGCACTTTGGAGGACAGGATTAGTATTCAAAACAACCTTGACCAATTGGAAAATTGGTCTGAATTCAACAAGATGAATTTCAGTAAAGATAAGTGCAAAGTACTTCACTTACGAAGAAAAAAAATAAATGCATACATACAAAATGGGGAATAAATGGCTAGATGGTAGTCCTGCTGAAAAGGGGTTATACTGAATCACAAATTGAATGAGAGTCAACAGTGTGATTCAGTTACGAAAAAGGCTAATATCATTCCGGGGTGAATTAACAGAAGTATCATATATAAGACACAGAAGGTAATTGTCCTGCTCTACTCGGCACTGGGGAGGCCTCATCTGGAGTACAATGTCCTTTCTGGGCACCACACTTTAGGAAATATGTTGATAGTTTGGAGAGAATCTAGAGGAGAGCAACAAAAATGATAAAAGGTTTAGAAAACCTGACCTGTGAGGAAAGGTTAAAAAACTGGTCATATTTAGGCTTGAGAAAAGAATACTGAGTGGGGACCTAATAACAGTTTTCAACTATGTTATGGGCTGTTATAAAGAGGACAGTGATCAACTTTTCTCCATATCCACTGAAGGTAGGACAAGAAGTAATGGTCTTAATATGCAGCAAGGGAGATTTATGTTAGATATTAAGAAAAACTTTCTAATTACAAGGGTAGATAAGCACTTGAATCGGTTTCCAATGGAAGTTGTGGACTCCCCATCATTGGAGGTTTTTAAGAACAGGTTGGACAAACACCGATTAGGGATGGTCTCGGTTTATTTGGTCTTGCGTCAGCTCAGGGGGCAGAACCTGATGACTTCTTGAGGTGCCTTCCAACCCTATGTTTCTATGATTCTGTAACACAGGTCAAGGAATTTCATCCATAGATTCTTGCATCAAGCCCATATCTTGAATTACAGAACCTTAGGCACTTCAACCTATATCAAAAGCAGTCAAGGATAGAGCCTTTATTTTCTGAGGTGATGAATATCTGCAACTCCTTGTGTAGTCAAAGACAACTGTGGGTGCTCAACACCTCTAAATATAAGGCCACTTACAAGTAATCTTTTGATGCCTATTTCACCACCTGCTAATGGGGATATTTACACTTCTATGCCTCTCAACAGTGTTGTGTGGCTTAACTAATTGATATTTGTAAACTACTTTGGATGGAATATGCTATAGAAGTGAAAAATATGGTAATATACAATTTGCATTGACTCTGAGGCTCCAAGGATGGGTGGGGAAAGGGGAAGAAACATCTTTTGTAGAGAGCTGAGAAGAGTACAGAAAGGATGCTGAAATTTTGAGAAGCAGAGTAGTGGACAGGAGAGGTTAATATGAGGTCAAAAAAGAGGAGTGGAACAAATCCATTTGAAAACCAGGAGGGAAATGCTAAAGTGGCTTCAGAGACTGATAGGAAACCTTTTTTTGTTTTGAGCTGATGAAAAGTGAAAGGGAGTATTTAAATGTTTTATATGCAGAGTTAAAGAAGCCTTGCTTCTTATGTAGGTCTGCTGAATGGGATTTGCTTCAGTGTGAAATTAAGTGTATTGCCTGTCTAACACCCAGGACACATTAGAAAATGATCTGCATTGCCTCAGGGTTTTTATCCTGTGCCTGATTTAAATATATTACCACAACAGTTAAAATGAAGGCATCTTTTAAAAATAAATACTTAGTTTCATGTAGAATATTGAGAAATATTTGTTTGCAGAGAAGGAGGAACCTTTACTTTTTTTTTTTGTTTTGTTTTTAATTTTAGAGTTGATCATATGAGAAATATCTTTCTTTAATGATGCAGTACAAGTAAATCCCCACAGAAAACATGCCAGAGTTGTCAGGCATTGCTAGGAATATCTTTAGTACAGAGCAGGACACATAACAAGATTTACCCACTGCCTTAGAGACAGAAGAGGGGTTGTCACGAGGACAGTTCTTAAGAATTTTTACTAAAATGCATGGCTCCATCTGTCTTCTCTCTTTTTCTTGGCTACGAGACCAGCCTAGCAATTTCAGTAACCCAACAAGGGACCTTGTGCACCAAGAGAAATGAGGAACAGATTTTTTAATTTGGCACCATTCTGAATTTTTTTTTAAATGGCAGTTGAAATAATTATCTGCAACTACAGGCAGCTGATGAATAACACGTTTAATCTATGGCTCTAGTTTCACTCTCCAGTGTGTATAGAGGATAAACAGTCAGAGATGTCATGAATGATAGAGCTGTGTGAAATGTTTCAAATGGAAACAAAAATGGGAATCATTTGGCTTTTTTCACTGGTTTCACGAAAAAGGCAATTATGGGAGAGCATCTTCACAGCATGCAGGAGAATACTATACACAGTAACGTCTCACAGGGTATCATAGAATCATAGAATATCTGGAAGGGACCTCAGGAGGTCATGTAGTCCAACCCCTTGCTCGAAGCAGGACCAATCCCCAACTAAATCATCCCAGCCAGGGCTTCATCAAGCCTGACTTTAAAAACCTCTAAGGAAGGAGATTCCACCGCCTCCCTAGGTAACCTATTCCAGTGCTTCATCACCCTCCTAGTGAAATAGGGTTTCCTAATATCCAACCTAAACCTCCCCCACTGCAACTTGAGACCGTTACTCCTTGTTCTAGAGTAGCAGCCGTGTTAGTCTGTATTCGCAAAAAGAACAGGAGTACTTGTGGCACCTTAGAGACTAACAAATTTATTAGAGCATAAGCTTTCGTGGGCTACAACCCACTTCTTTGGATGCATATTGAGTGAAACATATATTGAGGAGATATATATACACACATACAGAGAGCATGAACAGGTGGGAGTTGTCTTACCAACTCTGAGAGGCCAATTAAGTAAGAGAAAAAAACTTTTGAAGTGATAATCAAGATAGCCAAGTACAGACAGTTTGATAAGAAGCAAGTGTGAGAATACTTACAAGGGGAGATAGATTCAATGTTTGTAATGGCTCAGCCATTCCCAATCCCTATTTAACCCTGAGTTGATTGTGTCTAGTTTGCATATCAATTCCAGCTCAGCAGTCTCTCCTTGGAGTCTGTTTTTGAAGTTTTTCTGTTTTAAGATAGCCACCCGCAGGTCTGTCATAGAATGGCCAGACAGGTTAAAGTGTTCTCCCACTGGTTTTTGAGTATTATGATTCCTGATGTCAGATTTGTGTCCATTAATTCTTTTGCGTAGAGACTGTCCGGTTTGGCCAATGTACATGGCAGAGGGGCATTGCTGGCACATGATGGCATATATCACATTGGTAGATGTGCAGGTGAACGAGCCCCTGATGGTATGGCTGATGTGATTAGGCCCTATGATGGTGTCACTTGAATAGATATGTGGACAGAGTTGGCATTGGGCTTTGTTACAAGGATAGGTTCCTGGGTCAGTGTTTTTGTTCAGTGATGTGTGGTTGTTGGTGAGTATTTGCTTTAGGTTGGGGGGTTGTCTGTAAGCGAGGACAGGTCTGTCTCCCAAGATTTGTGAGAGTAAAGGATCATCTTTCAGGATAGGTTGTAGATCTCTAATGATGCGCTGGAGAGGTTTTAATTGGGGGCTGAAGGTGACAGCTAGTGGTGTTCTGTTATTTTCTTTGTTGGCCCTGTCTTGTAGGAGGTGACTTCTGGGTACTCGTCTGGCTCTGTCAATCTGTTTTTTCACTTCAGCAGGTGGGTATTGTAGTTTTAAGAATGCTTGATAGAGATCTTGTAGGTGCTTGTCTCTATCTGAGGGATTGGAGCAAATGTGGTTATATCTTAGAGCTTGGCTGTAGACAATGGATCGTGAGGTGTGTCCTGGATGGAAGCTGGAGGCATGTAGGTAAGTGTAGCGGTCAGTAGGTTTCCGGTACAGGGTGGTATTTATGTGACCATCGCTTATTAGCACAGTAGTGTCCAGGAAATGGACCGCTTGTGTGGATTGATCTAGGCTGAGGTTGATGGTAGGATGGAAATTATTGAAATCCTGGTGGAATTCCTCAAGGGCTTCTTTTCCATGGGTCCAGATGATGAAGATGTCATCAATGTAGTGCAAGTAGAGTAGGGGCGTTAGGGGACGAGAGCTAAGGAAGTGTTGTTCTAAGTCAGCCATGAAAATGTTGGCATACTGTGGGGCCATGCGGGTACCCATAGCAGTGCCGCTGACTTGAAGGTATATATTGTCCCCAAATGTGAAATAGTTGTGGGTGAGGACAAAGTCACAGAGTTCAGCCACCAGGTTAGCTGTGACATTATCGGGGATACTGTTCCTGATAGCTTGTAGTCCATCTTTGTGTGGAATATTGGTGTAGAGGGCTTCTACGTCCATAGTGGCCAGGATGGTGTTTTCTGGAAGATCACCGATGGATTGTAGTTTCCTCAGGAAGTCAGTAGTATCTCGAAGATAGCTGGGAGTGCTGGTAGCGTAGGGTCTGAGGAGAGAGTCCACATAACCAGACAAGCCTGATGTTAGGGTGCCAATGCCTGAGATGATGGGGCGTCCAGGATTTCCAGGTTTATGGATCTTGGGTAGCAAATAGAATGTCCCTGGTCGGGGTTCTAGGCATGTATCTGTACAGATTTGTTCCTGTGCTTTGTCAGGGAGTTTTTTTAGCAGATGGTGTAGTTTCTTTAGGTAATCTTCAGTGGGATCAGAGGATAATGGCTGGTAGAATGTGGTGTTAGAGAGCTGTCTAGCAGCCTCTTGGTCATATTCCAATTTATTCATGATGACGACAGCACGTCCTTTGTCAGCCTTTTTGATAATGATGTCAGGGTTGTTTCTGAGGCTGTAGATGGCGTTGTGTTCAGCATGGCTGAGGTTATGGGGCAAGTGATGTTGCTTATCCACAATTTCAGCCTTTGCACGTTGACGGAAGCAATCTATGTAGAAATCCAGTCTGTTGTTTCGACCATCCGGAGGAGTCCACGCAGAATCTTTTTTTTTTGTAGTGCTTGTAGGGGGGATTCTGTGGGTTAGTATGCTGTTCAGGGGTATGTTGGAAATATTCTTTGAGTTGGAGACGTCGAAAGTAGGATTCTAGGTCACCGCAGAACTGTATCATGTTCGTGGGCTAAGAGTATAGCCCAGCAGAAGAGTCTGTCCTATCTCGGGGCCTCTCCTTTTGTCCCTCCAGACCCACGAACATGATACAGAATAACAGAACACCACTAGCTGTCACCTTCAGCCCCCAATTAAAACCTCTCCAGCGCATCATTAGAGATCTACAACCTATCCTGAAAGATGATCCTTTACTCTCACAAATCTTGGGAGACAGACCTGTCCTCGCTTACAGACAACCCCCCAACCTAAAGCAAATACTCACCAACAACCACACATCACTGAACAAAAACACTGACCCAGGAACCTATCCTTGTAACAAAGCCCAATGCCAACTCTGTCCACATATCTATTCAAGTGACACCATCATAGGGCCTAATCACATCAGCCATACCATCAGGGGCTCGTTCACCTGCACATCTACCAATGTGATATATGCCATCATGTGCCAGCAATGCCCCTCTGCCATGTACATTGGCCAAACCGGACAGTCTCTACGCAAAAGAATTAATGGACACAAATCTGACATCAGGAATCATAATACTCAAAAACCAGTGGGAGAACACTTTAACCTGTCTGGCCATTCTATGACAGACCTGCGGGTGGCTATCTTAAAACAGAAAAACTTCAAAAACAGACTCCAAGGAGAGACTGCTGAGCTGGAATTGATATGCAAACTAGACACAATCAACTCAGGGTTAAATAGAGATTGGGAATGGCTGAGCCATTACAAACATTGAATCTATCTCCCCTTGTAAGTATTCTCACACTTGCTTCTTATCAAACTGTCTGTACTTGGCTATCTTGATTATCACTTCAAAAGTTTTTTTCTCTTACTTAATTGGCCTCTCAGAGTTGGTAAGACAACTCCCACCTGTTCATGCTCTCTGTATGTGTGTATATATATCTCCTCAATATATGTTTCACTCAATATGCATCCGAAGAAGTGGGTTGTAGCCCATGAAAGCTTATGCTCTAATAAATTTGTTAGTCTCTAAGGTGCCACAAGTACTCCTGTACTCCTTGTTCTGTCATCTGGTACCACTGAGAAAAGTCTAGATCCAACCTCTTTGGAACCCCCTTTCAGGTAGTTGAAAGCAGCTATCAAATCCCCCCTCACTCTTCTCTTCTGCAAACTAAACAATCCCAGTTCCCTCAGCCTCTCCTCATAAGTCATGTGCTCCAGCCCCCTAATCATTTTTGTTGCCCTCCGCTGGACTCTTTCCAATTTTTCCACATCCTTCTTGTAGTGTGGGGCCCAAAACTGGACATAGTACTCCAGATGAGGCCTCACCAATGCCGAATAGAGGGGAATGATCACGTCCCTCAATCTGCTGGCAATTCTCCTACTTATACAGCCCAAAATGCTGTTAACCTTCTTGGCAACAAGGGCACACTCTTGACTCATATCCAGTTTCTCGACCACTGTAATCCCTAGGTCCTTTTCTGCAGAACTGCTGCCTAGCCATTCGGGCCCTAGTCTGTAGCAGTGCACTTGGGATTCTTCCATCCTAAGTGCAGGACTCAGCACTTGTCCTTGTTGAACCTCATCAGATTTCTTTTGGCCAAATCCTCTAATTTGTCTAGGTCCCTCTGTATCCTGTCCCTACCTTCCAGCGTATCTACCACTCCTCCCAGTTTAGTGTCATCCTGCAGATCATTAATGAAGATATTGAACAAAACCGGCCCCAGGACCGTCCCTTGGGGCACTCTGCTTGATACTGGCTGCCAACTAGACATGGAGCCATTGATCACTACCCATTGAGCCCGACGATCTAGCCAGCTTTCTATCCACCTTATAGTCCATTCATCCAGCCCATACTTGTGGGAGACCATATCAAAAGCTTTGCTAAAATTAAGGAATAACACATCCACTGCTTTCCCCTCATCCACAGAGCCAGTTATCTCATCATAGAAGGCAATTAGGTTAGTCAGGCATGACTTGCCCTTGGTGAATCCATGCTGACTGTTCCTGATCACTTTCCTCTTCTCTAAGTGCATCAGAATTGATTCCTTGAGGACCTATTCCATGATTTTTCCATGGACTGAGGTGAGGCTGACTGGCCTGTAGTTTCCCGGATCGTCCTTCTTCCCTTTTTTAAAGATGGGCACTACATTAGCCTTTTTCCAGTCATCCGGGACCTCCCCCGATCGCCATGAGTTTTCAAAGATAATGTCCAACGGCTCTGCAATCACAGCCACTAACTCCTTTAGCACCCTTGGATGCAGCGCATCTGGCCTAATGGACTTGTGCTCATCCAGGTTTTCTAAATAGTCCTGGACCACTTCTTTCTCCACAGAGGGCTGGTCACCTCCTCTCCATGCTGCGTTGCCCAGTGCAGTAGTCTGGGAGCTGACCTGTGAAGACAGAGCCAAAAAAAGCATTGTGTATATTAGCTTTTTCCACATCCTCTGTCACTAGGTTGCCTCTCTCATTCAGTAAGGGGCCCACACTTTCTTTGTCTTTCTTCTTGTTGCTAACATACCTGAAGAAACCCTTCTTGTTACTCTTAACATCTCTTGCTAGCTGAAACTCCAACTGTGATTTGACCTTCCTGATTTCACTCCTGCATGCCTGAACAATATTTTTATACTCCTCCCTGGTCATTTGTCCAATCTTCCACTTCTTGTAAGCTTCTTTTTTGTTTTTAAGATCAGCAAAGATTTCACTGTTAAGCCAAGCTGGTCACCTGCCATATTTACTATTCTTTCTACACATCAGGATGGTTTGTTCCTGCAACCGCATTAAGGATTCTTTAAAATACAGCCAGCTCTCCTGGACTCCTTTCCCCCTCATGTTTTTCTCCCAGGGGATCCTGCCCATCAGTTCCCTCAGGGAGTCAAAGTCTGCTTTTCTGAAGTCCAGGGTCCGTATTCTGCTGCTCTCCTTTCTTCCTTGTGTCAGGATCCTGAACTCAACCATCTCATGGTCACTGCCTCCCAGGTTCCCATCCACTTTTGCTTCCCCTACTAATTCGTCCCTGTTTGTGAGCAGCAGGTCAAGAAGAGCTCTGCCCTAGTTGGTTCCTCCAGCACTTGCACCAGGATATTGTCCCCTACACTTCCTGGATTGTCTGTGCACTGCTGTATTGCTCTCCCAGCAGATATGGGGTGATTGAAGTCCCCCATGAGAACCAGGGCCTGTGATCTAGTAACTTCTGTTAGTTGCTGGAAGAAAGCCTCATCCACCTCATCACCCTGGTCTGGTGGTCCATAGCAGACTCCCACCACGACATCACCTGTGTTGCTCACACTTCTAAGGCTATGTCTACACTACCTGCCTGAATCGGCGGGTAGAAATCGATCTCTCGGGGATCAAATAGCATCTCGTTGGGATGCGACAATCGATCCCCGAATAGACGCTTGTACTCCACCAGCACAGGTAGGAGTAAGCGCCGTCGACGGGGGAGCCGCGGAGGTCGATTTGCCGCCGTCCTCACAGCAGGGTAAGTTGGCTCGGATACGTCGAATTCAGCTACGCTATTTGCGTAGCTGAATTAGCGTATCTTATATCGACCCTCCCCACCGTAGTGAGGACGTAGCCTAAGAGACTTCTAATCCAGAGATTCTCGGTTTTTTCTGCGGTTTCATACTGCTCTCTTACACACAATGCAACTCCTCCACCTTTTCTGCCCTGCCTGTCCTTCCTGAACAGTTTATATCCATCCATGACAGTACTCCAGTCATGTGATTGATCCCACCATAAATAGGAGGGTAGGAGGATAGAAGAAGAGGACAGATACAAGATGAAAGACTTGATTCTGCAAACTCTGAATGATATCTTCAGTTTTACTCATGCGTGACGTTAAGCACATGCTTAAGTGTTTGCAGGGACTAAAGGTGTTTGAGGGTGAATATATCATGAAACTCACTGAGCAGCATTGCCTCTTGATGTACACATGCCACAATAAATTTCAAAGCTTCCCATTTGGTCAGATGGAGTTGGGCAGGTAGGATTTCACTAGAACTATTTATGTGTATAAAGACCAGCAAGCGCGCGCGCACACACACACACACACACACGTAGGTGCTTTGCTGGATCTTGGCCAGAGTGTTCAGCATCTGGCGTGTAGGCTAGGTGACTTTACATGCTGCTAAGGTTAAATTTGTGGGCTAGGTGACCTGGGCAGCTCAAATCAAGGGCCCTTGGGTTACTATTTATGCCCATGACCATCCAAGAGGCCCCAATTTCCTCCCTCTGGCTGACCCCATGGCTTACTTCGGACAGGTGATGAATTCTTCTTTGCTCATATTGCTACTTGACCATGTGCTTAAAGGACAGGTTTCCCTTATCTATTGCCATGTTCACATCTTGCAAACTGCCCTCATCAAATTGACCAACTTCTCTAACAGCTGCTCTTCTCTAGCCAATCACTCTACAGTGAATTTACTGAGCTAAAAGAATGTACAGGCCAAGCGGGTGAGTTGGGGGAGATCATTTCTCCCAACAGAGTGAAGTGAACATAACTGCAAAGCCCTAACAGTACAGTGGGGGCTTAAATATATAGCCAGACGGCTGATTAACTTTACAGTTGGTGGAATAATTAATGCTGAGAGACGGCAGATTGATTATGAGTTAACACTGTTGCCTTTTAAAGCCCTCACTGGGATAAGCCCTGACTATAGTAGGGCCACCTTCTTTAGCCTCTGATGGTTATCTAGCTTCAGACACCACTAGACTTAAGGATTACTTGCTTGTGTGACTTAGGCTGGCTGGTGATAATGTGTCGGGTATGATAGCTCCAAGAGATATTCCTTCTCAGCCTCTTTCACCTTACCACCTCTGTTTCACAGGTGTATTTGAGCACAACCACCGATAGCCCTTGTGTTTTTTTACCTATCCTGAGCTCCACTTCCTTTTTCTCCCTTTCCTTCTGCACTGCGTCTCCTGGGAAGGCTTTATTTGTTATAATTTTATTGAGTGTTTTAAATTATGCTTTTATTGCATTTTAATCATGGTTTTATTATGCTATGCAGTTCCTTGAGCTCATTATAATATTATTGTAGCTTTTCCATTGTTAAATTATACTTTGTCGAGCTATGATAAAATATGCCATTACTGAATATGTCAGGTAGAGGCACCATTTTTTTTCACAAGGGTCTTTGGCTGTTGTACTGCAATGAACCAGCCTCAAAAGCCCTCAGATTTGCTTTTCTATTTGAGGAACTTCAGTGGGTCCCACCCCTTCCCCAGCCTGCCGCCCACGGTTTATTGACAAGAAGAAAGACACAAACCTGAATAAAAATTACAACCTTTGGGTCAGATTCTCAGCTGATGTAAAATGGTGTAGCTCCATTAAAGCCATTGGGGCCCTGATTTGCTTGACCTATAGGCTCTATTGCAACAATAAGAGTGATAATAATAGAAATACATAATTAGTCTCCCTACTTTAACTTGTAATATTGATACAACTTGAAAGTTACTATGCTAGATGAAAGGCATCATATACAAACAACAGTCTTAATTTCCCCTCCACTCTAAGCATGCATTAATCACTCCCAGATGAAATTGTGGGTCCACTGATGTCAATGGCAAAACTCCCATGGACTTTAATTGGGCTAGGATTTCACATTAGGTGGGTCTTCTTATCCATCATGTTTTCAGAGTCACGTCTCCAATTAAGACAAGCCACAGCCAATAATAAAGCTTTCATTCTGGAACTGATGGCAGCCAAGTGGACTGCTGCAACCACAACAGAACCCCACTGAAGTAAGGATTAAAAAAAAGCCCATAACGTTATACAGCAGCTTGAAGTCAAAGGGGCTCCCTGAGGTCTCAGCAGCATGCCTGCCCCACACACTATCTACTGCAGGATTGCAGCCTCAGATATTACTGTGTCTAATAAATTCCCCGACTAAATAAAATTAGGTCCCTCACAATAGAAACATTCTGATCAACAGCATGAAGAACAATTGCATGCACAGAAACACAGGAGCACCTGAGATCACAGCATGGCAGCGGCAGCTCCCTGCTGCACAAAGGACAAATTAGAAACATATTTTTCCAGAAAATATGTCCCCAGCGTGGTAAAGATTTGCTTGTGTGTTTTTGTTTCTTTTTAAAAATGACAGCTTCAGAGAGAGAGAGTATCTCAGAAAAACAAAAAGGCAAGTTTAGAGCCTAATTCTGTTAATTTTATGCGTTCATATTGATTGGATTACTCATTTAGTGGCTCCTTAGACTGCCTAGGCTAAATTGTTGCTTGAAAGCACGGCCCTGTGCATTGGACGTACAGAGGACCTATGCTACAATGGAAGCCTAAGGAAGTATTCTGGAATTCTTGCAGAAGGATTCTATGAGAGCAAAATGCAGGGGCAACTCCAAGAGCATATAAAGAGGGGTAGACCTTGCAAGGGCCGAGCAGGCAAGGCAATGGTCTCACCCTCACCCCCACCCCATGTCTCCTGTGGAAGGCTATTACCAGTGGTGCTAGCAGAGAGTTGCGACTACTACCTACCACTAGAGCCAGTCGAAACTCGGAATTTCTGTTCTGCAGCAAATAAGGACATCTTGACATTTGGAATCTGCATAGAAACAAAAGGAAAAAATGAAATTTTCCATAAAAAGACATTTAAAAAAAATTGGAAACATTCTGTTTCAATAAAATTGAGATTTTGTTCTGATTTCAATTTTCAAATATTTGGCCAGCTGGCCTCTTGCACTTTCCTTTTCTCTGCTGCTCTCCACACAGGGTTAGCTGCTAATTGGCCTTATATTTACACTATACAATGCCTTCTGTCGCTTAGGAATTTTGGTCTAATGAGAAAAAAGTCAGTAACTTATGAGTGGCTATCCTTTTTCAGTAACAAGGCTTGTGATGATAAAGGTGATAATTTCCCTAAGACATCATGTATTGTTCTTTCTCTCTATCTCTCACAGTTAAAAGTCTATTGATCATTCTAATAAACTTCCACAATCATTTTATAAGTGCACTTTAAACTGCCATATAAAATGTGTTCCTTTTGATAAGAAAATTAGGAACATTTGCCAAGTAGTGATGACTCAAAGCCTGTTAATAGTCATATGAAATAATCAAACATTTTTCTCCAGGGATGGCATTTGGAGGTGGAGAAGGAATTTCTTTCTCTCCTGTTTTATGCAATTAGCTAAGTTTATCATGGAAGGGTTATTTTTTTACCATTTTTCCGTTGCTTCGGGTAGTGGCCACAACCTCGGACAATGAAATGAAGCATTGGTCTTATCTGCTATGACAACGTCCATGTTGACAAATATTATTTAACTGCACATTGGTTGTTATGAATGGCAGATGAAATTCAATGTTGATAAATGCAAAGTGTTGCTCATTGGAAAACATAATCCCAACTATACATACAAAATGATGGGCTCTAAATTAGCTGCTGTCACTCAAGAAAAAGATTTTGGAGTCAAGATGTATAGTTCTCTGAAAACATTCAGTCAATGTGCAATAACAGTCAAAAAAGCTAACAGAATGTTAGGACCCATTACGACAGGGATAGATAGTAACACAGAAAATATCATAATGCCACTGTATAAATCCATGGTTTGCCCACATTTTGAATACTGCGTGCAGTTCTGGTCACCCCCATACAAAAAATATATATATTATAATTGGAAGAAGTACAGAGAAGTGCAACAAAAATGATGAAGGGTATGGAACAGTTTCCATATGAGGAGAAATTAAAAAGACTGGGACTGCTCAGTTTAGAAAAGAGATGACTGGGGGTGATATGATAGAGGTCTATAAAATCATAACTGGCATGGAGAACGTGAATAAGGAAGTGTTATTTACACTTTCACATAATACACGAACCAGGGATTACCCAATGAAATGAATAGGCAGCGGGTTTAGAACAAATAAAAGGAAGTACTTTTTCACACAGCACACAGTCAGCCTGTGGAACTCATTGCAGGGGATGTTGTGAAGGCCAAAACTATAATGGGGTTCAAACATGGCAGATAGGTTCATCAATGGCTATTAGCCAAGATGGCCAAGGACGCAACCCCAATGCTCTGGGTGTCCGTAAATCTCCGACTGCCAGAATCTGGGACTGGATGACTGGGGATGGCTCACTCAACAGATTGCCCTGATCTGTTCATTCCCTCTGAAGCATCTCGCACCAGCCACTTCAGGAGGCAGGATACTGGGCAAGACGGTCTAACCCAATATGGTCATTCTTATGGTCTTATGTTAACACTTCAGTGATGCAAATTATTTCTCTCAGCAAAATCAACAGATTTCCAGATAAATTTGATAACTGAATGCTCACTTCTATACCACAGACCATGAATCCGTTTGGGCAGGCAGGTTATAAGAACCACTTCCCTTATACCAGGTCTAAATTGAAGCCTCTAAGTGAGCACAGCACCCATTGAAGTTAATGGGAGTTGCTGTTTGTGAGCACCTCTGATAATCAAACGACTTTATTTGGGGTTGTGATTTTCCAAATGGGCCTAATGGAGCTAGGTGCTTACTCCTTTAGGCCCTTTTTGAAAATCTCATCCTACGTACCAGATTTTAGGCACTGAAGTCTGATAATGTTAGCCTTTATTTTACAGACACTTAGCCATAGAGCAATTGCATAATTAACTCGTTGACCAATAAGCACTGAAATGCTTAAACAGATCTGAACTCTGCAAAAGTGCTAAGATAAATAACAATGTTGTAAAGGCTGACTTGCAAAATCACTGACTCAGAGCAACATTTTGGGCCAGCTTGACTAGGATTGTTAGATCATGTTACTGTGGAGACCCAAGGATGTTGACTGGTTCTGTTTAGTTACTGGCTGCTAAACCAAAGACTATGCGCCATGTCAGAACGACTCTAGCATGTTTGGTTTCCAGAGGGACAAGGTTAATTACTGCTTGCATGAGAAATCCCCTTCTGAATAGCAGTGAAAGCTTAAGCTGCAGTAAACAGTCACTCACCCCTTTTCTTTGCATGACAGCCACCAGTGGAGTAGAACAAAGAAAAGCTCTTTTCAAAACACTTCTACAACTATTGTATCCAGAAGACTCGAGTTAAGGATGTGTTTGAGCGTTTCAGATCCTCTAGCTAGCATACAAAAGCAACACAGTGAAATCGATGCTCTCAGTCATCTGGGGTTAGGAAGCAGACTGCATAGTGTTACCACGCTGGGCCGGTGTACAGTGATCCAACAGGGCTACCTAGCTACCTGTTCTCATGGCCAGCAGCTGTAATTGCAGGCCATTGTGGCAGCTGAGCTGCATGCAGGAATGTGAGACAAAGCTACCAAATGCATAAGGATCACATAAGTTGGGTCACGCTTGGCATCTCGACTGGGCAGAGCTTGACTGTTTCCATTTGGGTTTTGATTTGTGGGCATTTATTAGATACAGTCGTCACTCCTTTAAACTTCCAACTAGGTTTTAGATAACTTAGGCCAAGATTTTTTTTTTTTTAAATGAGTGCCTACAGTTAAGCAAAATCAAGCATCCACCAGTTCCCTTTGGCTTCAGTGAGAATCCCTGGCTGCTTTTGACAAAATCAAAATCATATTTAGGTGCCTCTGTAAGGACTTAGAAGCCTAACGTTTGGCACCTGTTTTTGAAAATCTTAGCGTACATAATATTATCTCCATCAAATTCATTCCTAGTGTATTTCAGGTGAGTCACTATGAATTTGGCCTTTGGAATTTTTTTTATAAGCCTGTTGCCTTGGAGGATGTGACTACGCTATAATGATTTTCTATTAAAGTGCTTGGAGGCGTTTGGTCATGGGTGCCCACAAATTGACTTGTCTTATTATTACTATTTTTGCCGCAACGTCTGCAGACAATTTTTGTCTGAGGGCTTGTGTGTTAGCAACGCCGTGCAGCTGAAGAGCAGTGGGGACTGCATATCACCGCCTTTTAGAAGGCTTTGGATCCTTTTTTCACTCGAAGTTGAGTCTCTTAACTTACAAAGAGAACCGTTTCCCAGTTCGGAATAATATATATCACACCAGCTTTCTCTAATTATGGTTTCATTAATATTGATATTCGGGCTCTTTCGTTTTTTAAAATCTTTTTCGGTTCCCTTTTTTCTTTCACAGCTGAGGGAGGAGCAGGCAGAATAAAGATCTGCTTAGAGACAGGGTGGTGAAACTGGTAGTCCAAATACTCATCCCACTCAAGTCAATGAGAGTTTTGCCACTGATGTCAATGGGATCAGGATTACAGCCCTATGGCCAAACCTTTTGGGCCTTACCCTGGCAAAAGCCTCACTGAAATCAGCACAGGGACTGCCAGGTTTGGGCCTTAATATGTAAAACACAGCAAATGCTTTTCTAAAACTTCCTTTCCATTTAAATTATGTTGATCAGAAGAAGGCAGCACAACAAGAAATACAGAAAACTCCGGCAATACGTAGTCCTGCCTCAGTGCAGGGGGCTGGACTAGATGACCGGCTAAGGTCCCTTCCAGTCCTACATTTATATGATACTATGATTCTAATTTCTGGGAACTGCTACTAGTGTGACGGCGAAAAAATTCTTCAACGGGAAAGAAAGAAAGAAAGAAAACTCACTGGTAAAAGCGCTCTGACTTCCTCAATTCTTCCTTTTTCCTTACACTGTCTTTCTTCTTTTAGTCTTTACCTTTATAGGAAGAAAATCAGAATTAAATATCGATAGAGTTAAAATGGAAAAAAAATGAAGAATGGCAAATCTGTATTCCCTGATTCATAGAATTAATGTCAGAATGGACCACTATGATCACCTGGTCTAGTCTCCTGCATAACAGAGGGCGTAGAATTTCACCTAGTTACCACTGCATTGAGCCAAAACACTTGTGTTTGGCTAAAGCACATCTTCCATAAAGGCATCCAGTCTTGATTTGAAGACATCCAGAGATGGCAAATCCACCTCTTCCCTTAGTAGTTTGTTTCAAGGTTTATCACCCTCACAGTTAAAAATATGTGCCTTCTTTCTAATAATCACAAAGTTATTCAAGCCTCATGGCTTTGGAAATGTGTCATTCATGCACTTTTCTTTGTGGAACTCAAGCTACTTCTTGGTTACTATTTTGAAGCTTGCAGTTTCAAAACACATGTTACTGTAGTGTGCCCAGTTATCCATTCAGGTCAGGAATTATGGAGATCTTATGGGGTGGTAGGTTGTGTTAATCAGTGCGCAAGTCAGAGAGAACCCAGGATTTGTCTGACCTGTAGGAGAAACAGAGAATCTCCTTTCAAGTGAATCTTGACTTCTCTACCAAGAGAAACACTGCTCTGACCAGGTCACAAAAAAGGCACTGCCTCCTTCCTCGTGGTCTGAAATCTCATTCAAATGTTTGGTTTGGGAGATTTGCAGCCCATAGAAACAGCCCTGTTATGTAGCTACCTGCTGTTCAGCTGTGTTGGGGAGAGAGGAGATAAAAATGAGATTACAGATGGGCCAGAAACAATGGAATTTTGAATGGAAACACCTACACAATTTCTAAAGCTGTAGTTGAAGAGCTCAAAAGGGGAAAAAATGCCTGTTGCAAAGCAAGGGGTGGGGGGAATATTTAACGGGCTGCTGCGTGCAGTTTAAGATCCTGATGGGGAGAAATGGCTTTTGCAAATCAGAGAAGGAAATATATTTTTCAGGCTATGGCTTAGGAGCAGAGGGGGGAAATGGAAAATAACTTTTGCATAGCTGATAACAAATATATATTTCAGGCTGCAGTCTAGGAGCAAAAGGGGAGAGAATTATTTTGCTAAAAACAGGAAGCAAAGCATATACATTTAGAAAGGGCATCAAAGAAGGAAAAATCCATTTCTGCACTGCTGCTATCAGTGCTAAAAAGCTATGAGCCAAGTTGTGGATGATCAAGAGGAAGTCAGAGAGGAGGACACAATGTGTTTCCTATTCTTTCATGGCCTGTATCATGGCCAGGCACAACTGCAGTCTCTGCATTCACAATAGTGCAGGAACTGCTCCCTCTCTACTTCCCTAGAGGCAACCTGAACCCCACAGCGAGTAGGGAGTGGTAAATAGCAGACAGGGACATCCCCCTGCATCCCCCTCTGCATTGGTCCATGCAATGGGACTCCCCTGTGGGAGAATAAGATGAATCCAGTGAAGGGGAGTGGTAGAAGGTGCATTCCCCATGCATGCAGGGAAGCTGGAGGAGGAATGAGGCTTCCCTTCCCTAGTTTCCCCAGAGCCAATTGGCTTTGCACAACCCCAACATGGCCCAGCTAAGCCCTGTGTTAGCACATGACACATTTGCTCTGTACTGGTACCCCTCCTGTGTTGTCCCCCGGACACATAAGAGACTTAATTGTCACTTCCTCATCTGTCATGGGGAGCAAAGGGGCCCGCTGCACTGCAGCCTTAGTAAAGCTGCTACCACGTGCTATCTGTGCGTGCAGCTGAGCATCAGGGTTCCCACTATTTCTATGGTCGTTACCTGAGGGGTTTCCGCGCTTAATATCCTTGCAATGGCTGGGATCATCCTCAGCAATCGGTTGGTGGCAATTCAGCAACTCCTACTGGCGTGACGAAATATAAGTCCCAGCTAGTTAATAAAGGGGCCAAGGAACCAGCAAAGATAATGGGGCTGGCAGCTCTTACTTTTCAGCAGCCAAGAAAAAGCACTGATCCGGGGGACAAAGAAGAATCGAATACTGTGAGGGTTAGGAAGACTCGGGCACCAGCTGGTGCTAGCAGCAACGGGAGTATAAGCAAGGCCATACAGCGCCATGCAGCATATAAGACTTACTTTACTTCAGCAGTGAGGCTCCACAGTTTAGGCAGGAAAGGTGCACTGAATTCTGTGCTGTCATTTGATAGCCCCTGTGCCTGCTAAACTGGGAGTGGAAGGAAGGAAACAATAGCTGAATGGGATGAAGCATGGTTTGTGCGGGCAAGGGGGAATGCAGGGGGGGCAATCTGCCATCTGAGTCTCTTAAATCCTCCAAAGTGGAGCTCTGCTTCTGCATGGCTTAGAAGCTAGAGAGTTGGGGAGGCAGCTGGCATGCAGAGATACCACGCCCTGACGGAGAATTCTGTTCTGCATGGTAAAGGTTCCTCAGATGCAGGGCCGGCTCCAGGCACCAGCTGAGCAAGCTGGTGCTTGGGGCGGCAGATTGTTCGAGGCGGCATTCCGCCCAATCCTAGGGCGGCACGGCCGCTTTTTTGTTTTGTTTTTTTGTTCCGCCCCGGCCGCCCTGTAGGGGGCGGCAGCGTGGAGGACCGGAGCGCCCTGCAGGGCAGTCCTCTTCCTTCCCTCCCCGCCGACCGGAGCGGAGCCCTCGCGGCAGGCGGCAGGAGGCGGCGCAGCGGGAGGGGCCGCGTGGCAGCGCCCCTGCTGTAGCCCTGGCCGCTCCCTCCCCCTTCCCCCCCCC
>NW_020664393.1:67731015-67803228 GCF_002925995.2 Terrapene triunguis | reverse complement strand
TTTTTTTGCTTGGGGCGGCCAAAAAGCCAGAGCCGGCCCTGCTCAGATGTCAGCTACCTTCTTCTGCAAGCCTCAGCTTGCTCCCTTCATTGTGCTCTTCTTCCCCTCATGCTGCTGCATGCCACTCAGCTCCCCCATTGCCCCAGTCAACCCAACCGTTCCCCACCTAGATATTGCAGTCATGTGTGTGAGTGCTCAAAAGCTTGTCTCTCTCTCACCAACAAAAGTGGGTCCAATAAAAGATACTACCTCATCCACCTTGTCTCTCTAATAGCCTGGGACCAACATGGCTATAACAACACTACACATGGCTAATGACTGTCAGTTACAGGCGAACAAAACCCTCACAAAGAGATGTGGCTACACAAGTACGTGCTAGTATTTCCTCATGTGCTTTTCCAGCAGCTGCGCAGGGTGTGAAGCTGTCCTTCAGCCCAGGCAGATCTCACCCTCTGCCTCTCTGTTGTTCCAAGATGTCAGCCCTTGTGGCATCCCTGGTTTCTCTTGAGTACTCGAACCAGAACCAGTGTGCACCGGTGGGGATCCGGCTGCCAGTACAGAAGTTGTAATCCAGACCTTCCCTATGCCCACTCTGGACAGAAACACTCCCCTTTAGCCTCACAAATATTATGCAACACACACAGCTGGCCACAATTATATGAATGGCCCTGACCACACTGGCATGCAGAAAGATGTGTAGGCATTGCTAACGAGCTTTCAGTCTACTAAATGCGCGCTCCATGACCATTCTGCAGCTACTGACTTTGTAACTGAATTCCTTTTTTCTGGTTTCACTGAGGTCAGAGTATGAGCCAAGTTAGGAGCAGATATGCAAGATCCCCCAAAATAACTGTTGGCACAGACACACAATAGAGAACACATTGTTTCTGGGTAATAAAGTCCCTTCTTCCCCCCACCAAGTACAATCCTGATCTCCTTGGTGTCATTAACCTTTCCATTGTTTTCCACGTTGATATTCATGAATCTGCCTCTGTGGTCTTCTGAGTCTTGCAGAATGGTTTCCATACTCGCTCACCCCTTTTGGTGGGCAAAGTATTGGGGTGTGGGTACCATCGATGGCCACTGCACAGTTTGGAAGCCCCATCCTCTAAAATTCAGCTATTATTATTATTTTCAGGGCTTTGCTTATGGCTACTACCCTTGGGTAGATCACAGTGTTAATTGCCTGGCAAACCTGCATGATCTCAACCTCGACAATGGACTTTCAAACCCTGAGGTAGTTTGCAAGTGACTGATAGCTGTCTGGTGTTGGCAGCTTCCACAGGGCAATATCCACCTGCTTCTGCACTGGTATGGCTTTCCTGAATCAAGCATTTCGATGCTGGAGGTATGGTGCAAGCTGATCGTACAGTTCCATGAAAGTCTCTTTTTTCATTTAGAAGTTTTGAAGCCATTGCTGGTCATCTCAGATTTAAAAAAACAATGTGATCCCACCACACTGGGCCTTTTTTTCTGCACCAGAACTGACAATCCACCTGTGGCAAAACTGGCAGTCACTGTATCTGTCTTGTGAGACACAAATGAATTATCATTCACCTTCATGGTCAGCCATCTTCAACATATCAGAAAGTTCTGCCCACATTCCATCCTGCATCTTGCTGATTGCCTACTGCACTGCACAAACATTTGTCTCGCAATAAGGAGCAGGAACAGAACCTGTCATCCAGTTGCTCCATGTCTTCTACCCAGTTTCCGAGAAGGGAGAGGTGAACAGGAACTGCCATTGGCAAATATGTGAAGGTGGGGAACAATATCAACAACACCCAGCAAGGCAGTTCCTAATGTGTCTCCTGTGATGCACAGAACCCTGGGATATTGGCCCTGAAATGGTAGCGCTAACTTCGCAGAACAACAGTGGCAGTGTGTATGCGGGCATGTGCGTGTACACGGTGTTATACCTGTATCCGGCACGTGGACATTTGCATGAGCATGTATGTGGTCAAGTAACTGTACACCAGTTTAAACATAGCCTTAATTTAATTTCACCCTCCACCCTCTTTTCCTGGCCAAACTTCTCTAAAAATAATAGAAAATAGAAAACAATCTGTAAAAAAAAAAAAAAAAAATAGAGCTCCCTTTTCATTAGAATTCTTTTGACAAATACCTCACACATTGTCTCAGCAAGCTGGCATTCAGGATATTCAAAACATATGTAATCCTACACAATTAATGTCACAAAACACAAAACACGTTGTCAGATTGCACGCAGAGAGAGACAAGAGCAAGTAAGCTCTTTTGGCCAGGGACTTTCAGTTACTGTATGTGTGTGGTACACAGTGCCTATCACTGTTGAAGCCTGTAAGTTCATGAACTCCCCACCTCTAGTGCCCCTTGTGTCAGGGTGTGATGCTTCAAGGGGTCCTTGTCTCCGGCGCCTCCTCAAGGCTGTCTGGGTCTCACTGGGTCTTCTGTGTCTCAGCCCTTCAGCCAAGTCATACATACTTCAGTCCCCTTCCAGGGTAACAAAAAGATTCAACTGAAAGTTCACAAAACATCCCAACACGAAAGAGCCTTGGACCCCCCTCTGGGACTATTCCTTGGCCCTTCCTTTGAGGTCAGTGTTCAGCCCCACCCTGGGCTCACTATGCCTTCCATTGGGCTTGCAAACCCCTTCCTCGGGGGCTGCTTGCGGAACCCAGATGCACCCTCTACTCTGGGTTCTGGCCAGGGATCCTGTATTAAGCAGCTGGGCCTGCTTCTTCAGATGTGCTGCTGTTTTCCTGGGCTTCTTTCTACCTCTAAGCCCCCTTGTGCTGTTTTGGCCTTGTCTACACTACAAAGTTAGGTCAACCAAGTCGCCTTGTGTCGACCTATTTAACCATGTTCTACACTCAAATTTGCCTCTGTTTTGATGTAAGCAGCCTGTTACAGCAACTCTGTAAAACCACCTCCCCAAATGGCATGGTTGACCTACTGAAGGTGACGCAGTGCAAGTGCAGACACTGAATGACCCATGTCAACTCTAACAGTCCTCCAGCAGCTGTCCCAGAATACATTCCCTGCAACAATGATCACTACTGTCACAATTCTAAAATCCACTGCTTGGGGTCACAGAGACTGGAACCTCCTCATCCCCTTTGGATACTCCTGCATGTTTTTGAAAAGACTTTTCCTGATTGCCCACCTTGGAGAGCGTGTGAAAGCGAAGGGACTTTGCCAGGCATACCAAAGGGTCCGGGAGGCCAACAGTAGATATGGTGCTGAGCCGCAGACCTGCTGTTTTTACAACGAGCTGCATACTTTACTTGGCGCAGACACCACCAGCACCCTGCAGACCACGAGGCATACCTCAGAGGAGCCTGAGACAAAGGACGCCACCATGAACAGCAAGGAGGAGAAGGTGGGGAGAGACTGTGACAGCATCCCCGGGGTGCAACCTAGAACTGGGGTACCACTGAGCCCTCTGTCCCACCTGTGACCCATGGTGTGTAGGACAGCCCTCACTAGAAATGCCAAGGTGAGGTCAGTCTGCAAAAGGGAGAGCAGACACTCCCAAAACTGATAGTTAACACTGAAGTTAAACTCTTCAACAAGTCACAAACTGTGCTTCTGATTCCCCACACTGGTTATCAAGAAGCTGAAAAGAAATCACACAGCCCCCTTTATTGCATTCCAGTTCTCTGGATCCCAATCAGCTCTTAGGTTCAGTAAGGAGGAGATATTAAAAAACTCTTCCAACTTTACAAAATGTTTTTCTGACCCTCAAAGGGCCAGCCACATTGTCAAGTCAATATTAGGTTGGATCTTACCCAAATTACCATGCTGCCAGCCAATTCTTTAGCATCTAAAACTAAAGGTTTACTACAAAGCAAAAGAAAGAACAAGAAGAGAGTTGTTAAATGGTAAAGTAATCACATACATACAAAGACTTCAAAGTCCATATATCAGGTTCTTAGCAGTATTGGTGACTTAGCTGGCTTGAAAGTCCCTCTGAAACACATCCATTGGATGGATCATTCAATCCTTTGTTCAGAGCTTCAGTTTGTAAAAAAGTTCCTCCAGAGGTAAGAAGCAAGAAGGAAGACAAGAAGCAGGATTGAAGACAAAATGGAGATGATGCAGCTGCCCTTTATATTCCTTTTGCCATGTGGCTTGTACTTCCTGTGTCCCAAATACAAACTTTACAGCATATAGCCTGGAAAGCCTTAGAGTTCTGTCCCTAGGCAAGCCCCTGCATGCCTTGCTGTCATAAGGTGTCTTCCCTCTTTCCTTTCAATGGGTTCTTTGTACATTTGATGTCTCTTGATGGGCCATCAAGCAGGCTAGGCAGTGCTGATGCCAATCTGCCTGGGGGTGTCACCCAGATGCACAGCACAAGTTTGAAATACAAATATACCCTACATATCTATAACTTATAATAAATAGGTAATACAAACATATAAACAAGAATATTATACTTGGCAAATTATAACATTTTCTCAGATACCTTATATGGCATATCTGGCATGACTCATTGCAATTTTAAAATATTGGTGTTCATAATATTATAAAGTGTTCCACATATTCCATACAGCATCACACCACCAGCCGGGGCTCCCTTTCACACTGTGATGCTGTGACAAGCTCCAAATCTCTGGCAGGTACTGCACTTCCACAGACATTCACAGGCAGGGACACACGCTGCTGAGTTACATGAATGCTTCTCCCAAGCACTCATGAACTAACAATAGAGAGGCTCCAGCCAATTCCCACCAGCTCCCCAGCCTTGCACCCCTGGAGTATACCGTCTTGCCCTGGTCAGAAGCCTGACCAATGTAAGTTTATTACCCAGTCTGCCCCACCCTCAATGTGGAGAGGACATGAACCAGCTTTTGTTCCTGAGCTGAGGTTTCCCAAGTACTTCAAGCAAAATACTCTGTTTTAGTAAAATATAAAACAGATTTATTAACTACAGAAAGCTAGATGTTAAGTGATTATAAGTGGCAAACATAACAGATTAGAGAAAGTTACCAAAGAAGATAAAAGAAAACTGCATCATCTAATCTTAAACCTTATTACATTAGGCAGTATTTAGATCAGCAATTTTCTCACCGCACTGGATGTTACAATTCTTAATAAACAAGCTTCCCCTCAGTCTCCGCAGATGAACTTTGTCTTCTTGGCGTTCCAGTTGCTTCCAGCATAGGTGGGGGAGGAGAAAGGCAAAGGAATTTTGTCGCTGTTCCCTATTTTATATCCTTAGTCCATGTGCCTCGAAGACACTTGCCCAGACATGTCCTGATGGGCTTTGCTGAGTCACTGGGTTGAGCAGTCCTCCTGGTGTGGTCTTGTGCAACTGAGTCATAGGGCTGAGCAGTCCCCATTGTATAGTGCATGGGCAGCTGTCATTGAATTGTAAATCCCTTGATTACACCTCCCCTGCTGATTAATGGTCGTTGAACACCCTCCTGGGTGGAGATCACCTCCTTTGTATGCCCCTAGCAAACTTATATTTCAGTGACAGCCATTCAGCAAAATCTCATAACTTCATACACACCAATGATATGGATATTTGGAGACAACAACGGGATTCAGCAGATTATGACTGTTCATATGACATCTTACATGGCATGCTTTGTATGAAATATCACAACGATATATGAATGATGAATATGGGGGTTACCGGGCGCTATTTTGAGGTACAGTGTGTCACAGAGACACGGGGAGGGGGGCTCCAGTGATGCTGCACATAGGACCTGTTTGAGACTCCACCACAGTTTAGTGAGTCCTACCAGATGAGCATGGATGATCCCAGTGAAGGGGAAGGGACCGCTTGCTTCTCCACTATCAATGCAGCTCTCATCCTGGTGTCCCTGTGCTGGAGAGCTGGGGCAAGTTTGCCACACAGATCTGGGCATGTGGCCTTTTCCATCTGAAAGTTCTGTAACCACTGCTCGCTGTCCCAAACCTGCATCACAATGTGATCTCACCAGTCAGGGCTCGATTCTCAGGCCAAGAAGTGGCACTCCACCATCTGCAGCTGCACACTACCAACAACCTTGAGTTTCTTGTCACTATGTCCCTCAGCAAATTGACCTTGAAGAAATTGTCATGTCTGCTGTTATTGCAGTACTTCCTGTAGGTCTGCAAATACAGGCAAATCATGCAAACCTCAGCGGCTGGACGCTCATGTAACTTGACCAACATTTGTTCTGTAAACATGGCCTTCCCCACAGCCTGTATTTAAGGCTGTATTTCACAGCCTCCCTTTGCCTCTCAGGCCTTTGGTTTCTCCCTAGATCCTCCCAGGTTCTCTTTTCTCTTTTGAACTAATCCCTCTTCCACCCCTCTTAGATTCCACTAGTGTTCTTTTAACTGACCCTACCTCAAGGCCTCCATACAGGAGCTGAACCCACTCCCTGTCCATCTTCCTACCTGGCTTCTTGCCTGCTTAACCTCTATCTCCGGGCTCCCCACCTCCACAGGAGCCTGACTCACTCTTTGCAGATTTCTCTCCTCAGAAGAGTTTGTCTCCTCTGCAGTATCTTCCCCCTCAGGTTCCTTATAAGGTCCAGGTGCCTAAAGATCCTTACTTAGTTCCATTCCCTCTGGACAGAAGGCAATCAATCCATCAATTGCTGGTGCACTAATTGGCTCTTAACCCCTAGTTGAACAGGTGATTGGCGTATACCCCATCACAGATCCCTGCCTGCTTGGCTTCCTGGCACTACTGAAGTATAAATGTCAAAAAACACTAATAGTAATCACGTTCTGAGATTACCAAAGCAATCCAGGAGTCCATAGCTGTAATAAATGAAAGGGGGAGTATCTCCCTTTTATGGACATCCAGCCAGCCAGTTGGCTATGAAATCCCTCTTTGTGGTTGTTCTCTACTTGCTTTGCCTGTAAAGAGTTAAAAAGTCTCCCTGCATAGGTAAAAGAAAGGGAGTTGGCACCTGACCAAAAGAGCCAATGGACAGGCTAAAACTTGCATTTCTCCATCCACAGTCAACAGCAGGTGGAAAGTGCAAATATGCAGGATAAAGTCCTTTAAACATTCTGCACAGAGCCCCACTGATGTCAATGAGGTCCAGGTGGGTGCAGAGTGGCCCTTTGTATTGCTCATTGCAGCAGTCAGGCTCAAGAGCCGTCCATCTGTGCCTGCATTTAATTGTGCCACCATTTTGCACCCACAATGAATTCTGCATACAAAATTGTGGATGCAAAATCAGTGGCTTTTAAAAAAATGTTGACCTATGAAGTCATCCCGATCATCCCTCTGCCAGTGTAGGACTATTCCCTGTTCCTCTCCATGGATCACCACCTTGAAGTGGTGGAGAGGCTTGCGTGTCTCAATGACCCCGAGAGCGATGCTGCCTGGAGTCATGTACTCCCTTAGGGCTACCCAGGGCAGAAAGGTCAAGGGCGAGGTTCAAAGTTCACGGGTTCCACATGGCGTGACAGAAGGCACATAGTGCATCAGGACAGCGTGGGAGGTAGGCCTGAAGATCAACTGGAACAGAAGGACCTTTTTCTTCATTCAGGCAGAGCAAAGACCACAGATATTCAAACCACTTGCTTCTCTGCAATAGCAGTAGCAATAGTATTGCCACACAAGATTTCACAGTAAGGAAATGTTGGCCAAATTTGTCAAGTTTGCCTGTGCATCTAGTTTCAGCCAAAGGTAGAGCAATCCACTTCTGCTTTTCACTGATGGACAAAATGATCCCTGTATATCCTTAATTTATCTTACAGGTGATGTTACTTTGACATTATTTGATGAAAGCATTAGCATTATTAACTGAATGGGGGAGATTATTTGGCTAATCTGCAGAAAGAAGAACGAGAATAACAGACAGTTACAAATGGGGAGCCCCTGGGCAGCAAACTTCTTTTTAAATGCATCTGCAACAGGCAACTGCCTTGATCAGTACAGATGCCAGTCTTCTAGAGTTAGCTTTTCTATAAGGGTGTAATTGTCAATTTAAATCCACAGTAAGTGAGAAACTGAAATGACAAGGTTCTTGATTCCCTGCCCCTCCCACTAACTAAACATGCATTTAGTGCTAATTAGCTCGGAGGACGGACCACATTGCCTGGCACAAATTTGTCTCATACTATTTGTTAGGCTGAATTATAAAGAAACAAGTTTTCCATTTCCATTGCTGGGTGAGGCATCCTTGTTTCTTCTTCTTTTTTTTTTCAATTTGGTTTTGCTGCTAGGAAAATATCTGTCCAAGTTCCTCCGAGTAGAAAAAAATATCTTTTGCTTGATAAACTCATCATTTCACAGAACCATAGATATTGGAGATGGAGAAGGTCTCTTGGGGGCATTATTTTAAGTGGCCTCAACCCACCCTCTTCAAGAAAGGGAATAAAGCGGATTGTGGAAATTATCGTGGTATCTCCCTCCTAGCCATTGCAGGCAAAGTTCTGGAGCAGATCCATGCAACTCACCTTCTACCGCTGTCCGAAGAAATTTTACCGGAGTCATAGAGTGGTTTCTGACCATGTCCTGGAACTGTGGATATGATCTTCACAGCACGGCAGCTGCAAGAAAAGTGTCGGGAGCAAAACCAACCACTGTACATTGCTTTTATTGATTTAACTAAAGCCTTTGATACAGTGAATCGCCATGCCATCTGGACTGTACTCTCTAAGATTGGATGTCCTGATAAATACATCAATGTCCTAAAATTGCTTCATGATAACATGAAAGCAACTGTTCTGAGCAGCACTGGCTCCCAGAGTGAACTTTTCAAAGTACAAACAGGAGTAAAACAGGGCTGTATCATCGCTACAACCATGTTTGCAGTTTTTATCGCTGTCCTTCTTTACCTAGTTGCTGGGAAGTTTACAGCTGGCGTTGAAATCATTTACAGAATGGACAGAAAGCTGTTCAGGTTTAGCACGCTGAAAGCCAAGAGTAAGATCTCCACAACATCTATTGTGGAACTTCAGTATGCTGATGACAACACACAATCTTTGCCCACTCTGAGAAAGATCTTCAAATTATCTTGAATGTGTTTGCCAATGCTTACGCATGTCTTGGTCTCACTCTTAATATCAAGAAGACTAAAGTGCTCTATCAGCCCTCTCCAAATTACATGCCCAATTTATCTAAATCAGTGGAGTGGCACTAGAGAATGTCGATCATTTCCTCTACCTTGGAAGTCATCCTTCATCCAAGGCAGATATTGATACAGAAATTCAGTATCACCTGAGATGTACCAGTGTAGCTTTGTCTTGTTTATGGCACAGGGTTTTTGAAGATCATGGCATTCAAACAGACACCAAGCTTCATGTTTATCAAGCCGTTATTCTCCCAACAGTGTTGTATGGGTCCGAAACTTGGACAACCCATAGACACCACTTGAAAGTCCTTGAGAGGCACCATCAACACTGCCTTCTTAGATTCTGAAGATCAAATGGGAAGACAGGCGCACCAATATTAGTGTCCTGGAAGAGGCAAAGACCATCAATATTGAGGCGATGATCATCCATCAGTAATTCCGCTGGACTGGTCACATTGTCCGGATGCCAGACCATCGCCTCCCAAAACAGGTCCTGTTCTCTCGGCTGAAAGAAGGGTACCATAACGTGGGTGGACAACGGAAGCGTTATAAGACTTACTGAAGGACAACCCAAAAAAGTGTAATATTGACATTGACACTTGGGAGACACTTGCCCAGAATTGCTTAAAATGGAGTGAAGTCCTACGTGATGGTCCCCTGCATTTTGAACTTGCTCGCCGACAAGCTGAAGAGGACAAGAGGTGCAGAAGGAAGGAGAGACTGGCTTCCAGTCATGGTCAACAGCCTCCCGCTGAGCCTGAAAACATCTGCCCTCATTGCAATAGAACTTGTGGTTCAAGGATTGGCCTTATTAGCCACCTGAGGACCCATACCTCCTATGGAAGATGATCATACTCGGTAACGAGTGATCGCCCATCATCATTCCCTGTTGGGGGTTTCCTAGGACAGCGGTTCTTAAGTAGGGGTCCACGGCCCCTGGGAGGCTGTGAGCTGGTTTCAGGGGGACATGGGGCCCTGCGGCTGAAGTGCGGGGACTCGACCCTGGCGCATCTGTGGGACTGAAACCCAGGAACAAAACTGCAGGGAGCACTGAACCCTGAAGCTGCCCCCAGAGCTAAAGCCCAGAGATCTGGTGCTCCCCACTGGGCGGAAGCCTGGAGCGGAGCTGTGGGGCTGAAGCTGGGTGCCCCAAGCTCCGTGGGACTGAAGCTGGGTGTGCTGAACCCCGGCTCCCCCCACGGGGCTGCAACTGGGCGCAGAGCAGCAGGGATGAAGTCCTGAGCTCCAGCGTTCCCCCAGGTCTAAAGCCCTGAGCCTCCAGGCCTCCATAGGCAGAAGCCTTGAGTTGCCCCCTACCCAGAGCCCTGGGTCTCCCTCTCATCCATGATTGAGGCCCCTGTTTCCTCCCCCTCTGCCTGGTGGCTGAAATATGGAGCCCGGAGCCCTCCCACCCATGGCTGAATTCACAAGTCCCGCAGGTATAAATCCCTGAGGCACACCCCCCCACACACCAGGTATCTGAAACCAGGAGTCCCAAGGCCCTTCCTCGGGACCCTGGAGTTTTTATAGTATGTTGGGGGGGGGGGGCGCTCAGAAAGAAAAAGGTTGAGAACCCCTGTCCTACAAGACCTTTTCCATTCAGCTTATCCAGAACACCGTGTCCAGTTCTGGGAGAACACTTCATTCAGTTCTCTGGGATCCAAAAAACCTCAATTTGACTCCAGATTTCAGGACTCAAGTATCTTTTATTTGGCATACAGCAAAGCTATGCTGAGTTGATCAGACTCAAACTTAGGGGGTGGGTATAGGACATATCACACATCTAAAGTTACACAGAAAACCTTTTCCTTTATATACATTTATATATAACAGAGGGAGTTTGCCTGGCAACTGCCCCAGAGGAGCTAGGGTAAATGCTGCATTGCGGGGCTGTGTTGTGAGCTGATGGGGTGAATATCCGAGTATCTATCTGATGTGACCATTTATTTGACAGGAGCTAGTTGCAGGGACTGTTTGACCATGTGGTTGTTTGTTTTTAAAGTGTGAACTGGGAGTGCTTTGTTCCAGGTGGGCCTTGAATGGTTGATTGGAGGGAAGGCTCTGAGCTGAGCCAACTGCTTCGAGCCAGCAGCCTTATATAACAGCAGCCAGTTGTGAACCGAGTGAGCGGCGAACAGAGTAGAGGCAAACAGAGGGAGTTCGCCTGGGGGGAGTTCCCACAGAGTGTTTTTGCCTTTCAGGCTTCTGTGAGCAGTAAATACAACATCTGAAGAGGCTCTTAGAAGGATGACATTATGGATAATGAGCTATCAGCTGTTGTGCCCTCCACAGGATGGGCCATGTTTGTCTTTCTCCCAGAGGATAGAAGCAACTTCACCTGTATGAAGTGCAAGCTGGTCTCCATATTGGAAGAGAAGGTTAAAGGACTAGAGACCCAAGTATGAACCCTGTGTTGCATCAGAAAAAATAAAGACTTTCTAGATAGAAGTCAGCGTTTGGTACTGCAGGCACAGCATGCTGAAGAACAAGAGAGGGCAGTGCAGAAGTGGGAAGAAAACTGGCAGCATGTGACCTCCAGAAGAAGAAAGAGGAGAACCCATGTACCTCAATGAAGATAGAGGTAAGAAACCGTTTTCAGGCTCTCTGCACAGGTACTATGGTGGAGAATGGTTTGGAAGAGTTATCTGAGGGAAGGGATCAGAAGGAGACCCCATCGACCGGAAGGCATGGGATGAATTGTCCTATGGATGGGAGTTCCATGACCACCACTCCCAAGAGGAGGATATGGGTAGTGGTGGTCGAGGACTCCCTCCTAAGCGGGACATCTATCTGCCATCCAGACTGGGAGATTCGAGAAGTGTGCTGCTTGCCTGGAGCTAGGATTCAGGATGTGACGGAGTGTCCGCCAAGACTGATCAAGCCCTCGGACCGCTTCCCCTTCCTACTTCTCCATGTGGGCACCAATGATACTGCCAAGAATGACCTTGAGTGGGTCACTGCAAACTATGTGGCTCTGGGAAGAAGGATAAAGGAATTTGAGGCACAAGTCTTGTTCTCATCCATCCTCCCTATTGAAGGAAAAGGCCTGGGTAGGGACCATCGAATTGTGGTGGCAAATGCATGGTTACACAGGTGGTGTTGGAGAGAGGGGTTTGGATTCTTTGCCCATGGGATGTTGTTTCAGGAAGAAGGATTGCTAGGAAGAGATGGGATCCACCTAACGAAGAGAGGAAAGAGCATCTTTGCAGGCAGGCTTGCTAACCTAGTGAGGAGGGCTTTAAACTAGATTTGCCAGGAGATGGTGACCTAAGCCTAGAGGTAAGTGGGGAAGTGGAATACTGGGAGGAAACACAAGAAGGAGGGTGCAACAGGGGAGGACCCCTGATTCATACTGAGAAAGTAGGGCAATCGGCTAGTTACCTTAGGAGCCTGTACACGAACGCAAGAAGCCTGGGAAACAAGCAGGAGGAATTGGAAGTCCTGGCACAGTCAAGGAACTATGATGTGATTGGAATAACAGAGACTTGGTGGGGTAACTCACATGACTGGAGCACTGTCATGGATGGGTATAAACATTTCAGGAATGACAGGCAGGGGAGAAAAGGTGGAGGAGTTGCATTGTATGCAAGAGAGCAGTATGATTGCTCAGAGCACCAGTATGAAACTGAAGAAAAGCCTATTGAGAGTCTTTTGGTTAAGTTTAGAGGCTAGAGAAACAAGGGTGATGTCCTTGGATATTAGGAAATACTATTTCACTAGGAGAGTGGTGAAGCACTGGAACGTGTTACCTAGGGAGGTGGTGGAGTCTCCGTCCTTGGAGGTTTTTAAGGCCCGGCTTGACAAAGCCCTGGCTGGGATGATTTAGTTGAGAATTGGTTCTGCTTTGAGCAGGGGGTTGGACTAGATGACCTCCTGAGGTCCCTTCCAACCCTGATATTCTATGATTCTATGATTCATGGTGGGCGTCTGCTATAGACCACCAGACCAGGAGGATGAGGTAGACGAGGCTTTCTTTGGACAACTAACAGAAGTTCCCAGATCACAGGCCCTGGTTCTCATGGGGGACTTAAATCACCCTGACATCTGCTGGGAGAGCAATACAGCAGTGCACAGACAATCCAGGAAGTTTTTGGAGAGTGTTGGGGACAACTTCCTGGTACAAGTGCTGGAGGAACCAACTAGGGGCCATGCTCCTCTTGACCTGCTGCTCACAAACAGGGAATAATTGGTTGGGGAAGAAGAAGTGGGTGGCAACCTGGGCAGAAGTGATCATGAGATGGTCGAGTACAGGATCCTGACAAAAGAAAGAAAGGGGAGAAGCAGAATATGGACCCTGGACTTCAGAAAAGCAGACTTTGACTCCCTGATGGAACTGATCAGCAGGATCCCCTGGGAGGCTTATATGAGGGGGAAAGGAGTCCAGAAGAGCTGGCTATATTTTAAAGAAGCCTTATTGAGGGCACAGGAACAAACCATCCCGATGTGCAGAAAGAATAGCAAATATGGCAGGCGACCAGCTTGGCTTAACAGAGAAAACTTTGGTGAGCTTAACCACAAAAGGGGATCTTACAAGAAATGGAAACTTGGACAGATGACTAGGGAGGAGTATAAAAATATTGCTCGAGCATGAAGGGATGTAATCAGTAAGGCCAAAGCTCAACTGGAGTTGCAGCTAGCAAGGGATGTGAGGGGTAACAAGAAGGGTTTGGAATGCTTACTGACAGATGATGTGGAAAAAGCTGAAGTACTCAATGCTTTTTTGCTTGGTCTTCACAGACAAGGTTAGCTCCCAGACTACTGTACTTGGCAGCACAGTATGGGGAGGAGGTTAGCAGCCCTTAGTGATGAAAGAACAGGTTAAGGATTACTTAGAAAAGCTGGACATGCACAAGTCTATGGGGCTGGATCTAAGGCATCTGAGGGTGCTGAGGGAGTTGGCTGATGTGATTGCAGAGCCATTGGCCATTATCTTGTGGAGATCAGGGGAGGTCCTGGATGAATGGAAAAAGGCTAATGTAGTGCCCATCTTTAAAAAAGGGAAGAAGGAGAATCGGGGGAACTACAGACCGGTCAGCCTCACCTCAGTCCCTGGAAAAATCATGGAGCAGATCCTCAAGGAATCCATTTTGAAGCATTTGGAAGAGAGGAAGGTGATCAGAAACAGTCAACATGGATTCACCAAGGGCAAGTCATGCCTGACCAAACTGATTGCCTTCTATAATGAGATAACTGGCTCTGTGGATATGGGGTAAGCAGTGGACATGATATATCTTGACTCTAGCAAAGCTTTTGATACGGTCTCCAACAGTATTCTTGCCAGCAAGTTAAAAAGTATGGATTGGATGAATGGACTATAAGGTGGATAGAAAGCTGGCTAGATCACTGGGTTCAACAGATAGTGATCAATGGCTCTATGTCTAGTTGGCAGCCGGTATCAAGCGGAGTGCCCCAAGGGTCGGTCCTGGGGCCAGTTTTGTTCAACATCTTCATTAATGAGCTGATGATGGAATGGACTGCACCCTCAGCAAGTTCGCGGATGACACTAAGCTGGGGGAAGAGGTAGGTACGCTGGATGGTAGGAATAGGGTCCAGAGTGACCTAGACAAATTGGAGGATTGGGCCAAAAGAAATCTGATGAGGTTCAACAAGGACAAGTGCAGAGTCCTGCACTTAGGAAGGAAGAATCCCATTCACTGCTACAGGCTGGGGACCGACTGGCTAAGCGGCAGTTCTTCCGAAAAGGACCTGGGGATTACAGTGGACAAGAAGCTGGATATGAGTCAACAGTGTGCCCTGGTTGCCAAGAAGGCTAATGGCATATTGGGCTGCATTAGTAGGAGCATCGCCAGCAGATCGAGGGAAGTGATTATTCCCCTCTATTCGGCACTGGTGAGGCCACATCTGGAGTATTGTGTCCAATTCCCTCCCCTCATCCCCCCAGAAAGGATGTGGACAAATTGGAGAGAGTCCAGCGGAGTGCAACAGAAATGATTAGGGGTCTGGGGCACATGACTTACGAGGACAGGCTGAGGGAACTGGGCTTATTTAGTCTGCAGAAGAGAAGACTGAGCGGGGATTTGATAGCAGCCTTCAAGTACCTGAAGTAGGGTTCCAAAGAGGATGGAGCTAGGCTGTTCTCAGTGGTGGCAGATGACAGAACAAGAAGCAATGGTCTGAAGTTTCAGTGTGGAGTGTCTAGGTTGGATATTAGGAAAAACTATTTCACTAGGAGGGTGGTGAAGCACTGGAATGGGTTACCTAGGGAGGTGGTGGAATCTCCATCCTTAGAGGTTTTTAAGGCCCGGCTTGACAAAGCCTTGGCTGGGATGATTTAATTGGAGTTGGTCCTGCTTTGAGCACGGGGTTGGACTAGATGACCTCCTGAGGTCTCTTCCAACCCTAATCTTCTATGATTTACACATTAGGATGCATTTGCTATACATTGCATCACATGTTTGGAGATTGGCTAGGTTACGTTGCAGGAGCCAATCCCTGTGCAGCATGCTTTGTCCATGCATTGCCCACACTCAACCTCGTCTTTACCTTATCTCTAGATTCCTAACTCATCTTGTCCATTGTTAGTAAATGGGTGTTAATCCTCTTTTCTTATGAGGCTCAGACATTTGTTTTTTTTAGCCTATGGACCTATTTACTTATCTTATTTAGCACAAATGTTCTGTTTTCAGCCTAATGATTTGTTTGCTTCCCTAATTCTATCCTTCAGGAAATGATGCCTCCCTCCATATGTTAATTACTCATGTGTGCCCAGGCCTCAGCTACATTCCCTAAAATATATCTTCCAGGGTTTTGTCCGGTAGAATGTTAAATGCCTGTTTTCAAATAGAAAATAAATTCTTGATTTATAGTCTTGTTTCATTAAAATATGGTATATTTCATTATCAGAGGAGGTTTTGTTCATGAGGGAGGTTGCTTTGGCACAACCGCTCCTCACAATGTTTATTCCTTCTTTTTCTTCTTCCATCACCTACATATTTGCAATTCCATGTTCTTAAGATTCCAGTTGAAAAAACTTAAATGAGAGAGAACAAATTTCAGCTATTGTTAATGGAGAGGCACCATGGGCCATGTTGTACAGTAGGCTCTATCACTGACTTATTGTGTGTGAACTTGGGCAAGTCAATTAATCTCTCTGTGCCTATTCTCCCTTCTACCTCCTCCTCCCCTCCAATATTCCTTGTTGGCCTTATCCATGTAGATGCTTAGCTTTTGGGGGCATATCCTATATGTTTGTACAGTGCCTAGCACAATGGTGCCCCAGTCTCACTCGGGCCTATGGGGGCTACAGTAATACAAATATAATAAATGATTATAAACAAAGTATACTAAATACAAATAAGAATTATTGCAGCACAATTATGTTAGAGGCTCTTGTACTTTTGCTACAATAAGAGAGAGAAATATTTGTGCAATCAAGCACTGAGATTGAGATCTAGACAACAGCATGATTAGTAATACTGCAGTGACCAAACCTATGCAAAAATTCGGTGGAGCAGTAGAAAAAGGCAAATAAGTTACAGCCCTCCTTTAAAGCAGCATGAAACAATATGACTCAGATCATGTTTCTGTGTGCAAATTATAGTTTTTATTTTTTCCTGTTTTCCTTTTTTCAATCTTTTTTTTTACACATAGAGAACAGAACATTAAAATAAGCTATAAATGCCACAACCTTCATAATGCTCACTTGCCTCCTGCAGTTTGATCAGAAGAATAAAGTATGAGAGCGTGAAACAGCTCTCAACTCAAGCTGAAAGAGGAAGAGTTGATAAGCCAGGGAAATGCTCTCCAGTAACCTTGAACTTGTATTCACTCCCCTCTGAAAACAAGAAGTCTCAAGGCAGACAGGGGTGTAGGTGAAGTACTTCACAACATCAGTACTATGTTACAAATGCCGCAAAACTGCATGGCAGCCTAACGGTTTTGTGGACTCCATGGAATTTAAAATCCACCGACCACAGAGTGTTTTCCTGTTACATTGGTTGGAGATCAACGTAGTCTTACTGTTAAACTAAATTCTAAGGCAGCGGTAGTTAATTATTTTTTGTCAAGGTCCAAATTTCTTGGTCAAGGTATAGTCAAGGTCCAGACTCCAGAGAAAATAATTCAAAGAAATCATAAAATAAACAAATAAATAAATAAATAATAACATGAAAATATTTTGGGGACTGTTCAAAAGTGTCTGATGGTCCGGATTTGGCCTGTTGGCCTATTGACTATCCCTGTTCTAAGGTATATTAGAAATGTAAGTTACAACTGCTGCAGTTATAAACCACTGAAGGAAGAGAGTTGAACAATCAAACAACTCCCATGGCCTGATTCAGTGGCTCAGCTCAGTTAATGGAGTATTGCACCAATGAGCTCGGTGATATGGGCTTGGATGCTGTGTCAGGATTCATGCTCCCCAGCTTTGGTAAACATGCTATAGATGGATAGGCATATGTATAAAGGCTCTGGACTACTTCTATTCAAATGCTGGTTCAATCACAATCTTCCCAAGTAGCCTGGAGCAAATTGCTTACCTCCCTAACCTCACGGGGTTTAAAATCTATTAGTGATTGTGAGGTGTTCAGATAGCAGAGCTTCTTACTACCCAGGCTAATCAGCCCTCCTCTGAGGTCTGTGGGTCTGATGCTGGGAAGAAAGGGGGAAATGACTTGAGATCTCACACTCCCCATCCTCCATATGCCTCAGAGACAGCGCAGGTCTGGCCGAGTGACTGCAGCCCGTGGCCAGCATTCCCAGCAGAACTGGGGAAGGCTGGACGTTCAGTTGAAGTGCACATGCATGTGAACAGGCCATCCAGTGAGAGGAAGATTACTTTGATTTGATACTGAGCTCCTTTTGGAGCCCCGGTGAAACGTAAGATAAAATACATAAATAAATAAATCCTGGACTACACAGAATAGCCCAGAGAGATGGGGATGGAGAGAGACACAAAGAATTTGGGAGATAGAAGCTCTGACCGCTGGCTGCCACAAGGAAGTGAAGATCTGAAGTCATCAGGCAGTATGAAAAATGCTCCCAACACTGTGGGGGCATAATCAATGAGATGGGGCTGCTGCTTCTTACTGTCTGTTATGTGTAGAGTGACAGCAATGAAGCTAGGTGCTTTACAGGCATCTAGGAACACAAGGTCTTGTTCCCCAGAAAGCTTACAATCCAAAAGGAGCGTGCACAAGAAAACGGAAGAGGGGTGGGCTGCAATGAAAATGATGAGGTTAAGCATGATTTCTTTATTCTCATTTCTTCCTCATTTTGAATGGGTGGAGCTCTGGGTTGGTGATTTTCAGTTGTTTATTAGTCCATACTTTTGCAGTGAGGGAGAGGCGCTAGCATTCATAGGCTCAGTGAAGGAGGTGCATTTGAAGGGGAGATGTGAAGGAAGAGAAGATACAAACACTGCAGAGTTGTTCAGGGAGGGAGTTCCAAGTGGAAGAAGGCCTGGAGAAAACAGCGGAAAAACACACATGGGTGGGGGGGAGTTAATCATGTGGTTTAGGCAAATTGGTAAGTGCAGGAAGAACGTGGCATGAGCATTCAGGTTGGAGGGAAGTACTGTAGGTGGTGTAGAGCACCACCTTTGGAAGCAAGGACAAGAGCTTGAATGTGATGCGGAAAGCAAGGAGAAACCAAACAGGAACTTGAAGAGGGTGTGCTAGCAAGTTCAATGACTTTCTTAGCAGCATTTTGAACAGATTGAAAGTGGGTGAGATGATTGTCTGAGAGGCAAAAGAGGAGGAGGAGGTTGCAATAGCAGAGGTGAGAAATAATCAGGGCCTGAGAAAGCTTCTGGTATAGGGGAGGGAAAAGAATCGGTGGATTTTGAAGATTTGTATCCATTTCTGCCTGCCTACATATTTATAGTCACTGTGGAAGCAAGGTGTCGGAAGAAGCAGTAGGATTTAATAAGTGCATCTGTGTAGCAACGGCACCAATGTAGGAGGAGAAAGAGAGAGAATAAAAAATAACACTGAAACAAAGAGCATGGGAGGATGGCAGAACTGCCACCGCTGACTGGGCAGGGGAGGAAAAGGGAGGAGATCAGTTTTAGCCATGTTGACTTTGAGTTGGTGACAGGCCACCCAAGAAGACATGATGTAGAGGCAGTCAATGCGGTGGATCTGAATGAAAGCCAACAGATCAGGGGAGGAGCAGTAGATCCTAAACTCTTTATTACTGAGGTGGTAATTGAAGCCATAAAACCTGAGAGCATATTATAGATTTGGGGTAACTATAGTGGATTGTCTTGTCGTTATCCCAAAAGTAGCCACCATTGCACTGAAGAGCATGATGCTGAATTTAGGAAGTGATAGGAAATATTTAATTACAGGCAAAAACACAGAGGAAAGTAAGTGGTAGAAATAAAAGCCAATGTAACGTTTTGTCTACATTTTGCTGGCAGAATAAAGACCCCTGAAAAAATGCAGTGGCTCAGAGTCCATCTGTTGCCTCCACTAGACGCACTACACAGAGAATGCATGTGATGGGGTGGGAATGGAAATAGATGTTATGGGGCTAACAGGCGGGGTGCTAACACACTTCACTCAGCAACATCCAATGAGCCCAAACTCTCTGCAGTACATCCAGCCCTAAAATAAAGGCAGCACATTTCCAGGAGTTAAAAAAAGGTATGAATGTGAATTTATGCACAAAATCAAAATACAGGCACCCTGTTGTCATGAAAAGGACTAATTAATTATCTACGTTTTCACTTCCCCAGTTATTTTACTCTCTCTTGCGCTCTCTTTCTCTCTCTCTCTCACACACACACATACGCTCTTTCCCCCACTCTTAACACTTTGTAAGAATTTTAAACAAAAATTTATATCCAAACACCGATATTATCCTTATTAATACTAGAGGCCTTAGAGACACACAGAGACTAATGAAAAACCACACGGTACAGAAAAGTTAAACACAAGAGTCACAAAAAACACCTTCAGTTAATGTCAATACAGGCTAACATCCTATACTCATTCAGTTTCCTTTCTTGACCCCACAGAGAATCTCATTCTTCCATCTAGCACATCTGTTCTAACCAGAAATAAATATAAATATGCCTCAAAGTAGGCATTGAACACTAGGGAACTGTCGACCATTCACAGCTCTACCTATTATTACACAGCTCTAACTGTAGGCTTGGATCAGGCTATTTCCAAGGAAAAGATCAATCTTTCCTTTTATTATGGCTCCTGGAAGACTGCAGTACCATCATGCCACTTAAGCAGTGTTTTCCATGTCTTCTCAGACTTGTCCGTTTTCCATCCCTGGCCCATCCCTATTTGACGCTGCTGTTTTGTAACTTTTTTCACTCAGTGTTTGCTAAACTTTCCTTGAACTCATGAATAGCTTCTGCTCTAACAGTGGAGTGCAACAACTTAGACTTTCATTCCCTATTGACTAATTAGGAGGTAATTGCAGCTTAAACATCAAAATAGAACCAAGATACAAATAAACCTTAGATTTATTTTGCAAAATCTAAACCATGCTTCCTTGGCTAAATTTTAGCTAACGATATATTTTTAGCATTTATATTCTTTGGGGCAGTCTCTAAAGTTGGAAACCACAGTTTGGGCACTGCTGCAATCTAGAGAAGAACAGCAGTAATATTTGATAACATCTTTTAAAAGGGGAGAAATTGCAGCACAGAACTCCCAAAGGTACCTGAAAAATTTCAAAAGCACAGTCTAAAAAGGTTGAAATAAGAAAGTTCTGTTTTTGAAGGTGTCTATTAAAAAAAATGTTTAGAAAAGAATTCTATGGAAAACTGAGAAAACCAAAGACCAGTGTGCTACAAAATAGAATTGAGAGGAAAACACTCACATTTTCCAACTTTTTTCAAAAAATCTTTCAATATTTAAACTGACACTAAAGATTCATCATTTAAGCCCAGAAGAGACCATTATGATCATTTAATCTAACATCCTACAAAATACAGACTATATAATTTCACTCAGTAATTCCTGCATCAATCTCAATAACCTGTAGGTGAACAAAAGCACTTCTCTTAGGGCTTGGCTACACTTGCGAGTTAGAGTGCATTAAAGCAGCCCCGGGCGCCCTAACTCACGACCCATCCACACTGGCTAGGCACGTAGAGTGCCTTGCCTCTGCAGCTGGAGCGCTCCTGGTAATCCACCTCCACGAGAAGCAAAAAGCTTGCTGGGCCCCGGCTGAAATGCCCCAGTGTCAGTGTGAATGAGGTGTTGCATTACTGCGCCCTGATCGGCCTCCAGAAACGTCCCATAATCCCCTTAAGTGAAGTGGCCACTCTTGTCATTGTTTGGAATCGCTGCAGGAATGCGGATATGTCCTTTCAAAGCTCCGTTTCTGACAGCCAGCATGCTTATCTGCTCTGGGACAAAGCAACCATTAGTGTGGAATGTTGCTTGAGAGGCAGGGGGAGGAGGGGTCTGCTGCTGTCTGAACTTACAAGACAGCATGCTGACATGCTCTCAACCCCCCAAAAACCCACATTCTCACAACACACTCCCTGTCACACTCCACTCCCCTATTTGAAAAGCACGTTGCAGCCACTTGCATGCTGGGATAGCTACCACAATGCACTGCTCTCTGTGGCCGTTGCAAGAGCTGCTAATGTGGCCACGTCAGTGCTCTTGAATTTGACAGTGTGGACACACTGCAGTGCTTTCCCTACTGCGCTCTCCGAGGGCTGGTTTAAATCACAGCACTCTACATCTGCAAGTGTAGCCATGCCCTTAGAAAGACATCCAGTCTTAATCTGGAGATTTCAGGTGTTGGTGAATCCACAGTATCACTTGATAAGTTATTCCAATGGCTATTTACCATCACTGTTAAAAATATGCACCTTATTTCCAGTTTGAATTTTTCTTGCTTCAACTTAAGCATTGGATTTTGTTATGCTTTTGTCTACTTGATTAAATAGCTCTCTAGTATCTTATATCTTTTCCCCATTTAGGTACAGATGACTGTATTTTAAAACATTCCTTCCCTTCTTCTCAAGCAAAACCGATAAAAAATTATTTTTGCATATATTTATATAGCATCAAAATAATGCTAGGTGTCTTGCAGGCATTTTCTGATGATAGGAGCCCTGCCTGAAGGCACTAATGCATTAACAAAAAGAAAAAAGAAAAACACCACCAACAAAAACCCTCTGCCATATCAAAGCAAAAAACTACACTGCATACACAATTCTCCCCCTAGGGAGAGGATGAGAGAAAGAACTAATCACATGTGACAGGTGTTCATCATTTAAGCAGTCTTGTAGCCATGTCAATCCCAGGATGTTAGAGAGACAAAGTGGGTGAGGTAATATCTGTTTGTGAGTGAGACACGCTTTCAAGCTTATACAGAGCTCTTCTTCAGGTCTGGGAAACATGCTCAGGGGGTCACAGCTAAATACAAAATGGAACAGATTATTTAGCATAAGTAGTTAACATATTTCAAGGGACCATTCAAGGTGAAGTGGCCTATTAACACCCCTCCAGTCATAGGGATGAAAGGAAATGGGGGGAACCACTGAGGGGGGTTGTTAGTGGGTTGTAATAAGCCATAAATCCAGTGTCTGCATTCAGTCCATGATTTTTAGTGTCTAGCAAAGTTATGAATTTAAGTTCCTAGGCTAGCCTTTTGAAAGTGTTGTGAAGGTTTCCTTTGAGGATGAGGACTGAGAGGTCAGATATGGAGTGATCACTTTGTGAAAAGTGTAAATCCACTGGGTGTTTTTAGTCTCTTATCATTTTCCAGTGTGAGTTCATTCAAGAGCATAGTGATTGTCTGGTTTCACCCACATAGTTGCTATTGGGGCATTTAGTGCATTGGATGAGGTACACCACATGGTGTGTTAGGCATGTGTAGGGCCCATGGATCTTGAAAAGTGTGTTGTTCATCATGTTACCTAATGCACTAGAGGAAGGTGTTCAGCTACGACACAGATTAAGGTGATATAAGAACCTATATAGAGAATATAGATAACAAACAGTACAGACAAAATAGGGACAAAGGACAGTGATTCGGCAGTGATGTTATGCTCACATCTTGTTAGGGGTTTTTGTTTTTTTGCCATCTATTTTGTTTACAATTCTTTTTAGGAGAGGACTAGGGTTTATAGGCCTCCTAAAAAAAATGTGCTTGAAGGATGGACTTGGAGATGGGGAGGGAGCAGGCATGGCAGATTGGGTCAGGGAGTGGGTTCCTGGGTGGAAGGAATATGGAGATGGGAATCGAAGGACAGGAAGAAATGGGTAAATAGTGAAGCATGGATGGCACAAAGGGGGCAAGGGGTGAATTAACATTGACGAAGGCAGGAGTGAGGTTCTGTAGTGTAAAGTCATAAATGGGGCTGTTAACCAGGCAAGATACTCTGTGTCTGTATATAGTAGTTACAAAGCACCCCATACTCACGTTTCTCCTGTTGTATTACTGTTGATTAGATTAGACTAGAGTAACTCTGAGCTGTCACTAATCATAGTGCAATGATCAATGGGGATTGTCCAATTTATTGTTCAACATGAGTAAAAGTTACAAACCTGGCTCATAAGGGGTCATTGGGTCAGCAAAGAATGTAGTTATCTAACTGTACTTACATATGTAAGTATAGATGGCTTAAAAGCCAAATGCTAAGTGACCAAGGGGAGTTAGTGAACAGGGGGCAGCAAAAAGGGGAATTTGTAGGAGGGACAAAGAATGAAATCACCACGGTTTGAAAAGGCTGCATTGCCAGCGCCAACACTGCTCCTGGCTCCTCCACCTGCACCTGTGTCCAGACAAAGAACCCAGCCACGGAGGCCTCTACCCATGTCCTGGTGTGGATTTGCAGAGACTGTGGACTGCATTTTCCCATCACAGAAAGCCATACTGGGGAGACCATCCCATAGGAGAGTTGCCTATTAGTAGAATCTCTCAGGAAGCAGGTGAGAGAGCTACGGGGGGGAGGGTGACTAGGCCACGAAGCATCTGTGAACACAAGGAATTCACACAATGAGAATATCTTCTAATTATAGGAACTTTGGAATAAATAAAAGCAGAGAAATTATATTTCTCCAACTTTTTTGTACAGCAGCCTTTTCAATGTTCATCAACATTGCCCCTACGGCACAAAGAGTCACGCCTGATCAATTTATCTTATGAGTTTTCCAAAACAGTTCCCTGTCTCCAGTTAACACTGTCAAAGTTTGTGCTAATCTGCCATTTCAGACGAGATTTAGGGCTTCCACATTTCTTTGATTCTTCGGATAAATGAGGATTAAAGTTTTCATTGCTTGTTTGTAATTAGGCAAGCGGTAGCTCTAATTATGTAACCAATTTACTATAGTTAACTTCTGAAACTAACAGATGTGGTCCGATTATTCGTGGTGTACTGTGCAGGGATGAGCCTGTCCTCAAGTCTTAAAGATGCCCCCTTGTGGACACTGCAGAGCAGACATTGTAGGTTGAAAATTAATGGCAATTTGGGTGCCTACCTCCCTTGAATGCCTTTGAAAATTCCTGTCATCACAGCTGGAGGACTGAAAAAATAGACATATGCACTGCTACCAGCGACAATTTAGGGCTATTGTAAAGCAATCTAATCTACCAATGGTGTTTGGCTCAAGTACTAGCATTGCTGCTGCTCTTATAGCTTGTCTACACAGCGAGTTACTGGGCTGCAAGCCAGGGTGTGAGTCTACAGCACATAAGCTTGCCGTGCAGTAATGTCTCATGTGGACACTGCTACACTGCAGTGAAAATCTGAGTGCAGCTTAGTTTACTACTGAGCAGTATCTTGCCATTTAGACAAGTCCTTATATCTGAGGGGTCCCATTATAAGTACCAGGACAGACAGACAGACGAGTCCCGAGTTATAGAACAATGGATTTTAAGGCAGAAGAGATCATTATGATAATTTAGTCTGACCTCCTGAATAACACAAGCCACAAAATTTCACCCTGTATTTCCTTCATCAAATCCCATAACTTGTGGCTGAATTAGAACACAGCTCTTAAAAAGCCGTAGTCTTGTTTTAAAGATTCCCAGTGATGAAGATTCCTTTGGTAGGATGTTCTGATGTTTAATTACCCTCCCTCACTGTTAACAATGTGCATTTCCAGTCTGACTTTTTCTTGTGTAAACTTCCTGCCACTGGATCTTGTTTTACCTTTATCTGCTATATGAAAGAAACCCCTAATGTCTGATAGCTTCTCAGTGCAGCGTAGATACTTCTGCAGCATGATCAAGTTGCCTTTTCACTGTCTTTTTTCTAAGCTAAATAGATTGAGGTTTTTAAGATCTCATGGTAAGGAACATTTTCCAGACCTCAGGAACAGATCTGATCTGGGAGGGTGAGGGATCAAGCTTATGTTCAGATGGTTATTTCCAGTGACCTCCTTCATTCTTGTCAGGGTCACTCTTTTCCAAGGTCTGGTCCTTTGGCTTTATTCCTTTATGTATGCTCTTGCATTTGGCTATAACACAACCCATGTCATTTCAACATGCCAGGCTTACCAAGGAGCCAAGATCACTACATATCAGTGGCCTATCATCCTTATTTGCCACTCTTTGGGTCATCAGCAAACTTTATCAGCAATGATTTCATATTTTCTTCCCAATCATGGATGAAAATATTATATAATGTTGGGCTGAGAACTGAATCCCGTGGAACACCATTAAAAGGACCACCAGTTAGTAGCTTGTGGTATTGCACCTGCTGTAATTGTGCATGTATATTTATTTAAACAAACATGCATTTTTGTGTCACCATTGTCTGAGTTTGGCTGTTGAGAGTCATGTAATTTGTTAAAGTGCTGTTCAGAAAATAATGGCCCTGCCTTCTTTTGGAAAAAGGACAAAAACAAAGATAGACATGCTACCAGCTAGAGATAATCTCCTTTATCTCAAGTGGTAGAGCAGTGGCAAACAATTCCAAACTGGCAGGTTAAACATTCTTGGAGCACCATTATCAGTTCTTGAGAGTATTAAAAACAAGTCAAAGGAGATAGTAGACCAGTTTGATGGCCTCAATCATTTCAACTTTGATTAACAAACTAGAACAATTTAAAATTAACACGAAACACATTAAATGGATTAAAAACTGGCTAACTGATAGGTCTCAAAATGTAACTGTAAATGGGGAATTATCACTGAGTGGGACTGTTTCCAGTGAGGTCCTGCAGGGATTGGTTCTTGGCCCTACACTAGTTAACTTTTATATCAGTAGGCTGGGAGAAAATATAAAATAATCACTGATAAAGTTTGCAGCTAACACAAAAACTGGAGGAGTGGTAAATAATGAAGAGGACAGGTCACTGATTCAGAGCAATCTGGATCGCTTGGTAAACTGGGTACAAGAAAACAAAATGCATTTTAATATAGCTAAATGTAAATGTATACATCTGGGAACAAAGAATGTAGGCCATACTTACAGGATGGGGGACTCTATTCTGGGCAGCAGTGACTCTATAAAAGATTTTTGGTATGGCTGGGGGGTAGGGGGGATGAGGAATAGTGGATAATCAGATGAACCTGAGCGTGACACTGTGGCCAAAAGAGCTCATGTGATCCTAGGATGCAAAAACAAGGGAATCTTGAAGAGGAGTAGTGAGGCCATTTTATCTCTGTATTTGGCACTGGTGTGATTGCTGGAATACTGTGCCCAGTTCTGGTGCCTACAATTCAAGAAGGATGTTCCTAACTTGGAGAGGGTTCAGAGAAGGGTCACAAGAATGAATAAAGGGTTAGAAAACATGTCTTATACTAATAGACTCAAGGAGCTATGTATTTAGCTTAACAAAAATAAGGTTGAGGGGTAACTTTATTATAGTCTATAAATACCTACATGGGGAACAAATATAATAATGGGCTTTTCAGTCTAGCTGAAAAAGGTAGGACATGATACAATGGTTGGAAATTGAAGCTGGACAAATTCAAATTGGAAATAAGATGTAAATTTTTAATAGTGATAGTAATTAGCCATTGGAACAATTTACCAAGGATCCTAGTGGATTCTCTATCACTGACAATTTGTAAATCAAGATTGGATGTTTGTCTAAAAGATGTGCTAGAGGAATTATTTTAGGGAAGTTCGGTGGCCTGTTTTATATAGGAAGTCAGACTAGATGATCACAATGGTCACTTTTGGTCTTAGAATCTATGAATCTACAAACTTTGTTGACAGTTTGGCATTGCAAAAAAGAAGTTAGTTCTTATAGCTTTATAAAGCTCCAAACTGGCTTGCCCAATCTGCTTTCCCCAAGCCAACCAAAATAAAAACATCAATACGTATAACCCACCTTTAGCCATTGTGCTTATCCAGCCCCTGTAGTCATCGGACCACATAAAGGTTTATGAATCAGCTACTTTCTCTCAACTAACAGAGGTGGGTCTTTTTAGTTCATGAAGTAGAAGCTCCTGCTTTTAGATTCAGAGGTTCAGGGGTTCAACAACTGGTGCTGATGACTCATCTCAGGGCACTGCTGTTATATACACATGAGAAATTTCAGACCAAAGGGAAAGGAAGAAGTAGTTTGCGAAATTCGGAATAGAGTTCGAATGGTAGTGTTTGGCACTACGGGAATTGCAAACTGTATTTGCTTTTCAATTTTCTGTAAACCTGAAAAAAGGAGGAACTGTAAATATTTTTGTTAGGATACATTTATTTAGAGTACTTATTAATTATTAATTAATTAATTCCTAGGTGCTCATCTGAATTCATTGTCAGATCTGAGATGTGGTCTTTTAAGTGGCTAGAAAACAGACTATGATACAATGGAATAATTCTCAAGACATCTCTGATTGTTCCATTTTCTTCAAGATGTAGACCTGAAAGTAAGAACAGAATCTATAGCTCTGTTGGGACAAACTCACTGCTGGCATTAGTGGGTGCAACTCTTCAATATAGTCATATCTGCTTATACTACCAGTGAATTCATTCTGTTAGGTATATTGAATGGAACTATGTGGATTAACACATAGAATAGACTGGAGACTTCTGTGCTTCTTCCAGATAGCTTTCTTGATGTTTGAAATTGCTGCAAAGTCTATAACTTTCTCATGTTCCCATATAATACTGTATTTTATTACTAAAACATAATGGTTGTGTATGTTAATTTCAGGTTACAAAAAGAAGTGGGATCTTTTCTGGCAGATTTTCAAGACACTGTCCCTCTTCTGATGGATATAAATCACTGGACCACAAAGAACATCTGAAATGTTATCTCACTATTTATACAGAGAGTATATTTCCCCTCCACCCCCCTCCATAAAAATCCTTCCAGCGGAGACTGCTGTTGAGTACCAATTACTTTATACAGTATAGTACGCATAATAAAGCACTGACCACTGCAACACTGTGAATTACATTGATGAGCACATAATGATGAGCACAGGGGAATGCTTCCTGAGCTATTGGCAAGAGACCAGAGATTATTATTACTATTATTTATTAATCACTAATTCTCTCCTTTACAGATACCAGTGACTTGGAGTGCATCTAGCAGTTGACCATTCGGATCTTGCTATGTTGAAGATGAAGACTCCCTGTAGGTTGTTAATGTTGCTCCTGAGCAATATTCATATCTTATTTCTTTCTCTCTCTGCTGAACCGAGATGCCCATAAAATCTCTACAACTCAGAACCCACAGAGGCCAGTCAGGGTTTATGTCAACTGGAAGTTCTGGGTCCCTGGAACTTGGCTGAAAGCTGAACACCCCGTGCAAACTACATCTCCTTCTTCACTTCTCTGGTCAGATATGTAATATGGCATCTGGATTCTGTCAGCATTTTAGGGGAAGAACAATGAGTTAGGGAGGCGAAGGCTAGCATCAGTAAAAGCTGGCACATCATATAAAAACTAGGAAAGTTGACTATGGATAGACTACCCACAGGAACCACTGCCTTTTGGCAGGATACCAGGGTACATATGACAATCACCCAAATCACAAGCTTTCCCAGGTTGGTATCAACAGAGCCATCTGGCAATTAGAAGTCTCTGAAGCAGTTAATCCAACTTCGAGCCAGATTAATTTGGACGTTTCAAATACTATTGCTGCTTTCAGATAGGCAGGTTGTTTTGGCCCTTGTGAATCAGGCAGACAGTTGATTGAGGATAGAAGGAATTATTTAGTTATGTATCTTCAGCCTTGTTCGGCTTTCCATGATTCCAGCCTAAATCATCTCTTTGATAGCACATACACTCTGCATGTATATGCCTGGCTTAAATCCAGCCAATTTTGGGGAAGAATAAGTTGACTGGGCATGCAGAGAAGATCTGTAACAATCTTTGCGGTTTATGTGGTGTGGTACACTGAGGATAATTTTGGATAGATAGTACCCTGTGTTGTTAATTCTCAGAAACAGTTTAGCTTTTCCTGCATTTCAGTTGTGACAAAAGCTCCAACAGCCTCACCATAGGCTCTCTTGATAACAACTGAAAAATCTGTATCTCCAAATACATTATATCATTAGATGAAGTGGACAAAAACAAAACAAGGATGTTTACAACTTAGCCTGAGGAGATAATTAACTTCTGAGTGCTGAGATCCTTGATTGCATTCCTAGCATGATTTTAATTGGAAGTCTGAACCTGTAAAAGGCTGGTGGTGTTTGGAAGATATTTGAAATGGTTGGCTGAGAAATCATTTGATTGTAAATTTAAAAAGTAATCCAGACAAATACCTTTTTCTTTCTTTTTTTTTGTTCTTGTTGATAACAATCATCTATTACAGAAGTATGAAAGGCACCAGACTATGCAAAGAGAACATGTATCAAAAGATATTAGAGCTCTTTATGGAATTTCAAAAGCAATACTGTTTTTTTTTAAAAAGGGATAAATTCATCCCTGATGTTATTCTCTTCTTTGAAGCTGTAAGGGTTGCCCCAGAAGTGAATTTGCCCAATATTTTTATTTGCCTAAACTATTCACACCACAGATGTTCTCTCTCAGTAGTTGCATGATTCAGGCATTTTAAATGTTATCATGGAGGGCTAACACACTGTGATATGTTGTCAGCTTGTAGAGGTAGAGATGCAGAGCTGTCCTGCTGATTCATCGAGCTGTCAGATGCAGACATGCAGTTATTTCAAAAACGGGGAATACTATCATGAAAAATTCGTTGCTTTTTTGTTGCTGGACAATTTCAAAAATTTTAACATCTGTGCTAATTATTTCTGCTGGCTCAGCAGATCAGGTGAACCCTATCAGCTACTACTCAGAAGCTTTATAAAGGGCTGATTGTCTCTCGCAGGTGTATGGAGATCAGCAAAAGTAGCAAGGCCTTGCTTCAGGAGAAGCCGCAGTAAGAACAGTCCTAGCAGGAGCAGCTCTTTAACTCAGCTGCACTAAGTCCCACCCCTTACTTATCCAAGGGTACGTCTACACTACGAGATTAATTCAAATTTAGATAATTCGAATTTGGGAAACAGATTGTATAAATTCGATTGTGCGTGGCCACACTAAGCACATTAATTCGGTTTTTAACCACATTAATTCGGTGCTGTGCGGCCACACTACCCCATTAATTTTAACCACATTAATTCGGTGGTGTGCGGCCACACTACCCCTAATTCGAATTTACAAAATCGATTTTGGTGCTACTCCGCTCGTCGGGGTGGAGTACAGAAATCGATTTTAAGCGCCCTTTAATTCGAAGTAACTGGCTCCGTTGTGTGGACAGGTTAAGGATTAATTCGGATTAACGCAGCTAAATCCGAATTAAAGTCGTAGTGTAGACTAGGCCCAAGACAGGAGTAGAAGATGACCTTGTTCGTTTTCAGTGGGTAACCACTGCCACCCAGTGGCAGAAGGAATCCTGGGCTATGTAACCAGAGAGGGACACAAGCTGTGCACTGGGCCCTGGCCAAGGATGCAATCATGGTATACAAAGTGACAACAGCTGCTATTTTATGCTGCTTAGTGGTGTTGGAGGAGAACTGGTGGCAGCGATTTAGAAAAGAGGGTTCCTTGGGAGTGCGGCCATCATATGTCTATGGGCATTGCCGGTTGAGGTACTCAAGCCTGAGATCTGCATTGAAAAATCAGTAATCACAAGAATTACTAGCGATAGGCTTAGAATCATCGAATCATAGAAGATAAGGGTTGGAAAAGACCTCAGGAGGTCATCTAGTCCAATCCCCTGCTTAAAGCAGGACCAACCCCAAATAAATCATCCCAACCAGGGCTTTGTCAAGCTGGGCCTTAAAAACCTCTAAGGATGGAGATTCCACCACCTCCCTAGGTAACCCATTCCAGTGCTTCACCACCCTCCTAGTGAAATAGTTTTTCCTAATATCCAACCTAGACAACCCCCACTGCTACTTGAGACCATTGCTTCTTGTTCTGTCATCTGCCACCACTGAGAGAGCCTAGCTCCATTCACTCTGGAACCCCCCTTCAGGTACTTGAAGGCTGCTATCAAATCCCCCCTCACTCTTCTCTTCTGCAGACAAAATAAGCCCAGTTCCCTCAGCCTCTCCTCATAAGTCATGTGCCCCAGCCCCCTGATCATTTTTGTTGCCCTCCGCTGAACTCTCTCCAATTTGTCAACGTCCTTTCTGTAGTGGGGGGCCCCAAAACTGGACACAATACTCCAAATATGGCCTCATCAGTGCCGAATAGTGGGGAATAATCACTTCCCTCGATTTGGTGGCAATGCTCCTACTAATGCAGCCCAATATGCCATTAGCCTTCTTGTCAACAAGAGCACACTGTTGACTCATACCCAGCTTCTCGTCCACTGTAATCCACAAGTCCTTTTCTGCAGAAGTGCCACTTAGCCAGTCGATCCCCAGCCTGTAGCAGTGCATGGGATTCTTCTGTCCTAAGTGCAGGATTCTGCACTTGTGAAGATGCTCTTCCCTCACTTCGTTAGGTGGATCCCATCTCTTCCTAGCAATCCTTTTTTCTGGAACAACATCCCATGGGCGAAGAATCCAAAGCCCTCTCTCCGACACCACCTGTGTAACCACGCATTTACCTCCACAATTCGATGGTCCCTAGGCCTTTTCCTTCAACAGGGAGGATGGACGAGAACATGACTTGTGCCTCAAACTTCTTTATCCTTCTTCCCAGAGCCACGTAGTCTGCAGTGACCCACTCAGAGTCATTCTTGGTGGTATCATTGGTGCCCATGTGGATAAGTAGGAAGGGGTAGCGGTCCGAGGGCTCGATCAGTCTTGTCAGACACTCTGTCACATCCTGAATTCTAGCTCCAGACAAGCAGCACACTTCTCTAGTTTCCTGGTCTGGATGGCAGATGGATGGCTCCGTCCCCCTTAGGAGGGAATCCCCGACCACCACCACCCATCTCCTTGTCTTGGGAGTGGTGGTCATGGAACCCCCATCCCTAGGACAATGCATCCCATGCCTTCTGGTCAATGGGGTCCCCTTTTGATCCCTTCCCTCCGATGACTCTTCCAAACCATTCTCCGCTGTAGTACCTGTGCAGAGAGCCTGAAAATGGTTTCTTACCTCTATCTGCACTGGGGGTACATGGGTTCTCCTCTTTATTCTTCTGGAGGTCACATGCTGCCAGTTTTCCTCCCCATTCTGCACTGCCCTCTCTGATTCTTCAGCATGCTGTGTCTGCAGTACTAGATGCTGACTTCTATCCAGAAAGTCTTCATTTTCTCTGATGCAAGACAGGGTTGATACTTTGACCTTCTCTTCCAATACGGATACCAGCTTGCACTTCGTAGGGTCGAAGTCGCTTCTATTCTCTGGGAGAAAGACAAACATGGCATATCCTGTACCGGTCACAACAGCTGATCGCTCACTATCCATAATGCCGTCCTTCTAAGAGCCTCTTCAGCTGTTGTATTTAGAGCTTCAGCTTCCATTCAGGGGCTAGGCACCATGGCAGCTGAGACAAGGACTGACTGGAATTAGTTCTGCTGTTGGTGCCGGCTTCTCAAAAGGTGGTATGAAAGGATGGAGCCATGGCTTTGTCCTCTGTCCACAGAAGCTAGTACAGCAGATTGGGCCCAGAGGGGAGCAGATGTTGCACCGTCCTCTTCCAGGGTGGTGCTGTGGCCATGGTCTTCTCTGTGCAAAACAGAGCTCTGGGAGTTATAGTGCCTCCTTCTGACACAATGCTCTTACTGTTGTATGGCACCTACAAAGTAGACCTAACGTAGGGCAGAGCCTTAGGGGCACAGCCCTTGAGCCCTGTTCCTTTAATGCTAGGATACAGAGGGCCAGATCCTCATCTGGATTAAATCAGTGACTCTCCATTGAAGTGAACAAGGGAAATTCTATTGCTTCATTCTAATTGACTTAAATGGAGAACACTAATTCACACCAGCCGAGGATCAGGTGTAGTAGGTCTGGCCTTCCTTTGAAGCACTGTCCAGTAATTCCCATTAAAATAGATGCCAGCCACAGCAATAAATAGATCTTTACTTCTGAGACTCATGGCATGAGTATGTGAGTGAGTGAGTGAGTGAGTGGGTGGGGGTGTGGGGGAATGGGCGCCAGACCTTTGAAACTTGGACATACCGGTTCCTTTTTCAGTGAATTAGTTACGTTAGTGATTTTCAAACAGAAAGCAGACTATAAACCTTTTAAACGTTTAACACAAGATTCTCTGCTGGTGTAAATCTACGTAGCTCCACTGAAGTCCTGATTTACAACAGCTGAGAATCTGGTCCTTTGTTTCAAAAATGTATCTTTACAGTTCATTGTCCCAGATCATCTTTGGTTGTTAAATTTAAGGTCATGGTCTAGGCTCTAAATTAAGTCATTTTGTTTCTAGTGACACTATTGGGCTTTATAAAATCATATTTTGCAGTGATAGGTACTATTTATAACATTTCATTGCTGTTGTCATAGTTAAAAAAGAAGTCTGTTCCTTGGAGGTTAAGGAGGTGCTTTTGCTTTGGCTGTTAGCCGGATTTTTTTTTTTTTTTTAAACACAGCAAAAAATAATAAATATTGTACTGCCAGAAAAGAAACAATTGGGCCCCTCTCCTACTCTTCTGTAATTGAACATGAAAAAATAGCAAGAAATATTGGCAGCTAGCATTATATTCTGGGCACTGCAAAGGTGCCAGTCACTGTACTTTGCCTTCACAAAATTTGTTCTTTAATAGTCATTTTACTTTTCAGTCATAACAACAAAAGTGAACCATTACTGAGTCAAATGCTGAAATGAACGGAGCAAAACAAAAACATGCCTAAGGCAACAACAGGGCTTTAACACTTTGTAACTTTTATCTCTCTAGTGTCTCTCTTTGATGGCAAAAGAATTCTCACTACATTTCTGAATACTAATTACTTTTACTGATAGCAAGAACACCACCGTGCATTCATATCCACTCTTGAATCCCTCTGGTCCTAATTCCTTCCTTATCCAGTTCATATTCTTGTGGCACTGCTCAGCGCAGATGGTTTAGTAAAGTACATGAGGCAATCCCAAGGGAATTAATAGATGATTTGGGTGCATTCTTAGTAGTAGTAGTACTTATTTGTGTTACAGTGGTGCCTAGGGACCCAATCAAGGAACAGAATTCTGGAGAACTAATGATCTAGGGATCCGATCCTCAGTTGGTATAAATTGTCATAGTTTCATTGAAGTATTCAAAGCTATGAAAATGTACATTAATTGAAAATCTACCCCTAGGTGCACAAATGGCATGAGGTGGTTGAAGCAGACAAGAATGTGAGGTGGGGGAGAACAAGATAAGAGTAAATAGAGAGTGTTTCTGTAGCTATCAATGAGTCTTATCTTCACCAACTCCCTAGCCATTATCAGTTGAATACACTGGAGGGACTTAGTGGGAGGTAATGTTGCCAGCTGTAAAGGGTCTTACACATTTATTGCTAACACCCCTGGAGGTTTTAATATTTCTCCTCTTTCTGGGAAGGAAGGATAGTCTTATGGTTAAGACACTGCATTAAGATTTAGGAGATCTGTGTTGGTTTTGCCATGGACTTTCTCCTTGCCCTTGGGCAAATCACATAATTTTTATGCATCTCAGGTCCGCATTTGTAAAATGAGAATAGTTTGTCTGTCTTGCCCGTCTTCAGCTCTTTGGGCCATAGATTCTCTCTTATTATGTGCGTATCGAGCCTAGTACAATGGGATTATCATCTCATTTGGAACTCTCTAAACACTACTATAATACAGATAACAATTGGCAAACAAAAACTACATTTAATGACATTTAAGGTTGCACCAAGACACACCCCATCCACTGAAAACCTTAGACACATGGAAATAAGAAGTTAAGGGAAAGACTTATGTAAAACCAGAACATATGCCAGCTCAAATTTATAGTAGAATACAAACCCTTAACAGTGACCACATATGGTTTTATATCAATTATATCAACAGATTGGCTCATCTGACTGACACCTGCATTTAAGAAGTTATTTTGCCTTGACACTGCTCAGGTCACTGTTAAGGTTTTGCATTTGCATTTAACGAAGTTGGGATATGTATTGCTTCTGGGTATATGTTGGGGAGGGAAGTTAAAGCATTAGGGAGCATTGCAGTAGGTTGTTGACAGCATTGCAGGCAATATGAATGTGGAAAGGAATGGGGTGGGTCCTGTTGTAACCTTAACCGTTGTTAAACATAGGTTTTGTTTGCTACTTTCCTAGCTTCTTTTATCCAGCTTTGGTACAGCTCATTAGAGGCAGGAAGAGGAGGAGCTGAAGCTGCCTGGGAACTGGAGACAGAAACTGTACTGCTGAAACTCCTACGTTGACCTTCCTGATGAGTGTGAGAGGCATGATGTGCCTCAGGAAACTCCGTGTCTATAACATTTTATCCCCGTTTAAAAGTTACTAAAAGTAAGTACAGCAAGAGCAAACCTCCATGTTTAGCAGTGACAGCATAACCTGTCAGCTGAAGGGAATGTCCAGGAAGAAGTCTGTCATCACTCACGTCCCAAAGCCTCTGATGGACTTCCAGAAATTTGATATAGCACCAGCAGATCTGCCTATTTCTCTTCCACTTTCCTGCCAGTATGAATCATACTTCAGCCTTCAAACATGCCAGTGTGGGACAGTCATATGCAAGCATTGCAGCCAACATCTTTACCACATGCTCAGGGTCCAACTGACCACTCTAAGTGGGGTCAGGATGGCATTCTCCCCTCAGGTCCGATTGTCACTGACTGTGAGGGTTTTTCACCTTCCTCTGAAGTGTGTGGGTGCGTGTCACTTGCCAGGATTATCTAGGTGTGTCTCACTTAATTGTTTCCCTGCAGGCATTGGTGTACCTTGGGCTCTCCTATATTTTGCCTGTGGCACATAATAGTCTAGTCTCCTGTGAACTGTAATACTTTGGTCTAATTTCAGTAGCTGGAGTGGGTGGTGTCAGTGGGCTGTGATCTACAGACTAGATGATCTGGTAGTCCCTCCTGGCCTTGAACTCTACGACTTTAACACCAGGGATTGAATTTATGACCTCCAGAACCAAAAGCATGAGTCTCTTCAGTTTATGCTAAAGAGACAACCTCTCAAGCTGAGTTATCATAGACTCCCATCCTCTGTGTGTTGGGCACAAAGGGATGCATATAATACACACACGAATGACTTAAGCTATGTCTACATTGCCACTTATATTGGCAAAACTCACCCCCCTGAGCAACATAAATTATGCCAACATAAGTGGTAGTGTCAGCATGAAGAGCTTCTCCTGCCCACATAGCTACTGCCTGACACTCATGAGGGGTGGTTTAATTACGTTGATGGGAGAGCTCTCTCCTGTTGGCATAGGGCGGCTACATGAGAGATCTTACAGCAGTGCAGCTGCATTGGTACAGTTCTACCGCTGTAAGCTTTGTAGTGTAGTCATAGCCTGACTGGGACACATTTCACTCCAGAAGCGAATGACAGCATTCATTCTGTGGCTAATTTGCTGTCAAATTCAGGGGGTTTGCCTTGGTGTAAATGGTTTCTATTACAGCTAAAAAAATTATAAAATGCTCTACAAACATTGCCAAGGTATAATAGATATTCTGGAAATTAATATATGATGAGCAACAACGTAGCCAAAGGACAAGTCACAGCAGAGTGTTTTAGGTTTCTTGCAAAAGAGGAACAAATAAAAGTGAGACAATCCAATGGGGAAAAAATTGGCAAAAGGGGTGATTTTTGACCTCTTGTTATTCATTCTATATCAATTCACTTTTAATGAAACCACTATAAAAAATTCACAGTGCTCTAAGTTTCCATTCTATGTGGTTTCCCCTCCCCATTTCAATTAGATATTTTTAAAAAATAAAGGCTTAAAGCTCCTCTTACAATTGAACTCTGTAATCTTATCTATGCTACAGCTTCTGCTGAATCACAATAGCCACATATTCTCCCCCAACCCCTAAATACACAGTAGCTTCAATCACAGATATTTTCCCCCAGACAAAGTTAAAGATTTTGCCCACTTCTTCTCCTGATTTTTTTTTTTTAATCAAAATTAAAAGTCAAATGGAACATGATTAAATGTAAAGGGAATTAACGGTAACAGCTTCACTCATATTTTCTGGCTTTTAGAAGAACAGTCTTTTTGTTTTTGCAAAGTGCACCTGGTAATGATGACAGGGGGATATTTTACCTCTGTTTATCCATAGAAAGATGTAACTTTTACCCACAGCAGCAATCATACAAGCATCTTGATACAAGTAAGGATCTTTATTATACATGACCTTTGCATTAAGCCTTGCTTGTGTCATTCACACTTGAATCTTGCGTGGTTTTTAGTATGGATAATTATAGCGCTAGCTTTCCTACACTTCCCTGCTAGAATTCTGACTTCAGTTCTAGGGGAGAGACAGGGTGGATCAATCCTTGTTCTCGCTGATGAGAGTGCCAGAAAAGATGCTAACTGGGGTACTTGTGCTTAGCACTACTCTACTAAGAAATGGACTGAGGCCACAAATTCATCTCGCAGAGTTAGCAGATAGTAACCACCATTATATGCCTCAAGATCATCAAGACAAAAAGGTCACAAGTCCATTAGCAGTTCTCTGAACCATCTACTAATGCTTAATGTTGTTCTTTTTAGACTGGTCAAATCTTGCAGGAAAACAGGTTATAAGGAATCAGAGAAAGAGCTACAAGAGGGAATTGAAAGGATGGCAGCTTGTAATTTGTAGTAGGATCCAAGTATTACATAAGCTAAAAAATAAAACTTGGACAAGGCTATATTTGGGGGTGCTAGTGGCATCCTAAACCACTCTCACTTTTCCTTTTCTGGCTTATTTTGATGTCAGCAGAGCCCTGAGATATATTTGCAGCCTTGAAATTCAAAAACATCTTCTCGTTTAAAGCATTTGGTTTTAAAAGCAGCACATTTGTAAGTGGTCAGATATTTCTCCCCATTGTAAAATCAATTATTTGTAAGTACTTGGACTAATTTATTGGATTTTAAGAGTAGAAGAAATGGAAATTGTTTCTTACATTAATATTTTACATCCAACTGGGTCTGACTGGGCAATAAATCAGTTCCTTACAATTACTTGTTTGTCAGACAGTGTGTTAGTTCAAAAAGCTAGGGAGCTAGCCTGTAGATCTTGGTATATTTGAAAGGCAGAAAGAGTTCAGGTCAAATCAATTTGAGCCTCAGTAATTAAGATCAAGACTGAAGATGCTTCCCCACCTACATAGCAAGCATCTGGAGTCATTTTATATAATAGATCAACCTCATGGGGGCAGAAGAGAATATTGCAGGCAATGCTACTTTGACAGGCCTTTCTCTGGGCCTAAAAGGCAGGGCTGGCCCACAACATTTTGGCACCTGAGGCGGGGCGCTCAAATGACGCCCCAATGCCCCCTCGCTTGGGCTGAAACTTTGAAAGGTCTCAATTCCGCCTTCTTCCTGTTCTACTCCTCTGCTACCTACCCCAGTAAAGGAGAACTAACAACTTAAAACGCCTTGTTCAAAAATTTCAAGTAACACTTAACTTTCAAACGCCTGAACAGCAAATGTAACTTTTCTTGTCTGCATAGTAAACACTGGCATTTTTATCTGTTTGAATAATCAAAGTGGTGCTTTCCGTGCCTTCTTGGTTGCAAAGATTTGAACTGCTTCCTGAAGGTCCACAGTCTGGGCCAGCTCATACTCTATTGAGATGGTTGCAAGGCTGACCAGCCTCTCCTGTGTCATTGTGGAGCACAGATGTGTTTTTATTAACTTCAGCTTGGAGAAGCTGCGTTTTCCACTGGCAACTGTTACAAGAAGTGTTAGAAGTATGCGCAGAGCAACAAAAGCATTTGGAAAGAGGGTGGTCATCTTATCTGTGCACATATATTCCAGATCAGCCTTTGGAGTTGATCCTGCTGAAATGTATCTTGAAAGGGTTTTCAGTTCATCACCTAAATCACTCGCATCAATATCGCGCATGTCATCATGTGTCAACACTGTCTCTAGTGCCCTGCATTGCTGGTGTAAGTCTTCTTCAGGTATAGTGAGGAGTTTTGGAATATCATACAACATCCCAAATATACTGCTGTGTTCCTTGAGCTGCATAAAATGTTCTTCAACTGACTGTATTGCACAATCTAGCACCTGGTTAAAGAATTCAACTGTGAATTGTTGTTTGGGGTCTCTTATGGGATTATCCCATGCCTCGTAATCAAAATGTCTTCTTCTTCTTCTTCTTCTTCTTCTTCTTCTTCTTCTTCGGTGACTCTTGTATTCTTGAATGAGTAGGAAAATAGTTTCAGTGTGAAGTTCCTCTGCCAACTTCTGTGCACTCTTCAGAACGTTTTGAAATCCCTCATCTGACCGGTAAGACTATAGGTATGACTTTGCTTTGTCCAGTTGTTCCATTGCTCCAGATATATCAAAGTCAACACCTTGGATTCTCTTGCTTACAACATTTATTTCAAACAGTATGTCATACTACATCACTAAGCCACACAGAAATTTGAAGTTATATATGTTTCTGGTGATTCCATTTCCCTTTGCCACTGTTCTCCCACAAACAGTTCCTGTCATCGCATTATCCTCCATAATGGCAACTATGGCATCATCTATCTTCCCAATTTGGTGTTTAATAGGCTTTATCGCCTCCACTCGACTTTCCCATCATGTGGCACTCAGTGGTTTCAGTGTCAGAGAGGATGTTCCCAGATGTTGCTTCAAAATTTGCCATTGATGAGTTGATGCAGAGAAAAATACATAGATGCTTGAATTGTATTAAAAAATTCAGCAGCCTCACTAGAAGCTGATGCTGCATCACTGACCACCAAGTTCAATGAATGAGAACTACATGGGACAAAAAAAGCTCAAGGGTTTAACTCTCGGATCCATGTCTGCACTCCTCTGTTCTTTCTTCTCATGTTGGCACCATTATCGTAGCCCTGACCTCTCATGTCAGCTATCGCAATTCCCATATCTTCCAGCTTTTTAAGAAGCACATTTGTCATACCAGCTCCTGTAGTATCATCAATGTCAATAAATTCTAGAAAATGCTCTCTGACAGTCACAATTGCAGGGACATTTTCACTAGGTTCCGTTGTTGTTACAAAACGCACCATTAAAGTCATTTGTTCCGTATGGTTGATGTCAGGTGTGCAGTCCAGAATAACAGTGTAATATCTTGCTGACTTCAGATTTTCCACAATCTTCTGTTTGACTTTTGTTGCCAGTAACTGTATGATCTCATTTTGAATTGTTTTTCCAAGGTAGTGGTGGGTGTACATTTCTTGGGTGATGACTCTTCTTAGATGCTCCTGGAGTACAGCATCAAACTCAGCCATCAGCTCCATAATTTTAAGGAAGTTTCCATTGTTTGGCACAAACAGCTGATTTGAAGTGCCACGCAGTGCTAGGTTTTGGGTAGCAAGCATTCTCACAATGGCAATGAGCCTTTTCAGAACATTTTGCCATTAAAGAGACTCTGATGCAATCTTCTCTTGATGCTGATCATCTATGGTGGCCTTTAACCTTAGTCTCATCTCAAGCTCTTTCCACCTATGGAATGCTCTCTGATGATTTGCTGCCTTCTCATGGCATGCCAGATTTCTAGCCAGATTTTTCCAGTCCTTTGTTCCTGTAGAACCCAATGTGGCTGCAACAATAGATTGGAAGCGTTTGCCACAAAAACAGTATGCAGCATTCTGAGTTTTTGAGTACATAAGCCATGGCCTCTCCACTTTGTCACCATTGGGGATTTCACGCCAGTAATGTGTTGGATGGAAACTTCTATTTTCATTGTCTTTGGAAAACATGAAGTTTTTCACTTACTGTGGCCCATACAGTACCAGGATGTCCCTTGCGCTACTGCTCAAGTGGGTCCACAGTCCTGGATCATCTAGACTTAAGGAACTAAACTCAGCAGCAGCTGTTTCTTGTGCCTCCACCACACTCTTCTCTGATCTACACTTTTCTTCAGGAATGTGCATGGTTACATCCATTTGAGATGGAGATATGGATGCTGCAGTAGCTGCCAGGTCACCTGCACTCTGACTAACTGGAAGATCAGGCATCTCCTCACCATTCACATCCTCACTGGGGCTGGAAGGCTAACCGTGAATATTTGTGTCTATGTATCTCAAGAAAGCTCCTTCCTGCTGAGATTGAAAAGCTTCCTTTGCTTTCTTTCTTTTTCTGAATGCTGCCCCAGAGGGACGTTTTCTTCTTTCACTCATGACTGCTGTTCTGTGCCAGCTATAGTGGCTCTCAACACTCAGTTGAAGGGGACAAATAAGGTAGCAGGGCCTGAGTAAGGGAAGGGTCTTAAGGGCCTAACTGGCTCCTACTACTTCAGTTGACTGCCTGTTCTCCACAAGTGGGTTCAGGGAAGCAGCAGGAAACAGGAAGCTCCCTGAGAAGCTGGTGTTAATCAGTCCAGGCTCCTGGGGGTGCTAGAGAGGTACATAAGAGGCTCCTCCTAATCTCTCTCCCTGCAGCTCCTGCTGCTTTCTGTTATTCCCTCTCACCTTTTCTCCTGACTGCCTGTTATGTCTCTTGTGCCCTCCTTCCTCCAGCACAGCACTCCACCATCTCTGTGCATGTAGAGCAGAGAGAATATAAATGCACCAGCAGCAGACACAATTTTCTACACTCTGGGTCCTAGTGGCGCCCCCCCCACAGTCTGGCACCTGAAGCGGCTGCCTCAGTTCGCTTCATGGTAAGGCCAGCCCTGCTAAAAGTGCAAAAGCTACGGTTAGCAGAAAGTTAGGAGTAATTCTAAAGAGGCCTCTTTCTGCAGTGAACTGGTTATTCAAGAATAAAGCTGAATATTTCCATACTATAAACAAAACCTACTATCTCATTATTTTTATTTAGGTTTATGCTTTTCAGGTTTTATTTCAGGTTCAGGCTTTATTTTTAGCTCAGCAAAATGAACATGGGGTCAAAATACCACAACCTCTGCTCTGTTCACAATGTCTAGATGCTCTTTAAAAGCCTAACCACTGTAAGAAACTCAATATGGCATTATTCTGATCTGTTTTATATGCCTCCCATGAATGTAATATTGGCATGCCTCACAAGCATTAGAGCATTTATTCTCAAAACAACCTGTGAGAGAATAGTAAAGAACTATTATTTCTATTCTACAGATGGGGGACAGAAAAACTAAATGACTTGCCCACAATCACATAGGAAGCTTGTTGTAGACTAGAGATTTGAACACAGACCTCCTAAGTGTTATGCTAGTGTCCTAACCACTGACCCATCCTTTCTTTCTTGTGAAAGAGCTAAACGTTGTATCAGTAGGCACTGTAGTCAGTGGATACTGACTCCGAGAACGTGACCTTGTAGTCCTGACCTGTGTATCATGCCTGGAGCTAGGAAATAAAGTGAACTGTGAAAGTCTGTTATGTGTCACGCCTTTATTACATGGTAGCAGAAGCAAAATTCGATCTGGCAAAAATAAAGCCACCTGATTTGTTCTGTCTGGAAGGGAAACTGAAAACAAAGTGGATGAGGTGGTGATTATTACTCCTATTCATTATTTGTATTACCACAGTGCTTAGGAGCCCTTGTCATGGACCAGGATCTCATTGTGCGAGGTGCTATACAAAGACTGAATAAAAAGGCAGTCCCTGCCTTCAAAGAGATTATAATGGGAGTTGCAGCACTTCCATATTTTCCAGGGAGAAAGTGGCAATGAAGAGGCACTTGGGTGGGTGACAGGCACGTGGCTACATGGGGCAGAGCTAGGGTTGCCAACCCTCCAGGATTGTCCTGGAGTCTCCAGGAATTAAAGATTATGTCGTGAGGAAATCTCCAGGAATATGTCCAACCAAAATTGACAACCCTAGGCAGAGCCAGCATCAAAGAAGAGCTTCTGTACATTCCAGTGGGATCACAAAGGGGACTGTAAATTGCTAGAACATAATTTAAAAATTTCAAGTATATTTTAACAAGGCAAGAATAGTATTCAGGAAAGGCATATTTTCTTTACGGGTATTTTTGACCCTATATTCCGTGTTCCGTGTAAAGAGCTGCAGAGAGAAAGCCACAGGCAGCACACAAGAAGTAGTTTTATTGGTCCTACAAAACCCAGGAAATATGCTACATAATATCCTTGGGTGCCACTTACTGGCATCAATTAACTAACTCTTTACATATAGAAAGACATCTCATTTATAGAACATTCCTGTAGCAACTAGAACATTCCTGTAGCAACTAGATGAAACCGCTGACCACTATGTTGCCCTCCTGTGAAACAGAGCTAACTCACGTAAATTTGAACATTTATCATAGGAACTAATTAGAGACTTAGTGAGTGGATTTGTGAGGTTACTCATAACCAGGTCAAAGCAAGATGATTGTGCTAAATGGAGTTGACTTTGTAAAGATGAGTTGATATTTTCAGGGGCAATAAAACAGGGCTTTCCAAATAATAGTTTTAGCTACTTCTTAAAACTGTATACAAAGCCATAAGGACAGGACACAAGTGTACGCAAGTGGCAGAGACTAGATTTATTTGCAATAAGTAAGGGGCAATCACAGCATGATGTTAAGGTGTTTTCCACAAGGAGTACTCTGTCATAAACACACACCACCATTTTGTAAGCCTATGTTACTCTCACTATAAATAACTGAAGAATACCAAAGCAAAGTACATTCCTGAACAGATAGCTGGAGAATAAAAAATCTGATTATGATAATGATGCAGAGACATCATTTGTTGTTGGATCTCTTAATAGAGCAGATTAGTTTCTGAGACTGAAGATGAATGAATGAACCAAAGTGAATTTCAGAAGACATAACAGAGCTGAGTGCAATGTAATCACAGCAAGTGTAAATACATAAACCATCACCAAATGTTAGAATAAAAAACTAAGCTTGAGGTATGCTGCTGGACGGATCACCAGCCTGGGACTAATAGTCGGTCACACACATTTCAGTTTGTAGCTTTTTCCTCAGGGCTTTGTTTATTACTTAACACACAAACAAACAGAAATGGTGAAAAATAACAAAAAGCAGTAGTCCCGTTCTTAACTGAGATTGTGGGAGACTCTGGTCGCTAAAGGATCTGGTCCTTTCCCAGCCTGAAGGTGTCTGCATGGCCTGCTTGGCCTCTCACAGCCTTCTGCTTGAGTCACAGGAGAGTATTTTCAGCTCTCTCCTGGTCCCAGACTCCCTCAAGGCACTGGGGTCCTCATTTACATTCTTCAGCTGGGAATCAGACCCAGTCACTAGATGCTGTTTACCCAGGGCCGGCTCTGGCTTTTTGGCCGCCCCAAGCAAAAAAAAAAAAAAAACCCGGGGGGCGGCGGGGGCGCGAGGCCAGGGGGACCGGCTGGGTGGGTGGGAGGGGAAGGGGAAGGGAGCGGGCGGGAGAGAGAGAGAAGGGGGGGGCCAGGGCTACAGCAGGGGCGCTGCCACGCGGCCCCTCCCGCTGCGCCGCCTCCTGCCGCCTGCCACGAGGGCTCTGCTCCGGTCGGCGGGGAGGGAAGGAAGAGGACTGCCCTGCAGGGCACTCTGGTTCTCCGCGCTGCCACCCCCTACAGGGCGGCCGGAGCGGAACAAAAAAAAAAAAAAAGCGGCCGTGCCGCCCTAGGATTGGGCAGAATGCCGCCTCGAACAATCTGCTCAGCTGGTGCCTGGAGCCGGCCCTGTGTTTACCTAGGTCAGGTGATTCCCAGCACCTGTCTTCTGGGCATCTCTCTAGAACAGGGGTGGCATCTCCCTGGCTCTTAAATGGATAGACCACACTTTTACCCCTGTTTCCATACAGGGGCCACAAAATGAGTTCATGAAGCTGAGCCTCGTCTGTTTACATGGCACATGGACCACCACATTGTCTCATAAGAATGTAGAGTCCATATGGACAGATCTTCTTCTCAGGTGTAAATTGGCACACTTCCACTGACCTCAGTGGAGACATGCTGATTTATGGCAGCATAGCTCCACTAAAGTCAACTCTGATTCACACCCACTGCGGATCTGGGCCTCTGTTTAGATAAGTCCCTGCCCTTGGAAGCTTTAAATTAAACAAATACAATACCAAAAACATATGAATAGATGAGCTGCAAGGATGGATCACATTATCCCATAATGGACAGAGTGTGAGGCCAGCCAAGAGAGATGCATTTTTAGGAGAAGTCGGAGAGTAGAAATGGTAGGGGTTGGACACAATGGTGGAAGGAGGCTGTTCCCTTTTTGAGGTACATGGGCAGCTCCCATTGCAGCTTTCTTTTTGGAATCCCTTCTGCAGGTAAAAGATGGCCATGTGTTACATATACCAATGCTCTTTATAGTGTCGTAAACCTCCGCTACATTATCTCCAACTCTCCTCTTTTCCCCTACTACATCTTAACCTTACAGTTCACCCAGATTTTTAAACCAGGTATCAACTTCCTTCTGTCCTGAAGAATTTCCAGCTTAATAATTTCTGTCTTACCTTAACTAGTACTGAACACAGTATTTAAAATTGGGTCTGTTGCAATAATTGAGCCTACCAATTTATTAACCAATGCCTCCTACACTAACTTTATTACCTCTTTTGGGAATTGTAGTATTTTGGTTACCACCCAGTACCTTTATTTCCTCTTTACCAAGGCCCCTTTAAGAACTCATTCAGTTTCCAGTAGCCTTCTCAGCCCCAAATCCTTTAATTCATTCTTCACCAGGCTGGTAACAGAGTTTGTTAAAACAGAAATAAAAAGTTCCAAAACAAACACAAAGTCTTTCATCAGTTCCAGCTCCACACAGACTCTTAGACTTCTCTACCTTACTACGACCAGGCCTCCTACTGCCTCTAGCAGTCTCAGCAACCCTCTCTCAACCACACTCTCAACCTGCACCTTTCTGCTGCCTTTTAAGTTGGAATCACCTGATTCTTCTCAGGTGGGGCTCACATTTTAATCAGGGCTGGCTTAGTCCCAGGCTCTCCAGCTCTGTTACAGTAATAAAACATAGCTTATCATTTGACATTTTTTTTTACTAATGCTGTGCAGAAGGTTGTCTTTTTCACAATAACTTCAAAACACTTTTTTTTTAAATCACTGAGCTGAATGATTGCTCCATTTCTCACAATATCTTCCAGACCAGCTCCTTGGTCCCAGACTAATTATTTTACACTGAGATGCATTGAGCTACATTTGCAATCTGATGGTCCAATCATTTAAACCATCCAAATCCTTTTTAATCTGATTGCATTGTTCCTCGTTATTTGCTCTCTGCTTCCAATTTCAGTGTCAACTGCATAACTGGAGATCTTGTCATCAGTATTTTTAGCCACATTTGCATGTATTATAGGTGACACCTATAAAAGGGTTGACTAACACATCCTTTCACAATCCCCTCTTTGCTGATGACTTTGGCAATCTTTAATTGTTTGGACTGAAACATCCCATGCAGGTTGACTTCTTTTAGAAAGTTTGAGCCAAAAATGGTGCAGCCAATTCAGACAGACTTCTGAGAGATAGGTAATTTTGTAAATGTAATTTTTTCAGACATTTTTTAAAGTCTAGCACCTCTCTCAGTTGCACCAGGAGCTTGACATATGTCAGGTGATGGTTTTCACGTCAGAGAGGTGCCTTTTGCTGTCTCCATGAAAATCTGCCCAGCTTTGGGTACACTATAAACTATGAAAATATCACCATTTTAACATGTACCATAGCACTTGTTATGGGCTCCTTAATTCTCTGAATGTTCTAATAGCTCTGTCCATGGTCTCAGACCTCACTAAGTTGCCTGCCTCATTCTGAAATGGCCACATAGAACTGAACTGCCATACAGGACAGGAGACAAAATTTATTATCCGCCTACCTTCCCCAAATATACGCCTGTTAGCCTAGAGAGAGGTGCACTGGGTTGTGAGGCAGGGAAACCATGAGCTTCTTTGACTTTCAGTAAGGGCCTAACTTCCAGTTCAACTCCTAATTCTTCAGAAGGCCCAAAACCTTTCCCATAAGTGGGTGATAAGAGAGTTTAAGGCTCTGACTGCTTTTTAACCAAGGTGAGTGTGTTTAAAAGTTAAAAGGAAACTTAACAAAATTATGGTAAATTGAAATTCATGATTTTTTGAGCCAGTGAAGTTTCCCCAAAGGGAGACGTCTCAGAGAAAATAAAGTGGAGCGCTGGAGGCAAGAACAGCAGTTCTTGAGTATTTAGAGCATGAAAAGAGTTAGTTATATTTTAAGCCAGTTAGAGGAAACAGCTTTTAAAAGTAAGTTAACAGTGGGAGCCAAAGGAGAGATCTGTGGTAGCCAGAGAAAGAAGCCTGAAGGCCATAGCAGGGATAGGTTAGTTGCCTAAGTAATTATAGCTCATCTTAACAGAAGCTCTACATTGGTATGAGAACTAAAGTAAGAAGAGACAAGCTAGTTTGTCATTGACAGAGGCCTGGGGATATTCAGAGATGTAGAAAGGGCCCAGCCAAACAGAGCAAGTAGAACCATCATGCTTTAGTAGTCTTAGTTTACTGTAGATGGTGCCAAAATCTCTTGGCAAGAAGACAGAGAAGCTGCACGTGTCCTTTCCTGGATGCGGTGGCAACTTCAGAGGAAGCTGTGAAATGAGGTGTGTGACGCGTGAGTGGGAATATTTCTCAGACCTGTTTTCTATTGCAAAATTCTCGATAATAGCATTTAGCTATCACCTGGATGCTTTGGAAATGTGGCGTTTCTGTGCAGTCTTTTAGAAATGTCTATTATGGATAGATATTTGAATGTATTTTAAAACAGTATATTTAATGATGCGGGATACCACTTGGGAGTCGTGAGACTTCAAACTGCCTGAGCTAATTGGATTGCTATTATTTGAGATAATCTTATTGGGATGCTTGGAAATGAGTTTTATTCTTCATTACAAGGACAAAGGGCTGCATTTTAAAGGGCAATGCTAATGGATGCATAGAGGGCAAAGAATAATGTACTCTAAAGCTCTCCATGGGTTTCTGCCAGTTGTGACTCACACTTACACAGGTATTAGAGAAAAGCAGGCAAATGTGATGATGAAGGAAGAAGCGAGGAGATTAAAAGAAAAAGGGGTAGAAAGCTCTACCCCCAATATGGTATGGAGAATGAAATATGGGGGCCTATATGACAGTGTGTTCTGTAGTTTTGTTTTAGATAATTGGGCCTCAGTCCTGTGAGTTGTTTCATGTGAGTGAACCTCTGCACCCAAGCAGAGCCTCAATGCCTTCAGTTATTGCAATTTTTTGTCAAAACGTTGGTCCATATCCTCTCCTGCTGCAATACATACATGATGCAGGAGAGGCAGAGAGGACTGTCAGGAAGATGTACATGTAGAGGTGAATGCATGGCTGTGCTCATGTTCTTAATGGGAGAGCTTTGGCTTCCTCGACCATGGACTGCTGTTTTGGGAAGGAGGACTGCTAGGAAGCGATGGAGCGCAGTCGCCTGGCAACCCAATGAGCTCAGCTGGGCCCAATAAGCTCTCATTTTGTGACTGTGCTCCTTGATTGGTCAGAAGAGTCAGCAGATCATCATTTAAGTGGAGTAGCAACAGCAGCAGAACATCTGCTCAATGTGTTGCATGCCTGCACCTATGCCAGACTTGCTTCCTGTACCAGTCCTTCCTCCAACCTGTTCCTGCTCCAGTCTCTACTTTCCCCTGAACCCCCAACTCAAACCATTGGCTTGTTGCCTGACCATGACTCTGGTTCCGCATCCTGGCTATTCTGGTCCAGGTGTTCTGCACCTGGATTCTGCACTTTTTGTGGCATCCAGTCCGCTCTCTGGGATCCTAATTAATAGTAGGTGCTAATAATGAAATACAGTCCTTGAAATGAATCAAATTTAAAAAGCCTCCGATAAGAAAAGGATTAAAGACATTTATTATACGCCAGTGCCATCTAATGGAAACAGCAGAGAAACTAAGAGCTGAAATCTAAGCACCCACTTTGGATGTGTCCAATAGGAATCAGAGGGTGCCCCCCTCCAATATGCCCTGAAACTAGGGTATATAAAACTGAGTTCATCATGTGATTTTTTTTCAGTTTTCACCAAAAAGTTTAGTAACTATTGGATGTCTAACATAGTGAACACCAGTGAAAATGAGGTAGGATCGGAGGCTAAAATATGGAAAGAACAAGTTTAAAATTACTTAGAGAAATTAGATGTCTTCAAGTTGCCTGGGTCTGATGAAATACATCCTAGAATACACAAGGAACTGACTGAGGAGATATCTGAGCCATTGGCAATTATCTTTGAAAATGCATGGAAGACAGGAGAAGTTCCAGAGGACTGGAAGAGGTCAAATATAGTGCCAATCTATAAAAAGAGGAATTACAGACCAGTCACCTTAATTTCAGTACCTGGACAGATAATGGAACAAATAATCAAGCAATCAATTAGCAAACACCTAGAAGATAACAAGGTGATATGAATCATTCAGCATAAATTTGTCAAGAACAAATCATGTCAAACCAACCTACTAGCTTTCTTTGACAGGGTAACAAATTTTGCAGATGGGAGGATGTTTTAGATGTGATATATCTTGATCTTAGTAAGGCTTTTGGTACTGTCTCGCATGACCATCTCATAAAGAAACTAGCGAAGTACAACCTAGATGGAGATACTGTAAGGTGGGTTCATAATTGGTTGGAAAACTGGTCCCAGAGAGTAGCTATCATTGGTTCAAGATGGATGGGCATATCAAGTGGGGTCCCTCCGGGATTGGTCCCGCGTCTGCTTCTGTTCAATGTCTTCATCAATTATTTAGCTAATGGCATCGAAAGTACATACATTTATAACATTTGTGGGCAATACCCAGCTGGGAGGGTTGCAAGTGCTTTCGAGGACAGGATTAAAATTCAAAATGATCTGGGAAAACTGGAGAAGTGGTCTGAAGTAAATACGATGAAATTCAATAAGGACAAATACTAAATACACCACTTAGGAAGGAACGATCAATTAAGCACATAGAAAATGGGAAATAACTGCCTAGGAAGGATTGGGGTTGGGGTGTATAGTGGATTGCAAGCTAAATATGCGTCAGCAGTATAACACTGTTGCAAAACAAGTCACATCATTCTGGGATGTATTAGCAAGAGTGTTGTAAAATCTGAGAAGTAATTCTTCCATTCTACTCCACGCTGATAAGACCTCAACTGGAGTATTGTGTCCAGTTCTGGGCATCACATTTCAGGAAAGATGTGGACAAATTGGAGAGAGTACAGAGGAGAGCAACATAAACGATTAAAGGTCTAGAAAACATGACCTGTGAGGAAAGAGTAAAACAATTGGGTTTGTTTAGTCTAGAGAAGAGAAGACTGAGGGAGAATCATAGATTTAGAATATCCGTGTTGGAAGGGACCTCAGGAGGTCATCTAGTCCAACCCCCTGCTCAAAGCAGGACTAATCCCCAGACAGATTTTCGCCCCAGTTCCCTAAATGGCCCCCTCAAGGATTGAACTCACAACCCTGGGTTTAGCAAGCCAATGCTCAAACCCAGGGCCGGCTTTAGCAAGTGCGGGGCCCAATTCCTGGGGTGGCACTTCGGATTGCTGGCTTGGGGAAGGAGGGGCCGCGGGGCTTGCCGCGTTCCGGCTGGCGCTCCGGCCGGGGTTGCGGGGTCGTGGGGCTGCCGCCGTCTGGCCGGGTTCGCGGGGCTGCTGCGGTCTGGCTGGGGTCGCGGGGCTGCGGGGCTGCCGCGGTCCGGCTGGAGCTCCAGTCGGGAGAGCAGGGCTGCGAGGCTGGCCGCGCTCCGCCAGAGCTCCAGCCAGGGTCACGGAGTCACGGGGCTGCCGCGCTCCAGCCGGCGGTCCGGCCGGGGCTGCGGGGGCAAGGCTGCTGCACTCCGGCCGGAGGTCCGGCTGGGGTCACGGGGCTGCAGGGCTGCTGCGCTCCGGCCGGTGGTCTGCCCGGGGTTGCAGGGCTGCGGGGCTGCCGCGGTCCGGCCGGAGCTCCAGCCAGGAGAGTGGGGCCGTGGGGCTGCCGCGCTCCGGCCGGCGCTCTGGCCAGGGGAGCGGGGCCCCCGAAGACGACCACCGCCGGGGTGAGTGCGCAGGGCCCTCTTAGGCACGGGGCCCGAGTCCAGGGAATCGGGCGAATCGGCCTAAAGCCGGCCCTGCTCAAACCACTGAGTTATTGCTCCCCATGATAACCATTTTCAAGTACATAAAAGGTTGTTACAAGGAGGAGGGAAAACTGGTTCTTGTTAACCTCTGAGGATAGGACAAGAAGCAATGGGCTAAAATTGCAACAAGGGATTCTTAGGTTGGACATTAGGAAAAAACTTCCTGTCAGGGTAGTTAAGCACTGGAATAAATTGTTTAGGGAGGTTGTGGAATCTCCATCACTGGAGGTTTTTAAGAACAGCTAGATGAACACCTGTCAGGAATAGTCTAGTTATTATGTAGTCCTGCCATGAGTGCAGGGAATTGGACGAGATGACTTCTTGAGGTCTCTTCCACTCGTACACTTCTGTGATTCTATGTGCTCAAGAGAGTTGTTTTGACCAATAGGAAGCTGCAGAATCCTGAATGCAGCTGATGTCCCAACCAGTCGAGTGGAAAAGACTCTTCCCCATCCCAGGGTTAACAGGATAAGAAGAAGTGGTGAGATTTTATTTCAAAGATTGTATTTCTACTTCTAATCTTTAACATAAATAAATTAAGGTTATCTTGCTGAATGTAGACTCTCCATTGAGATTTCAAGCGACCATATTTTACATTTTAACTCCTTGAGAATTCCAAGCAAATTGGCCTAAAAGAGATTGAAAACAATAACCTTTAGCAATGGCTTTTAATATTCTAAACATGTCTCTCTTGGATCAATGAAGTCAAAGAGTAGTAACCACACTCTTAAACGTGTCTGAAAGACAAGTGCACCCTTGGAAGTGTGATAAATGTATTAGGAATTGAGAATTTATTATCACAAGTAAATGTAATAAGAAATCTCGGTAATTTGCACTGTTCCTTGATATAACTGCTGAGTCTCAACTCTAGTTTATGATAACTCCTAGGAAGACTGTATCGTGTGTGTAGTACAAACCTAGAACATTGGTTACCTTGAGTGGTGAGCTGTTCATTGTATACTATGTGGTTCTGGGTGAATTAATAAATTGTTCATTGGTTAACAATAAGCAAGTGTCCTGAATGAAAAATACTGCTTAAGTTAAAAGTTGACTTGAAAAGAACTCAGCATTAAAACTAGCAAGCTAACCATTCCCTGGACTCACTAAAAAGTTGTTGTCCTAATAAACTCCATTCTATATTGGCTGTAACCCTTATTCAATTGGCAAGCCTAGTTTGTTGTCTTTCAGATTTAAAATCAAACTGGCACCCTGGCAAATTCATAGAAATTGATCCCCTTTCATGCTTAGAGTAGGACTTGCAACAATGAGCTCCCTCGGCAGCAAAGGAGATTTAGGTTAGATATTATGAATGACTTTCTAACTATAAGTGTAGTTAAATTCTGGAATAAGCTTCCAAGAGAAGCTGTGGAATCCCCATCATTGGTGGTTTGTAAGAACAGGTTGGGGGAAAAAAACCTCTCTGGGATGGTCTAGGATTACTTGGCCCTGCATCAGCATGGGGAGGTGGACTTGATGGCCTTTTGAAGTTGCTTCTAGTTCTCTGTTTCTATGATTCTCTGGCTCCCTGATTTGCAAACTGCCTCAGCCCTGAAGTAAGATAGAGCAGCCCAGGGGCTGTTCTAACTTATGACAGCTGAGAACTGCCATAGGGGGATTGCTCTAGGGAATGCTTTGTCCCTTTCTGATCCCTCTTACACCACTTTCTTCCCCCAAAAGGATGATGGGTGGGAGGAAGAGCTTGTTGTAGGACCTGGCTCTACTGGCTTTACACTAGTTGAAAATTCCCCTTTGCCGTGAGAATTTTTAATTAGTGAGCTGCAGCCACTCTACATCTTGTGCTGTTCATCTTCAGAACTGGAACTGAGAATCTGCCCCTCAGAATTTTTACATATTTTTCAAGCAGCTCTATGTGTAATCATGAGTATTTGCACACCAGTAACCTGATTCTAATCGGAGAAAAGAAGCCTACTGTATCATGTGACCTGCAGCATGTATCAGAACAAAACAGGTCAAATTCTAAATATTGAACACTCACAGGAAATGATTGCAAACAAGGTACAGAGCAAGAATTACTGCCAGAGATTATTTGATGCATAATTCTGAATAATGAATCAACTGATGAAAATTGCAATCAGTCTGTGGACAACAGAAGAAGAGGCTAAAATTATTAACTAAACTATTTGCTTAGAACTGATTGCTAAGTTTCTACTTCAGAGTCAGATGCCAATTTCAGATCTGGATAAACTGGTTACATTTGCGGGAACCATTGATTGCCAGCCTTCTGCTATGATCCCTATGGTCTCATTTGCCATATAGTTTGATGTACAAATGACCTAGATAACATACAAACAACTGGCCCTGGGAGGTGATGAATATAAGTGGGAAGAATTTTGGGCTCCAAGTTCGATATAATTAATGAAGTATTACTAAAGATTCTTCAGAGAAATTGGCTCGTGCATTTACAATGTGCTATAATGATTTACTTGGAAGTCTCCCTTTGGACTCGGTATACAAGTTACAAATGATGCAAAATGCTGCTGATCAGAGATATTGACAATCTCTCACTGGTATTGACATATACAGGAGTCTCCACTAGTTGCCAGTGCAATTATGAACTAACTTTAAAGTCTTGCTTTTGTCCAAAGGCTAAAAGGAGGACTTTGTTTCTCATTATATTTCAATGCTCTCCAGGCTCATTCTTCATCAGTTTGTTCCTTCCATTAGATCAAATTAAATAAATTAGAGATTGAAAGTCCTAGGTGCTCCTCCAGTCTATCTTCCATCTGTCAGCACAGGATTGTTTCTTATAGAACACAGGTTTGCTCAGTGAGCCAGAATACAAGAGATGGTCTTTCCAGTGATAAATGCCTTTAACTTCTTACCATTATCAAAAAGAAATTTGGAAATAGGATTGGTTTTTTGCTCTTGAGTAAAATGTTCAAACGCACTTAAGTACCCGAGAAGCCTAAGTCCCACTGACTTTCGCATCGACTCCTAAGAGTCTAAATCACTTTTGAAAATGGGATTTAGCTCATAAGTCACTTATGCAGCTTTGAAAATGTTACCCCTTGTCTCTACTGGAAGGTTCTCATTATTCTTCTTTTTCATAAGCAGCTTTTAAAGTTTTGGGGATAGTTCAGCTGCTTATAAGCCTCTCGCCGGTGTTTTTGTTTGACTTTAGCATAGTTATTTTCAGGTCTACAAATCCCTCTGGTCTGAAGCCCTCTTTCCTTGGGGTTTGCTCGTTGTTCTCTGTCATGCTCTGGTCTGGTATCAGGAGCCCCGGATGCTTTTTTTTTTTTCACTGATGGCTCCAGTTCTAAATCCCTTATAATTGGCTTGGAAGAATTAGATTTTTATTGTAAATGTGGGTAAACATCAATTTTACTGTACACACACAAAATGACAAAAACATATTTCCACTGATAATAAGCAAAATGTACAATAGGCGAAGTAAAGACAATGCTGCTTGAGAGCTTCTTAGAGTTTGATTTAAGGATATTGACTTGGTATCTTTTGATATGTGATGTTGACAATTTGTGTTTTTCATGGTTATAAAACTTTAACTTTTTGAATCTCAGTGTCTGCTGTCTGACACTCACAATTATTGTCTGACCCCCCCCCATAATTTACCACAGCTGTGAAAATTTAAATGAAATCAGAAAAAAATGCATAAACCAATAATTTAGAATCATAGAACCACAGAAGGGAAAGCAAGGGCCATATAGTCTAACCCCCTGCCATGGTACAGGAGTTGTTGTGTCTAAACCATCCAAGACAGATGGCTATCCAGCCTCCTTTTGAAAACCTCCAGTGAAGGAGCTTCCACAACCTCCCTAGGCAGTCTGTTCAATTGCCTTACTATTCTTACAGTTATGACGTTTTTCCTGAAATTTAATCTAAATCTGCTCTGCTATAGTTTGAACCTCTTGTCCTGCCCTCCATGGCAAGAGAGAACAACTTTTCTCCATCTTTTTTATGGCAGCCTTTCAAGTAGTTGAAGACCTCCATCATGTCCCCCATCAATCTCCTCTTTTCCAAACAAAATATACCCAGTTCCTTCAGCCTTTGCTCGTATGGCTTCCATTCCATCCCTTTGATCATCTTTGTCACTCACCTCTGGATCCTTTCTAATTTCTCCACATCCTTTCTATACATTGGTGACCAAAATTGGACACAGTACTCCAGCTGAGGCCTAACCAGTGCTGGGTAGAGCAGTACTATCACCTTCCATGACTTGCATGTTATACCTTTATTAATTCAACCCAAAATTGCATTTGCTTTTTTTGCAACAGAATCCCATTGCTGACTCATGTTGAGGTTGTGATCCAGAACTACTCCCAGATCCTTCTCAGGAGTGGTGCTGCCAAGGCAATTATCCCCCATCCCCAGGTAGTTTCACATGAAACAGCTGCAGCTCAGTTCCTACCTCTCAACACATCACTGTTGGTGCATTACAAAGACTGTGTGAATGAATGACAGTTCTGCTCCCTCTTATGTGGGTCAAAGAATATTCTGATTGCCAGTCAGCTTGAGGTGGGCCAAAATGACATGGACAGCGGGGGACACCATTCCCCTCTCATGCCTACTTTACACCAATATAACTCCATTGACTTAAATGGAGTTATTCCTGACATTCGGCAGCATGAGACATGGATCAGGCCATAGGTTGGCATGTTGGTCTCTTCCCCTCAAGTTTCTATGGTAGGAAAATATTGTAATACAATTTTGTCTACAGTCAGCTCCTCCACATCACCTTAGCATAGGAATCTGAGAACATACAGATGGGAAATCCCTTATAATTGGCTTGGGATGTGCAGAGATGGATTTGAACCAATGTCTGAGTCTGAGCATCCCCTTTACTTTTGTGGGCGTTTCTCAAGCTGCACCATGATCTAGATCTAAGGGCAAAAATCCAAACTGCAGACTCCTCCCACTACCTCATTTCCAAAAGACACCTTCATCTCCTTAGCTCTGCAAGTCCCAGGCTCTCAGATCTACTTCCTTCTTCAAACTCCTTGTACTGACATGTGAAGATGAGACCAGCCAGCTGAGATCATGTTGCTCATACAACTGTCTGGAGAGAAATTCTCATTCCTTCAGCTTGTGTGACATGTAACATGTACAGTCACTTGTTCATGGTACAATCTGCGGCTTATTAGTCAGTTTGGAGTTTTATTCTGCATTCTAGTCACTAGAAGCAACATCAGTGCTGCACATAAGAAACATTGTTATAATGTCTGCAGACTAACACCAGCAAACTACTCTATATCTCCTTCAGAGTATAACAGCTGGGGGTGAACTGATTATCCTTCTCGCACAAAAATAGAAGCACCTTTGGTGTCTGTAAATAGCTAAGAAAGGAAGGAAAATCCAGAAGAATTGCCCCAGATGCACACAGCTGTATTATCCGTACACTACTGTTGATCCATCTGCAAGACCTACCATGTGGTAGATGCACAGGGTGGGTTGGGATGGGGTTCTAAGCGAGAAGGAAAACGAGAGCACCATTTCTTTCTTTGTGTATCCCATCTTTGGGCCTGTCATTTGGATTCCTATGTTCTCACTTGCATTCACATAACCTCACTGCTATGGTCATTCCTTGGTCCCACAAGTGTATGTTAAAGTGGCCTCTGGCTGGCCTAAGTTACTCTCTGCTTATGCTGTTTGGATGTAATTCACCTCTGTGCAGAAAACTAGCACAATACCGATGTACCAGTTATTTCTTCTTAAACCCTATTTTGAAGCCTTCTGGCTTTTGAGCCTTTAGGGTGCACTTGCTTCAAATTTTCATGCTTTTCTCTGCAACCATGAAGGCTAGAAACTTAGTTTAAAAAAAAAAAATAAAGCTGAGAGTCTCATGTAATATGATTCCAAAAACTGGGGCTTTAAGGAAAAACACTAGAAATCTTAAGAGATTTGATTTTTGCACAATATTGAACTTTGGGATCTGGCCATGCTTTCTTTTTCATTTTTTTTGTGAATATTTTGACAGTATATGTGTATTTTTATTTTCTTTTGGTGGGGGCATAAAACCGACTAAAACATTTTTGTTTTGATTTTGGCACCTGAAACTGAAAAAAAGTTTGTTGTCAGGTGGCAGTGAACTCTGAAAATGTTTGGCTTTCAGGGTTTCCATGGAAAACTGACAATCGGGTGGAAACACAAACTTTTTCATTCAAATTTCCATTTTGTCAATTTTTTGTCAGGGAAAGAAAAGTTTTGATGGAAATTTTTTTTGAGCAGCCCTATTGAAAAGCTCCCAATATGGTGCACTTTGCACATCTTGAGCCACATTCAGAGGTGATAAGTATCAGGGGGTAGCCGTGTTAGTCTGTATCCACAAAAACAACAAGGAGTCTGGTGGCACCTTAAAGACTCACAGATTTATTTGGGCATAAGCTTTCGTGGGTAAAAAAACCTCACTTCTTCAGATTCAGAGGTGATATAAATGGTGATTTCTATAAACTGCATGCCCATAAGCTGCTGTAAACTGGTGTTAACTACATGCCCAGGACAAGGCTATAGCAAGAAAAGCAACTAACAAGAAGGTCTGAGAAAGTATGAGCTAAAAAGAGAAGCTTACTTTGTCTTACTTACATCTTCTAATGCCCTCATTTTGGTCACTTCTCTTGCTACAACCACTCCTTCTCCTCCTTATCCATGTATAAGTTACACAAACATTCTGCTATCTAGCTTACAACACTGTTTATATCGCCTCTGAATGTAACACCTTTTCTTATCACATGGCACTATTGACACCTGCATGTAGGTGGGGATGATTTAGACCTTATTGGCTTAACATGTTGGCCCCTCTTATGTATGCTACCAAAAAGCAAGAGAGTGAGATAGAGGCTGTACAGCAGAGTTGTCTCTAGCCGCTGTTCTCAACCTGAGGGTCGCAGCTGTGACTGTGGGCATAATTCCACTGAAGTCAGTGGAGACACAGTCCCTTTCACCAAGCTTGAATTTGATCCCTCCCACTCTTTCTAGTTTTAGTTTCTTGCTATTTACTTTCTGATGTCTCCATATTATTAGCCTTAAGACAGACAGAACTGCCCCTACCATAACATATTGTGAATTGGAACAAATCTATTTTATTTTTAAAATGGTATCTTGTTCAGCAAGTGAGTGTCCGACCTTTCTCTGCTTGAAAAATGATCTCTCTCCAGGACCAGGGCTTGTAAAGTAGAGGAATGCAGTAGATTTGTATATTTCCTGAAGAATTTTTATGAGAACCACTTTTTATAAAATGTCCCAATTGTATTCCGAGGTTATTACTCTTCTGGCTCCCAACAATGTTATTTATACCTAAGAATATTCCAACAGCACATCCTCCCATTTGCTCTTTGCTTTCAGCACTGTATAACTAGGCCATTATTGTCTGGAAAAAATATGATCAAAAATAAAACATTGTCTTCACTCTGCTTAAAAATGCAGCCTACCCACTGTCTGACTGTGAAATATGTCCACTATTATAATTAAAAAAAACAAAACCTGTAATGCTAAACTCATAGAATTGATACAATCTTATTAGTAAATAGGTGAAGACAGTAAATGGAAGGTAACATTATAACCACAGTGCAGAACTAATTATCATCGTATACATAAGGATTTATCCATGGGAGGAAGTATCAGAATGCCCCATGGCATGCCCATTACCATGCCATCAGTGGTTTTTAGGTCAGTGAGGTTAAATAAAGTTACTTAAACTCAAACCCAAACCAAACCAAGGCAATCTACCTGGAGACAACAGATATTTTCCTATCGTCTGCTAATGTAATGCGCATAATTGGACACAATGCAGTATAAAATCAGGGCCAAATCCTGCTTGCCTTACCCATACAAGTAGTCTCATTAACGTAAATCATAATGCATATGCAAAAGGAGAATGTATTAGTAGGCCGCTAATCAGAAGAGCTCCTTGGAGGAGGTAGCAGGTGGCAGATGCCCTGAGGAGATCTTCTGATTAACAGCCTGGCCCACACAACTTCCCCTGACTGGATTAATCTCCCCCAGAATCACTAAGAAAAGTGACTGCAGCTGGGAAGTGGGGCCACCTAGTGGGAAAAGGAATAAAAAGTTAAAGACAAATGTTTGCGATTATTATTTAACTAAAAGTCTCCACTATTCTATTAAGCAGGAGAATCTCAGATTTCTCTAGCATAGACAGGGATCCTGAGTTTAATCTCATACCTGTTTTACCCCCAATTGTAAATTCACTGGGCCTTATTCTGTTACACTAAGGCCATTTCACCTCTGGCATTAGAATGAGCAGACACAGCCCCTTGAGAATAAGCCTGCCCAGTCAGTGTAGAGCCAGCATCAGGGCTTTACTCCAGCTTTGGTCCCAGTCCCCAGTGGAGGGCTCGAATAGGGCATTTTAGCACATTACAACCTTTCTCTGCTTCCTGTGACTCATATGAGACCATGAGAAGCCGAGTTTGAGTCAGCGAGCCCTGACGCTGCTCTAATTTACTCTGCATGCAGGGTGGCCACATTAGCCCCCCTCTCAAGCACAGGAATGGAGTTACTGAGAGCCAGGCCCACTGGCTTTAGTGGAGCCACTCCAGATTTACATTGGTATAAGTGAGAACAGAATCTGGCCCAGGGGATATAAACTAAATTTTAAGAAACTTTGAAGGGTATAATCTCCTCTTGATGTTAATATGTGTCCCATCAATTCTAAGGGGATTGCACAAAGGGTAGAATGTAACCATTATTTTACTTTCTAAGGAGTATGGGTGGATTATACATTAATGAGTGCATTTGGCTTCTACTGTTTCCCACCAAGTGAGAGCCAAATCCTGCTTCCTTAATAGTGCATCCCACCTTTGTGGGACTGAAGTTTTGACTGAAGTTAATGAGACAATGACATGAGTAAGGCTTGGTAGAGTGTGGCAGGGTAGAGGGTCTCCAGAGAGGGTGGAGACTACTTCTTGGATGGATGGAGGTGCTGAATGGGAGGTGCACGCTGATGAAACAGTCAGGGAACTTCAGAATGGATCAGGGAGAATAGTGGCTGAGTGGAGGCAGTGGACCATGGAGAAAAGGGCACATGCAACAAAATTAAGGTGGGAAAAGCCAGGAAATCAAAGGCTCAGCTGACATTGCAATTCAGGTATGCAGCATGGGCCAGTACAGAAAATGTAAGAGTGAGCTAGGAAAACTGGGTTCTATTCCCATCACTGCCCCTTGCCCATAATGTATTGTGGTAATGCCGGGGGGCCGCAGCTCCATTGTGCTAGGCATTGTACAAACCTATAACAAAAAGACAGTCCCTGTCCCGAAGAGCTAAGTATACGTCGAGAGATGACAGATGGATACCACAGGAGGGGAGAGCACATGATAACAGTAAGATGATTATGATAAACAGTGGTCACAGAACACCAGCTACCTAACTGTTGCTCTAGGCACTTGGGTGGGTCTGTTAGGGCCAGATCTTCAGCTTCTCTGCATTGCTCTTCTGCAGAGGAAGAGTTACTGGCCATGTACTTGAGTTCAGTAGGCTTAAAATATATATTGTATTGATTATTTAGTGAGTATCACTGAAACAATACTGAACTCATAAAATTTCCAGTGGGAAAAAATGTAGCTGTCTGGCTAGTAGTGAATGATCTTCAATATATTTTTATAGCAAAATGTATCAGGCTTCAGAGGCTTCCTTCATACTAATTCCTGGCAACCAAGGAAACATTATTGACTTCAAAATCATTCATTAAAAATATTTTAAAAAAAATCAATGAATTCACTGATCTAAATACCCAAATAATAGAGAGAGATTTCACAAGTGGTTTCCTACAATGTGTGCTGAGTGATAATAGGACTCCAATCTTTAAGTGCTTCATCAATTACCTACCATAGTCAATAGGGTGAATTTCCATCATAAACAGACAGCGCTTCTCTATGGGGAGGGACAAAGAAAAAGCTCTATAATAGATAAACACTCCAGGATGCTGTATATAGCCAAATCCTGGTGGTTAATGCTGTCAGTGCTCTGTATACTCTTTTGATATTTGAATCTCTCTGACTTTCCTTTTTGCACCACTTTAATTGTTGCAATAATATTTGTAAGTTTCCCATTTAAGATGTTACACATCAGACTGACTTCAGAGATACATATGTTTAAGGCAAATTCTTGGAGCACCATTCAAAGCTCACTGAGGTCTTTAAAATTACTTTCATGTAGCACTTGATGGGAAAAACCGAAGTCTCAGAAAAGATGTATATGGTTGACCTTTAGACCAGCCATCCACACAATGCTGGGCTCTACAGACCAAACAGTATGTGTGATATTATCCATTTATCATTTATTTATATTGCACCACAGTCATGAATGGAGCATTGCAGACATAAAATGATGCAAAGTCCTTTAAGTCTTAGGACCTGATCCTGCTAGGTGATGAGTGCCTCCTATAGGTCTGAGCTCACTCCACTTCCATTGAAAAACAGCTTAATTCACTACCTGATCTTGCTTCATTCATCCTCTATCCCGTGCACTCAATGAGACAAAGGGGGGGAAAGAGGGGATCATATTGAAGACTGTATTACAAATACAGATGCACAAGGGATCTGAATTAAGGTTATATAAGCAAACTTAAATCTTTGCAACTTTAATGCTCTTTTAAGGTAGTTTTCTTGCAAGTGGTACACACACACACACACACACACACACACACACACACACACACACACAGAATGTAGAAGAGAGAGATCAAAGTAATGAGCACTTTTGGCTGCTTGAGGTACTATGTCCTGGGTACCTGGGGAGCTATTTAAGGTGGCTGTACTTGGAATAATAAAACATATTACCTATAGGCATATGATGGGATAAAGTGCTTCGTATCAGAGGTAATATGATAGAAGTTGTGCACTTGTTCGGACATGTAAGCAGCCAGAGATATGTGACACCAGCTTCTCTGTTGTGTGTGATGATAATGACATTTTATTCAGGGGCAATGGTGAGAATAAACCATTTGCACCTGCAGATTCTGTACTCCTGCTTTACAGGGTCAGCTGCTTCCAAATCTGTGAATGCCAGTGGTTGCTGCCAGTGTCAGTGAGAACTTATAAATACTTGTTACCAGAGGAATGACAGATAACCAAGAAAATGTGATTGCCTTGAAGGGCAGAAGGATGGATGCATAAGTTCCCCTGCATGCACCAAAGAGGAGGTGCCACACAGTGACTGATAAGGCTGGTTCACAAGGCAAAATGTTATCTTATAAGCAAAGACCATAGCTTGCTCCCATCTACCCTCCCTCCTTACAATCCACTCAACTTCCCCAGGGAAGTTCCCACACTGCAGACCCTTACACACCTCCCTCTCTCCCTCCACAGAAAGACACCTACCTTCACTGATCCTGCCATAGGTGTGCTCCACTGACTGACTTGGGCAGCTCCCAGACTCAGTGTCTTCAACTCATACAGTCTCCTTCTCTTTAGAGCCCAGGTGCCCTTGCATAAGCCCAGTCGGGGCCCAGCTGATCAGTCGCAGGTGCACTGTCCTCTTTCATCTTAAAAAGCCAGTATCACCCTGTGACAGGCACCTAAATAAATGGACCAATTTCAAGGGTGCTGGGCTTCCCAATTTGAAATGTGGGCAAATTGGAGAGAGTCCAGTGGGGGGCAACAAAAATGATCCGGAGGCTGAGGCACATGACTTATGAGGAGAGGCTGAGGGAACTGGGCTTGCTTAGTCTGTAGAAGAGAAGAGTGAGGGGGGATTTGATAGCAGCCTTCAACTACCTGAAGGGGGGTTCCAAAGACGATGGAGCTCAGCTGTTCTCAGTGGTGGCAGATGACAGAACAAGGAGCAATGGTCTCAAGTTGCAGTGGGGGAGGTCTAGGTTGGATATTAGGAAACATTGTTTCACTAGGAGGGTGGTGAAGCACTGGAATGGGTTACCAAGCAGGTGGTGGAATCTCCATCCTTAGAGGTTTTTAAGGCCCAGCTTGACAAAGCCCTGGCTGGGATGATTTAGTTGGTGTTGGTCCTTCTTTGAGCAGGAGGTTGGACTAGATGACCTCCTGAGGTCTCTTTCAACCCTAATCTTCTATGATTCTATGTGGTACTGAAAATTATATTGAAATTGTAAGCGGGCACTTTAAATTCTCAAGGTTTTTTCATGGTCTTGCTTGCAGGCTAGGGGGCTCTGTGTGTGATCTGGGCCTACTAGCAGCTAATTTGCAAACAAACTGCTTACAGTAAGGTGGGGTGAATCATGCCTGTCTGTTTAGGAAGCAGCCTGCTTTGTCTCTCTCAGCTTTTGTTTCTTTTGTCATTAAGGTTCTAGATTTTAAGAAATAAGTAGTATTACTAGGAGCCTACCAAATTCATGGTCCATTTTGGTCAATTTCATGGTCATAGGATTTAAAAAATAATAATTTTCATGATTTCAGGTATTTAAATCTGAAATTTCATGGTGTTGTAATTGTAGGGGTCCTAACCAAAAAAGGAGTTGTGTATGGGAGGCAGGGGTCACAAGGTTATTGTAGGGGAGGTTGCAGTACTGATACCCTTACTTCTATGGTGCTGCTGGCGACGGTTCTGCCTTCAGGGCTGGGCAGCTGGAGAGTGGTGGCTGCTGGCCGAGAGCCCAGCTCTGAAGGCAGAGCCGCTGGCAGCAGCAGCGCAGAAGTAAAAGTGGCTTGGTATGGTATTGCCACCCTTCTGCACTGCTTCTGGCGGGGTGCTGCCTTCAGAACTGGGCGCCTGGCCAACAGCTGCTGCTCTCTGGCCGCCCAGCTCTGAAGACAGTTCAGAAATAAAGGTAGCAATACCGTGACACTCCTAAAATAACCTTGCAATCCCGCTGCAACTCCCTTTTGGGTCAGGGCCCCCCAGTTTGAGAAACGTTGGTCTCCCCCATGAAATCTGTATAGTATAGGATAAAAGCACACAAAAGACCAGATTTCACAGTCTGGGACACATTTTTCATGGCCGTAAATTTGGTAGGACCATAAGTAGTACACTGCAATCTTCCAGAAAGAGTATGCTGTGTTTCTTGTCTAACTTCTCTGCGTGCATGCCATGAATATTCATGAATTGCAGTGTACTACTTAGGGTCCTACCAAAATCTCAAGTCAATGGGAACTGAAGGTACTCTGCACCTCTGAAAGACAGCCCACCTATTTTGATGCTTAAATGTGGATTTAAGTGTCTATTGTTATGCATGCTTGAAAATGTTGCCCTTTCTCAGAATGGTCTGGGCTTAGTATAAAACCTGGGAAGGATTTTGGGGGATTCTCTCTTCTTTAATTTCCCCAAAGTATTGGTTAGGAAGCTGCAGGGATCTGTAGAACATTGCAGTGATGCTTGAGGGTACAGTTGTGTCTCTAACCTTGGTCACTACTCTTCTTTTCATTATGTAGAATTCCTTTAGGGTTTGTGGAATCCTTGTGTTGGAGCTGCCCTGCTCAGCCAAGCCTAGCTTTTCTTCTGGCACCATATTCTTCAGCAGCATAAATATTAATGTGCTTGCAGAAAATACACCACCTTTCATAGAGTATAGGAGTGCTTTGTCCCATTGGATTTCATTACCTTATCTGTCCCACTATTGATTTTGCGTTTGCTGCAACTTTCTTTGAGCACTAATGTTTCATCCTATGCTTTCTTTGCAGTGAAATTGGGCTAAGAACCTAGATTTTTATGTGCATTCTCTCTTTCCTCAAGGAAAGTTCTAATTGGGCCATCATTCTCATTGACGCATCCCTGGTGATTATGTTGGCTCAGCATCGGGGTTGCGTGCTACAGTATATCACATAATACTTTCCGGTAAACCCAAAAGATTATCCATAGAAGTCAGAGGTTCAGCGATCAGCTCTCTGATAATGATGTTATAAAACTTTGGGAATGTTAGGGTTCTTAATGACTCGGGGACAAATCCAGAATAGTGCTGAGTGATTCTTGCAAGGGTTCTAAGCGACCTCACCTCCTAGAGTTGAAGGACTTTGAACTTCATGGTTGGCACTCAGCACTTTTGCAGGATATGGTTGTAAGTGCCTAGTAAATTTTGGCCCATTCTGTGCCTAGTTTAAAAGTATCAGGAGTCATGGTTCACAAGCTTTTCCATTCTGGGACCCCCTTTTTCATACCAGAATCCCCCTACCATTGTCTGGGATCTATCTAGAAATTTCCAACCATTTAGCAATAACTACCGTGACACCCTGGTTAAGAACCCTTCATCTACAGGAGTCCATAGGCTACTGTGGTAGATGGAAGCATATCTGAATATTTTCATATTCAATATTTTTTTCTCAGACTGAAAATATATACAGTGTCTTAAAATAAAGGATTATTTACTGTGTGTTGGCAAGCATCTAGAACAAAGGGACCTTGATCCTGATTCAGGCCCGTAGATGCTACTGTAATATTAACAACAAATAGTAATAGTAAATAGCTTTAATCATAAAATAAAAACCTGTAGGGTAATCTGACAATATTACAGTATCTAAGCCACTTTGGAAACTGTGTGATTAATAGAGGAGTTAACCATCTCGGTCGTTTTTGCTGAACACGCTACAGAGTTGACAGTCACCTCATTTGAATTCAGGAAAGAGATTCCTGAGATACATAATCTGAAATTTATATAAATGTTAATTTATAATTAGCCTACTGTTGCTCCATTTATATGGAGTCAAAGGAATACTAATCTGGCAGTTAAAAAACAACGTGACTCCCAGAGAAGAGATTTTTGATGATAAATATATATGCACTGCCTGTGCATAGCTGATGTGTTTATTATGTATATATTTGGGTGGTAAAAACACCCATACCAATAATGCTTTAATGGAATATACTGTATATATTTTGTCATAAACTTAATTAGATTTATAGGAGGACAATACACAAAGTCTATACGGTTGGTAAGTCTGAATCATTAGCATACTGCTATAATGAACTAAACTGTCAGAGATTGGGACAAGTTAGGCAATGCTTGTGAGAGGCTGAATGAGTATGTATTACGTCAAATCTGGCCCAGTTGGATATATTCCTTTTGATATGTTCCTTTTTGGTACACTAAACCTATATTCCAAATATGTCCCTGGAGTAACTCAATTGTCTTCTGCAGAGTTACACCAGTGATGTTAGCCTCATTTATCTTAAATGAATGTGACTTATATTTACTATTTTCCCATGCTAGTTTTTCTAGTTTTCTAGACTTTCTGAGTTTCTTCAAACAGTTTGTATCGGGGGATTATTTTTTGACCAGAGAATACCAATGTTTTATTTAAATTCTAAACAAACACAGCTTTTCAGCCCATATAAGCCCAGATCTCCAAGCTTCTGAGCATGTCCTTGAAGGCGCTGAGCACTCTCAGTTAAAGAGTGGACATACTGGGTCAGACCAATGGCCCATGTAGCCCAATATCCTGTCTTCCAACAGTGGCCAGTGCCAGATGGTTCAGGGGGAATGAACAGAACAGGGCAAATTATTGAGCGATCCATCCCCTGTCATCCAGTGCCAGGTTCTATCAGTCACAGATTTAGGGACACCCAGAGCATGGGGTTGCATCCCTGACCATCTTGGCTAATAATGGACCTATCCTCCATGAACTTATCTAATTCTTTTTTGAACTCAGTTATATTTCTGGCCTTCACACTCTCCCTTGGCAATGAGTTCCACAGGTTGACTGTACATTGTATGGAGAAGTACTTCTTTATGTTTGTTTTATACATTTACTTGCCCTGCCAATTTTGTGGCATGTTCTGTAGGCCACCTCACTGCCATGACCGTAGTTTGAAAAGCCGTGGCCTGACATGAGTAATTGACACATGAAGGGAGGCCTCATTTTTTGGAAGATAAGATTAGGGAAGGCACTCAGCCAGGTTTATTGCTCTTTCAGCACAATTGTAGTGCCCTGGCTTCGTGGTTGCAGGTACATTAACACATGAGTGACCAGTGGCAAGGAGTGACTCAGTTAGCAGTGGGAATTTTTGTTGTTTCCTAGGCCTTTGGTTCAGCCTCAGGTTTTGCACCAGGCCCAGTGGTCTAGGTGTTCTCTATCTTTACTACACTAATATCTCTTTTTTGAGATGGGGTGAGGAGAACTGCATGCAGTATTCAAGCATTCAGTTCCCAATGATTTCAATCAATGGGAGATGACAGAGTTTAGCACATCACAGGAGACACTTGGAAGATTCTGGGCCTAGATCTGGACCTGCTAAAGACAATGGAAGAACTCTTATTGACTGTCGGGTCTGCAAGACTGGGTCCTATATTTTCATGGAGTCCCAGTGAATAATTCAGAGTACTAAGTGAAAAAGTCTAGATCCTCAACTACTGTTAGTTCATGTAGCTTGATTGTCTTGAATGCAATAGATCTATGCTGATTTATACCAACTGAGGATCTGGCCCAGAGTTTAGAACTGAATTATTGTTCCCAATGTGCACAGGAGAAACCACTAAAAAGACAACCTTTGCTGACTGTGACCAAACAGATGCTATATATATTTCCTGTTTTAACTAGAGTGAAAAACGGTGGTCCTCTCAGATACTACTCTTTGGTACCTGCTGGGAAATACTGACTTTTTAAATGGTAACTACTATATTTCCTTATTGTCTCAGAGTCGCTTCTGAGCTTTAGGCCATTTAGTGTATATCCTGTTCTCTAGATCTTATTTCATCCTTTGAAATATATTTTGAGCCTAGATTTTCTTTGGATGGCTTTTGGGGATAACAAAAGGAAACTGTAACACATTATGGCTTCTTTTTCTAACCCCTATTGAGTTACATAAGTGTATGATGGTAGGATTTTCCCGCTAAACCCCTACATGAAACCTAGGTAGGAATTTAACCATCAGAACAATAATATGCTGGAATGCTTTGGAAGTACAATTGATAGACAGGGTTTGAGTGAACAGTTATATGTAAAAATCAAATTTGGGGAATTGGATAAAGTGTACAGTGCACTTTAAGGCAGGTACACCGCCTATTTCCAAAAGGCATGATCCTACATCCATATACATTCAAATCTCTCATTGAAGTCAGTGGTATGTTTTGGTGTGCAAAGAATGCAGGATTAGGTCCAAAATAGTGTCTGTTGACAGAATAATGTTCACAACAAGAATTTGTTTCCATTTACTCACTAAAGGTGAATTTTGAGGATTTAAGTGGGACTTAAGCGTTGCATAGACCTTGTAATAGCATTCTATAGAGGGATAAATTTTATCCTCCTGATGAAATCCTGGTTATATACATAGCTCAACTAAGCAGTGTGATCAGAGTTGTGTTAGTGCTGGTGCATGCTGAAATCCTCATTTCTAACATGTAGTCATAGATGCACACCTAGTATAGAGTAATGGAAGTGAATTATCTCATAGTGTGCACGTATGGGCTAACCTGGAGTACGCTGTGAGTTATTATCTCCCCATTGCCTTTAAATACCTGTTAAGAAAACAAGGTGAGTTGGTTTCTTGCAATTTGTGCTAGTCCTATTCTTTAGCTGTCTCCTTAATTAGTCCTGCTGTGTGGCTGAGACTCCTCATAGGCCATAATGCCACAGCTGAGCCCTAAAATTATAATATAGCAATTAACCTTGCACATTCCCACATGAATGACTGGCATTACCTTGCAGAATGTAAGCATTTGCATTTGGCAAATGAGTGGCTATTGTTTTAATCAGTGAAGCTTGTGCTTTCCAGAAGGGATGGCCCATTCGTCTTTGCAGCCCCTCGAGGTAGTTCAGCCCGGGTAGAGTACAGCAGTGGTGAGCAGTGAGAGAGAGAGAAAGAGCAGTGACTCAGCTCACTCATTTTTATGGCACTCCATTTTCATTTTCATCCTGTAGTCTAAGGATTCACAATCTTATGGAAAAACTATTAAAGATGGAATTAATGTTTTGAAAGTGAGGCTTTTATTTATACATTTCAGGTCTTCGTGGATGGCATGAATAGGCACAGCCTTCTGGATATTCACTCTGAATGCTATAAGCCCCAAAGGTCTCAACACGAATAAGTCCTCAGAACATTAATAATGTTTCTGATTTGCACTCAGTGTGTTTTTGGCAATGAGATCCAGGCTGCTCATAATTTATGGCTCTGTTTTTGCTCTCAAAGCCGCATTTTCCTTTTTTCTCTAGCATATTGTGGTAAGCTATTTCAGACTCGCCCAATCTTATATTCAGTGTTACACTGGCATTGTTCACCCCTTGAGTAAATCTCCTCCCGATCCTTCAGCACAATGGCAGTCAGCTTTCCACTGTGTGAGAGGCACTTCAGAACTGAGCAGAGATGCAGAGAGCCGCTAAAGAATTAGGCACATTAAGAATTCATGAAGTCAAGCAACAAAGTTTACCATCCAGTCACAGTTAATGCTTTTATCAAAAACAGCTAAAGGGAGCTTCCAACATGACCATATTGTGTAGGGCTCAGTGATAGATCCTGGCGGTTGAAGCCTGTCACCAGATTCAGGAAGTTTGCTTCTGTCAATGTCGCTGCCACCTACATTTATCTCTGTCTGTGAGATTGTTTTGTCTTCGGGTCTTTATTTTAAATGGACTTTCTTCCTCAATGAAAAACAGACTCATTGGAATTAGGATATTGTGCACTATCTTACTAAAACCCAAGAAGACGGTTGAATGCCAGGCAATGAACCGTGAATTGTTCCACAACCACAGGCTGACTGTATTTGCTTCAGAGGAATATAGATCTGTCCCTTTTTCGTTTATCTTGATGACATTCATTAATTTTCTTGTTCTATCGGCTTCCTTGGGATTATGTGTGAAACTCTGTTTTATTGCATCTGCAAGAGAACAAGAAAGGGTGTGAGCTTGTGAAATCGTTGTTAAACGTAATACTGAGTTTCAAATGCTCCTTTCATTTGCATCTCTAACTCTTGCATCTGTACCTTCTTCTCTGCTGCTCAACCCATTTCTGTTATGCCACCCTTCTCTCGAAATTTGGATCCCTCCTAAACGTTGTCTTCCACCAAACTGCTCACAAGAAGTGAGTTAATAATAAAATACGAAAGAAAGAAATTGATAGAACTATACAAGCCTAAACTGAGAAACCATGTACTCTTATTAATATTGTCTCTCATGTTCTATTCCACACCTTCCAGTCATTGTTTCTACTACCTTCACCTTCAATAGATTATCTATTAAATGTAGACTGTAAACTTGGATGCTATAAAAATAAAAACCAATCATCTGCTTAGAAGCAGTATTGCAACACTTGATCACTCTGCTGTAGTTCATTTAAATGAAAATCCCCCCTTACCTCCCTTTTTAACTTAGATAGATAATTTGATGACTAAAATTAAGAGTTCCAGTTCTTAGCTACAAGCAACAGGTTTGCATATACATGAACGTGTTTGTGTGTGTGTGCACTGCAGGTATGCCACAGGATCCCTTGCACCAGTGGAGCATTCCCCAATGCAAGTTCCTTTTAATTTTACAGCCGTCCATTGATATCCAGATGGGTTTCAAACTCCACAAGGTAAAACAAAATACTCCTTCAATCCAACAGGTACAGTTGGAGTTAGATCCCTGAGCAGGCCAAGCTTTTTCTTTAAGGCAGGCAGGCAGCCCAGCCAGCCAATCAACCCACCCATCATCCCACAGAACTTCCAGCACTTTTTATCTTGTCTGCTGAACTCTTACTGGCTGCTGGCTGCTCCTGGCCCTTCTAGCTGCTGGAGGACCAATTCTTGTTGGTTCCACCAGCAGCTCATTCTGGGTGGACTCTCTGAGCAGCTCTTGGAGGTCTGCACTCACTCCTTACCCCTCCCCTGCCAAAAAAGAATGACACCTTCTTAGGGCAGGGTGGGCCAAGGTGGCAGGGCCTCCAGCAGGGAGCATCAAATGCCTGGTACATCCTGTCACAGGGCACCATCTAAACATCAGTTTCTCTTAAGAAGTATGTTGAATTCTGCTATTGTTTGTACAGGGTTAAAACTGAAGCCCACTAGTGTAGCTGAGAGCAGAATTTGGTCAGTAAGTTTGATTTTTGTTCTCTCCTAAGCAGCACTGATGAATTTAGAAGTGAACTTCATCCAGCTTTCCTAACCAGAGACAATCATTCGCAGCATAAGGCTGCTCTGTAGAGGGCCCTCAACCGAGATGAAGATTCATGCATGGGACAAAGTAAGCCACTAGTAGCAGGGGAAGAACTATAGGCAGAGTCAGGGTGACAAGTAAACTATATGTCCCATTTCCCTTGGAACCCAGTGAGGAATTTACTGTAAAGTTAATAGAGAATGAAACTATATTAAATTTTATGCATTCCCTTTCTATATCATGGACCTCCAGCCCCTCCTGAGCCTGTTAGAATGAACTATATCTGAACCATCATGATACAGAGTAAGAGGAGAGCCCCAGGGCTGGGAGACAGTACAGAGGCACCTAGCATTCACACAGATTGCTGGTGGGTCTGGACAGGTCTCGCTTCCTCGCTGGGTAGCATCCTCATATCTCCTCCCTCTTCCCCCACCCTGCAATAGTGATTTATTTATGGAAAGATTTAATGTAATATCTATTTAAGTTATTCAATTTAAAGGTGGAAATCATACAAGAGGACCCTCACTATGTTTCCTGCCCCATGAGCTTTCCCACACAGGGGAATGGTCTGTGCCTACATTACTCTCTAGTAAGCAGGAAGCAAATGGACAACAGTTTGGGGATGAAGAGTGTAACACAATGTATATTTAAAAAAAAATCAAATAATGAGATCTCAAAGGGTGCACACTCAGTGTATATATATTGTGATACAGCATGCCCAGAGGGCAGCAGGAGAGGTTTAGAAGGGAGCCTTATTCCCTGTAGAGGGAAGAAAGTGTGCTATAGATTAATTAGAGCACCTGAAGCCAATTAGAGCACCTGAAGTCAGTCACCTGATAAAAAAAACC
>NW_020664393.1:67728229-67731005 GCF_002925995.2 Terrapene triunguis | reverse complement strand
GAGAGGATTGGTGCTGGAGCAGAGAACAGTTTGAAGGAGTAGAAACAAAGTGGATTGGTGTTGGAGCAGAGAGCAGTTTGAAGGAGTAGAAACAGAGTGGATTGGTGCTGGAGCAGAGAGCAGTTTGGAGGGAAGCAGAGGAAAGTTTGGAGAAGTGCTGCGGTGGGCTAAGAAGACCAAGACCCTAGGTAAAGGGACACCTGGCTTGTGCACAGGGAGGGCAGGAAGCCCCCACAAGCTGAAGGGCAGGAGAGGGAAGTAGCCCAGGGGAAGGAACCGCTAGTTTAAGTGGTTTACCACTATCCCTAGGGCCCCTGGGCTGGGACCTGGAGTAGAGGGCGGACCACAATATGCATAAGCAATTTTCATAATTAAAACCAGCCTACATTGGCATGTTATGGATCTTTTTGTACATGGATTCCTTTGGTAGCTTGTTCCATGTTCAAGCTTGGAGACCTCTCCAATTGGCAGGACACTCTGTCCACTTAATTCTCATTTGTTATATAGCTGTAATCCATTGACAAACTTGTGAGACAAATCCCCCTCTGTGCTAACTCACTGAGATCTGAGTTGTTACAGCCCCTAACTACAGGATGTTCGTTCTGTAGCTACTTGTGTTTAGCTTTGGAGGTCCCAGGTTCAGTCCCCACTGTGTTGGTTAAGATAGCATCCATCACACATCTATCCTCTCTGCATCAAGAGGAGAATAAAGTTAAGCATGTGTTTAAGTTCTTTGCTGACTGAGACCTTTAAAGAATTGAGTCTTATTTCAGAGTAGCAGCCATGTTAGTCTGTATCCGCAAAAAGAACAGGAGTACTTGTGGCACCTTAGAGACTAACAAATTTATTAGAGCATAAGCTTTCGTAGCCCACGAAAGCTTATGCTCTAATAAATTTGTTAGTCTCTGAGTCTTATTGGACTCAGATGCAATGCTGTGTATCTGTCTCTATTCAGATACACTATATTAATAGGACTCACTTCACTTTGTCTACATAAAATGAAATGCAGACCTCTCTTAGCTGAAAAGTGGTATCTCTGTAAGGGCCTGATCCTGCAAAGTATTGCGCATTTCCTGGGAGGTGCTGACTGTTCTTGAACTCAGGTGCTCAGAATCTTTCAGGACTGGGTCCTAACATTCAACAGCAACAGTGCACAGTAGTAGTTTTAGAATAGGAAAAGATTAATTTTATTATTTACAAGATAGCTAATTTGTACCAGGTCCTATGGACTAAGTCCTTAATATGATATCCACTTAAAACTGCAGTAGAAATGTAGGTAATTTGGCCAGAACACTAGGGATATACTCTTGTTACAAGGGCCATGGCATCTTTAATCCTGCCTGAAGACAACAATCCTCTGTATAATTATTCACAAACATTCAACTTCAACACCATCCTAGTATTGCTCACTAATGTATTAATATAAGAAGATTGGAATTGTGTAAAGTTTCACTTAACAGCTTGATTATGTGATTATGTTTCCTATGCCTTATCTAAAAGGTGGCACCAGAACAGCCCTCCATTATAGCATGCTGGAACAATGAGTCAATATTAGAGCTGATTGAAACATGGAATTTTCATTGCATTGGAAACCCTGATGTTTTGACATTTGTTTTCAGCCTGAATCAGAACAAAAAGTCAAAATGTCAAAACTTTTCACACACCAAAAAGTCCTGATAATTTTTGTTTCAGAAAGGTTTAAAAGTTTCATGTCAACATTTTGGATCAAAACAAAAGTTTTGACATTCCTTTGAAATGAAACATTTTGGTTTGTTTACCCAAAATGAAAGGTTCATTTTCTAGTGGGTATTAATCTTTGTGTCTGACTGCGCTGCTGCAGTGTGTCATAGGAACAGTAGTTCTGGGTGCCTCATACTCCCATTCTCCCCAGGGGCCCAGCTCCCCTGCTGGACAATATTTCCCAGAATGCACCATGGTCTCTCCTGGTACTTCCATTGGTTCCCATGACTCACTAACTTATGTTGGCTACAACAGACTCCAGCTCTGTCCTTTCCAGCCCAGATTGTTTTGACGTGCCTTTGGCTGGGGACCAGGAGAGACTAGCACAAAGATAGCTACATTGGCCATATGCCAGACCCGGATCCCTCCCCCTGGGGAAATAATCATCCGTCCCTTTAGGGTGATTTAAGATGCCTTTGCACTAATGGATCTTTGCAGAGTTCAGACCATCAGCTCTGTTGGTAAAATGTAGAAACAGTTGACCAGATCCTTCAATATTCTTCAGTATTTACTGATTCACCATAATCCCGCCCCCCAAAGGTCTTTATACCAAAAACCAAATCATGAATTGTACCTAAAATAGACTGGCTAGGCATGATGAACCTGTGTCTTGTAAGAAGGGAAAGTACTTTAACTTTTGGGTTGTTTTCAGAGCACAGACAGCACACCTATGAGATAACTGTGAGCTGGCAGGGAATTTGGGGGTATTGGCATACACATAAATCCACTGAGCATCCTATTCTGCTTCTGGGATTCCCATGACTAGAACTGCCACAACACAGAGCTTTTGAAACTGGAGCAGGAAAACAAACTAATCATTGACATGTTGCCAGCTGCTGAGTTTATTCAGTGTGGAATTGGCACTAGAAAACAGGGTCCTGCAGGTCATGTCTATCATTCACCTGCCTGAAGGAAATAATCCTTGGTAAAAACTATCTCAAACTTTCTTTTTATAAACACTGCACTGATACTGTTGTCAACAAATGGTGTATGTATATATATATATATATATATATATATATATATATATATACAT
>NW_020664393.1:67614388-67728129 GCF_002925995.2 Terrapene triunguis | reverse complement strand
GACTTCTATTGGTGGACGGGACCAGTTTTCGACCTTCAGAGCACTTATTTGGATCTGGACAATGTAACCAGTGGTCTAAGCTAAATACAAGGTGGGAGAGATCGTTAAGCACAAGGGGCTGTAGGAGATCACTTAAAATGAAGTTGGCAATTAAGGGTTAGCAGGCAGTAGGGGGTGTTACAAATTATTGTAATGAGCCATAAACCCCGTATCCCTGTTACATCTGTGGTTTTTAGTAATCCAGCAGAGTGATGAATTTAAGTTCCCAAGTTCGTCTTTTGAATTTTTTTGTGCAAGTTTCCTTTGAGGACAAGGACTGTGAGGTCAGGTGATCACTTTGTGAAAAGTGTACACCCAGCAGTGTTGTGATTGTCTGGTTTCACCCACATAGTTGTCATTGGGGCCTTTGATGCAATGGATGAGGTACACCATCTGTTATAGGTATGTGTGGGACCCAGGGCTCTCGAAAAGTGTGTTGTGGGCAGTATTGATCATCATAGCTGCTCTGAGCTGGTGTGTCCTGGTCTGTGGGGAGCTTGCTTCTGATGATGATCCTGGTGAGACAGGGGAATTGTTTGAAGGCCAGAAATGGAGGTTTGGGAAATATTTCTTTCAGGATGCAGTCCCCATCAAATATGGGTTGTAACTGTTAGGTGATAGCCTGTATGGGTTTTTAGGGGGGAGTGGTAGGTGACAACTAGGGGTGTGCAGTCGGTGTTTTGATTCTCCCCCTCCCCCATATTGAAGCAGGTTTTTTCCAGGGTATTTGGGTGGCCCGTTCCATGATACAATCTAGTTCTCTGGTGGAATGTCCTTGATTAGTGAAGGTGGTTTTAAGTGTGTTTAGGTGTGTATCCCAGACAAAGCATGCAACTCTTTATGTTAAGTGTACTGTATGTGTGTGCCAATATAAGATAAGATGTTGGCTGTGAAGCATCACCTATTGATTTCAACAGCTACACCTAGTATATATTTATGATTTTCAGTTCAAATCAATAAAACCTCACCAAAACAACTAGCAAGGGGGTGTTTATAGACACACCTGGACAACACATGACATTTACTATTTGTGGAGTACTGAAAATTGTTTGCAGAAGAGGCTGGCAGGCAATGCCTCTCACTGGAGTTGATTCAAAGCAGCCCAAGTCTTTCAAAGGGACAGGGTTTTTTTTAATATAAATCAAGGTGGATAATATTTGAAGCACCCACAAAAATACTTTGTATGCTTTGAAAGTGAGTCAGAGTATTTATCTTAAAGTAAACATCAAAAATGGAAAGAAATAGAGAAGATACCAATTACACTAGTTAATGCTGCAGGTGCTCAGAACTTTTGAAATTGGGGCCATTGCTTTAGATACCTAAATAAGGATTTGGTGGTTAAGTATAGGCACCAGAGTTTGAATTTTCTGTCCACTAATGATATGCTTTGGACCAAACTATTTCACATCCCTCCTCCATTTTTTATATAGGGCCAGTTCTGGGCCTTTATGAAGTCATGGGGGCCTCAATTAGTCAACAAATAAACATTTTAAATGCAATTAATTAAATATTTATGTATACTTCTAACAAAAAATCATCTATCTGAGGCTCTAGGTGCATGAAAATTCACACCATAAACAAATATACGGATCAATACCAGTTAGCCCAATATCAGTAATGAATGCTCCTCACCCCATTCCCTTGGAGTAAACAAGCCTTTAATAGTGTACAGAAGGTCACCAAACTCTACTGGGTCAGTGGGTGCCATCTCTTCTTAAAGTCTTGATCAGACTTGGCTCTCTTGATCAATTACTGTATATTAGCAACTATTCCAGTCTGAGTTTCATTTGTGTCTCTCTCCACTCCGTGAGACTATCTTCTCTTTTGCAGTTTATGATGTCACTGGAATAGAAGTGGGTTGTAGCCCACGAAGGCTTATGCTCTAATAAATGTGTTAGTCTCTAAGGTGCCACAAGTACTCCTGTTCTTTTTGCGGATACAGACTGACACGGCTGCTACTCTGAAACCTGGAATATTTCTGAAAGTTCCTCATTATAGACTTGATTGTTACAGTGGTATGCTAAATTTATTTTTCTGTGTATATTTCTTAGAATATTAGTAATGGTGAAAGATATTGTTTGAATGCAGTTGAACAAAATACCATCCACGGGATGGTATGTGAAGCAAACAAATGACTCTGAGGTTCTTGTAAGGGGACGGATCACTTGATGATTACCTGTTCTGTTCATTCCTTCTGAAGCACCTGGCATTGGCTACTGTGGGAAGACAGGATACTGGGCTAGAGGCACCTTTGGTCTGACCCAGTATGGCCATTCTTATATTCTTTTGTATTGGCAAGGGGCCACAGAAATATACAGACATTAAGGACCCCAGAGACTTCTTAAAGTGAAAAAAGAACTGCATCCGAAGAAGTGGGCTGTAGCCCACGAAAGCTTATGCTCAAATAAATTTGTTAGTCTCTAAGCTGCCACAAATACTCCTGTTCTTTTTGCGGATACAAACTAACATGGCTGCTACTCTGAAACCTGAAAAAAGAACGTGCATGTTAGCAAATTGCTAAAGTCAGAAAACCTAGAGAATGTTGTACTTGTTTCTGATTTGAAAAAGCACTGAACATTCTCAGTGTGAATTCTTTCTCTATGGTTTATGATAGTGGATTGGGACCTGTTCCCACTGAAGTCACTGGGAGTTTTGTCATTGACTTCAACTGGAGTAATAGGACCAGTCTAAGGGTCTGTTGTAGGTCAATAAAGAATAGTTTAGTTAAGTGCATGAGAAGATTTTTACAAAGTAGCAAAGCATAAAACCCATGCAGACTGGAAGCAGAGAATACATAAAACAAGCATTTCTAGACTCTGCTCTTTGCAGACCGCCATTTTTCTTTATCTGTCAACTATTCTTTCCATTTTTCTACTTCTATGGCTATAACATTAACTGTCCACAGCAGAGCATCAGTATTCATTTCTTATGTACCTTAATTAATCACCTTTTTGCTTCCTACTGATGGTTGTCATGTAATTAATTCTGAAATGTTTAATCCTTTTTTTGAGCCTGCAGGGATATTCCATTTTCCATATCGGCAGACCAGTTTCTGAGCTTTACTCATGTCAATATTTTTCCAACTATGGCAGTTATCACTGTTACAATTACTACTTGATATTACATATAACTATATATCTATATATGTATCTCCAAATAATTAGTTTTAGTTATTTCTTTTTCAAATGTAAGAAGTTGCTTTTCTGTTCATTGTTCCTTCACAGTTATCCAGAGGGTTGGATTTTAAGCTGTCTCTGGGTTTCAGTGCTTTCAGTATTATTGAATTCCATGCCTGTCTTTTTTGTTAAGTGAACATCAATGTCCCAGATACACAAACAACGTGTTTCTAATTTATTTCTTTTTTTGACAGCCTTGATAACTGTCTCCATTTTATTGTTTGGGAGGGTTGATTGTTTTCCATTACTTCAGCTACTAAATGTCATATCTTAGGCCTCAGAACAGCTTTTACAGGCCTAAACCTTTTATTTTATTTTGTGTATCTTCTTTGGCATCATTACTTTTACTGCTATCTATATAGCACCATAGAGATGCACAGTACTTTGAACATGGGAAATTTAAGTCTTCACCTTGGAGAGCTTGCAGTCTAAAGGCAACAAAGAAGGGCGGAAGATAAAATGTGATGAGTGGATATTTTAGTTGGTAGGCAGCGACACTGACATCTGAGAAATCAGGCTCAATTTGGATAATTTTGGATAGATGCCCCCGAAATCCATATGCTTTTCTGCAGCTTATTTGAACTCCCCAGATATCTTGAGTTGGCAACATAAGATGGGACTCTCATGAGAGAGTTCCATTATTCTCTGTTAGGTTGAAAACACTGAAAGAACAAGATGTAAAGAAACTCAGCAAAGATCATCCCTATTGATGAGACTGTAGTCCAGTTTCCATTAACTAGTTTCTTAATCTCTCTGATGTGTCAGCCAGCAAAGATGCCAATTATAATTATGGAGGTTTTAACATAGGAACATAGAGTATATATAGGAATGGCCATACTGAATCAGACCTGAGGACCAGCTAGTTCAGTATCCTGTCTCCAATAGTGGACAATACCAGCTTCTTCAGAAGAAAGTGTAAGAAAACCCTGCAGTAGGGGATGGTGATTTTGGTTACGGGATAACCAGACGGCAGAGAAAGTTTCTAACATTAGGAGGTTAGAGGGAGGTTGGTTTATGCTGACAAATGAACGTCTATTATCCCTTCCAAAACTATACATTCTTATTTTTAAATATTTACTGTTATAACTCTGCATATTCCTGTTATCCATATAAATATCTAATCCTTTTTTAGAATCTTGTTAAGCTCTTGGCCTCAGTGGTATTTTATAGCAATAAGTTCCACAGGCTATTTTGCGTCCCCTGCTGGAAATTGGACTGAAAGCATCAGCTGAGTCCAGAAAAAGCTCCGAATATCCATCACATGATACTACTTCTGAGTGAAATGTTTGTTCTAATATTGTTCCAATAAAATTTGGCCCTTTTTAATATCAATATTTTCTGTTTTTTTATTTCAAAAACAAGTTTCATTATTTATTGTTGTTATTTTAACATACCACTTTTCAGTTTTTTTGCGGGTTAGTGTTAAATTTTGTTAGTCACACTGTGGGATTCTTCCAAATGGAAATGCTTTATTTTAGAAAATTATGATTCTAAAAAAGAAACTAGCAAAATTGAGAAAAACATTAGGTGAAAATTTGGTAAAATGACAAATCAGTTTACTTTGAAAGCTAGACAAAACTCTTGTGGATTTTTTGTGTTATTTTTTAACCAACTCTACACTGTAACAACTTTAAACTTTTCAACTGTTTCATCCTATTCAATATCTACACAAAACCATTAGACGAGATCATGAGACATCATGGCCTCAAATGCCAACTCTTTGAATGCACGCAATGTTACATATTCTTCACATTAAATGCTAACAAAACTATCTCTCAGCTATACTAGTGTCTACATGAAAAGCAATTCTCAGAATGGAGAGGGGTAACTAGTGGTGTTCCCCAAGGGTCAGTCCTCGGACCAATCCTATTCAACTTATTTATAAATGATCTGGAGAAAGGGGTAAACAGTGAGGTGGCAAAGTTTGCGGATGATACTAAACTGCTCAAGATAGTTAAGACCAAAGCAGACTGTGATGAACTTCAAAAAGATCTCACAAAACTAAGTGATTGGGCAACAAAATGGCAAATGAAATTTAATGTGGATTAATGTAAAGTAATGCACATTGGAAAAAATAACCCCAACTGTACATACAATATGATGGGGGCTAATTTAGCTACAAGAAGTCAGGAAAAAGATCTTGGAGTCATCGTGGATAGTTCTCTGAAGATGTCCGCGCAGTGTGCAGAGGCAGTCAAAAAAGCAAACAGGATGTTAGGGATCATTAAAAAGGGGATAGAGAATAAGACTGAGAATATATTATTGCCCTTATATAAATCGATGGTACGCCCACATCTCGAATACTGCGTACAGATGTGGTCTCCTCATCTAAAAAAAGATATACTGGCACTAGAAAAGGTTCAGAAAAGGGCAACTAAAATGATTAGGGGTTTGGAATGGGTCCCATATGAGGAGAGATTAAAGAGGCTAGGACTCTTCAGCTTGGAAAAGAGTCTATCACAGGACCTAACCAGATCAGCTACAACATCACCGGCTCATTCACCTGCACGTCCACCAACGTTATATATGCCATCATGTGCCAGCAATGCCCCTCTGCTATGTACATTGGCCAAACTGGACAGTCACTACGCAAGAGGATAAATGGACACAAGTCAGATATCAGGAATGGCAATATACAAAAACCTGTAGGAGAACACTTTAACCTCCCTGGCCACACAATAGCAGATGTTAAGGTAGCCATCTTACAGCAAAAAAACTTCAGGACCAGACTCCAAAGAGAAACTGCTGAGCTCCAGTTCATTTGCAAATTTGACACCATCAGATCAGGATTAAACAAAGACTTTGAATGGCTATCCAACTACAGAAGCAGTTTCTCCTCCCTTGGTGTTCACACCTCTACTGCTAGCAGAGCACCTCACCCTCCCTGATTGAACTAACCTCGTTATCTCCACACTGATTTATACCTGCCTCTGGAGATTTCCATTACTTGCATCTGAAGAAGTGAGGTTCTTACCCACGAAAGCTTATGCTCCCTATACTTCTGTTAGTCTTAAAGGTGCCACAGGACCCTCTGTTGCTCTTGGAAAAGAGGAGACTAAGGGGGGATATGATAGAGGTATATAAAATCATGAGTGATGTGGAGAAAGTGGATAAGGAAAAGTTATTTACTTATTCCCATAATACAAGAACTAGGGGTCACCAAATGAAATTAATAGGCAGCAGGTTTAAAACAAATACAAGGAAGTTCTTCTTTACGCAGCGCAGTCAACTTGTGGAACTCCTTACCTGAGGAGGTTGTGAAGGTTAGGACTATAACAGCGTTTAAAAGAGGACTGGATAAATTCATGGTGGTTAAGTCCATTAATGGCTATTAGCCAGGATGGGTAAGGAATGGTGTCCCTAACCTCTGTTTGTCAGAGGATGGAGATGGATGGCAGGAGAGAGATCACTTGATCATTGCCTGTTGGTCCACTCCCTCTGGGGCACCTGGCATTGGCCACTGTCGGTAGACAGGATACTGGGCTAGATGGACCTTTGGTCTGGCCTGGTACGGCTGTTCTTATGTAACTACTTGAAATAAACTAAGACAAAAGTGATGCTAGTAGGGAGATGAGAATATTGCAAAGGACTTACAAAATTCACAGTATTACCCTCAGTCAAGGGGCTCTGCTCTCTGATATCAAGAGAGTTCTCAGCCTTGTAGTCCTCCATTGATGCACTGGACTCCCAGATATTTGCTTTAATGTATGACTGGCCAAAAGGCTTCACCCTGACTACACTGAACAGTGTTGTCTTCTAGGGATAACTGTACAAAGGAATGATGACAGACTGAAAACTCCAGCAGGATCAAAATGTGGCAGTCCACCTGCTAAGCAACAAAGGATGACATGAGCATGTCATACTAGTGCTTTGGCCTCCACAGTGGCTTCATACTGAATTATGAATTAAATTCAAGATTCCAGTCCTAACCTCCTAAGCCTTTAAGAGGCTCTATTATCCAAACTACAATTTGCACACTGCAGCGTATTAAAAACAATCAGGAATTAATTCTGTTTCACAATAAATGCAGCAGAGATGGACATAAACTATAATATTCATAGCCATATTTGAATGTTGAGGAATTTCAGAGCTAGGGGTCAGCAGCAAAGTTTGGATGGAAATTTAATTGTCCACACATTTTGGGAGTGTGTGGATGTAGGGTTTCCAATTTGAGACCCATCTAAAAAACTGGACATTCACTATATTAGAGTTTGGAATAAGTGGGCTCCACTACATTTTAAATATAGCATAGTTTTAATAATGCATGTGCAATAATAATTTAAATTTTCTGTATCATTCATACTTTCTACTTATTTTGATATCAGTCACAGATGTAAAAAATTCCTTTAATCACTACTGGCCATTCTGACTAAGGGAGAACAAAATCAAGTATGAGAATTTTGCAACTAGCTTACTTATATAGATGTACGTATTATACTAAGTATATCATATATATATATACTATATATATACTAATTTTTATGTTATTATATTTAAAGTAGGGCTGTCAAGCGATTAAAAAAATTAATCACAATTAATCGCACTGTTCAACAATAATAGAATACCATTTATTTAAATATTTTTGGATGTTTTCTACATTTTCAAATATATTGATTTTAATTATAATACACAATACAAAGTGTACAGTGCTCACTTTATATTTATTTTTATGACATGTATTTGCACTGTAAAAAAAAATATAATATTTTTCAATTCACCTAATTCAAGTACTGTAGTGCAATCTCTTTATCATGAAAGTTGAACTTACAAATGTAGAATTATCTACAAAAAAAACCCTGCATCCAAAATTTAAAAATGTCAAATTTTAGGGCCCACAAGAACATTCAGTCCTACTTCTTGTTCAGCCAACTGCTCAGACAAACAAGTTTGTTTATATTTGCAGGAGACAATGCTGCCCGCTTCTTGTTTACAATGTCACCTGTCACCTGCCATGGGCGGTCTCATTGTTGTAGCCGGCGTTGCAAGATATTTACGTGCCAGATGCGCTAAAGATTCATATGTCCCTTCATGCTTCAACCACCATTCCAGGCCATATGTCCAGGCTGATGATGGGTTCTGCTTGATAACAATCCAAAGCAGTGCAGACCGATGCATGTTCATTTTCATTATCTGAATCAGATGCCACTAGCAGACAGTTGATTTTCTTTTTTGATGGTTCGGGTTCTGCAGTTTCTGCATTGGAGTGTTGCTCTTTGAAGACTTCTGAAAGCATGCTCCACACCTCGTCCCTCTCAGATTCTGGATGGCACTACAGATTCTTAAACCTTGGGTCGAAAACTGTAGCTTTCTTTAGAAATCTCACATTGGCACCTTCTTTGAATTTTGTCATATCTGTAGTGAAAGTTTTCTTAAAATGAACATGTGCTGGGTCATCATCCGAGACTGCTATAACATGAAATATATGGCAGAATGCGGGTAAAATAGAGGAGGGGACATATAATTCTCCCCCAAGGAGTTCAGTCACAAATTTAACTAACGCATTATTTTTTTAACGAACATCATCAGCATGGAAGCATGTCCTCTGGAATGGGGGCCGAAGCATGAAGGGTCATACCAATGTTCTCAGTGGTGGCAGATGACAGAACAAGGAGCAATGGTCTCAAGTTGCAGTGAGGGAGGTCTAGGTTGGATATTAGGAAAAACTATTTCATTAGGAGAGTGGTGAAGCACTGGAATGGGTTACTTAGGGAGGTGGTGGAATCTCCATCCTTAGAGGTTTTTAAGGCTTGACTTGACAAAGCCCTGGCTGGAATGATTTACTTGGAATTGGTCCTGCTTTTAGCAGGGGGTTGGACTAGATGACCTCCTGAGGTCTCTTCCAACCCTAATCTTCTATGGTTCTATGATTCTATGAATGCCGGCTACAAAAGTGCCATTCAAATGCCTATTCTCACTTTCTGGTGACATTGTAAATAAGAAGAGGGCAGCATTATCTCCTGTAAATGTAAACAAACTTGTTTGTCTGAGCGATTGGCTGAACAAGAAGTAGGACTGAGTGGATTTGTAGGCTCTGAAGTTTTACATTGTTTTGGTTTTGAGTGCAGTTATGTAACAAAAAAATCTACATTGTAAGTTGCACTTTCACGACAAAAAGATTGCAGTATAGTACCTGTATGAGGTGAATTGAAAAATACTATTTCTTTTTTTAATCATTTTTGCAGTTCAAATATTTGTAATAAAAATAATATAACTTTGATTTTAATTACAACACAGAATACAATATATATGAAAATGTAGAAAAACATCCAAAATATTTAATAAATTTCAATTGGTATTCTATTGTTTAACAGTGCAATTAAAACTGCGATTAATATTTTTAATCACGATTAATTTTTTTCAGTTAATCGCATGAATTAACTGTGATTAATCACAACTGCCCTAATTTAAAGCAATGACAATAAAAAATAATCATTCTGATTGCAGTGCTGATGTAGCTGTGCTGGTGCCAGGATCTGACAAAGACACATGGGTGAGGTAATATCTTTTAGGGGACCAACTTCTGTTGGTGAGAGAGACAGGCTTTCAGGTTTCACAGAGCTCTTCTTCAGGTCAGCTCTGTTAAGCTTGAAAGCTTGTCTCTTCCACCAACAGATATTGGTCAAGTAAAAGATATTACCTCACCCGCCTTGTCTTTCTTAATCATTCTGATGAAAGATGTCCCTCAATATATTGCTTCAAAACTGTATTCATGAAAACAAGGCTCAGGAGATTGTTAAAAAACTATTCTAGTTATACATATTCAAGAACCATATATACTCAGTTTGGTTTAAACCCTGTATAACATGCTGATCTTCTCTAGATTTAAATTTACGGCTCATATGCCTAAATATTACATTCATATTTGATACTAATAGACAATGGATTTTTCTTCTGCAACATTACTCATTATAAAACACTATTATGCAAAGGGCACTGTAGAAAAATTCTATATTTATAAGGTAACAGTACATAGCTATAGTTTATTGGAGGGAACACATTTCCCCCTAGTTTGACTGAAATGTTTTGAGGGATTGTGAAAATGTGCAAAAGAATAAATGTATTGCGAAAAGGAGAAGATGACCTTGAAGGTGACATTACTACTTATCAACATTTACTGGTACACAGGGGGTTCTATCCAGAAGGATCCCACAGCGCTTTACTGACTTCACAGACTAAGGCCCAGATTTTTAAAGGTATTTAGGTGTCTAAACCTTTGCGGGCTTTTCAAAACCACCCAACTCCCACTGATTTCAATATGATTTAGATGTCTAGGCATTTCTGAAAATCCCACCAGGCGCCTATCTGAAAATCTGGCGCTAAATTCCTGGTCCTGCAAGCACTTATTCACATGAGTAGTCCCTGGCACTACTCCCACATGTAAAGTTACTCATCTGCATAAATATTTGTGGGGTCAGACCCTCCTACAGGCCTTGATCCTGCTCTAAGTAAGACAATGAGAGGTTTGCCATTGACATCAACGGGTGCGGGATTGGGCCCATAGTCCATGGGTGATGAGACAGGTGACATCCTGTATGCATTACTCTTTTAACTGCTGACCAGGAAGAGAACATGAAGTGGTGAACAAAAGCACTGGGGTGCATTTTGTTAGCAAACATGATGTGAGCTGCGGATTTAGCAAAAAGTGAGCTGAGACTTCAGAAGGCTCCATAAGAGTGTTTAGAGATGGCTCGGTTGTGCCTGTCTCTTATTTGGCCAAGTGGAAGCTCCTTGAAATGAATGTAGTCCCCTTCCCAACACCTTTGCCCAGCCTACCCAGATCTTTCATGGTGCCTATTGCCTGATCTCCAGATACTCCTCCCCTTGGCAAGCATGTGGGTACAGAGGTGTTTGAGATGGCCAGGGAATGGCTGGTCTTGGCTCTGTCACTCCTACTTGCAGGCCAGGCACAAGCGAGAAAGTAACCTGCACAAAGAGTTATACTGTTACTTCTCCATAGCAACAAGGGAGATCAGGGAAGGAATTTTGAATACCCTTTCAGTTCCTTTCCAGCGCTTGTGACAGAGCACAGGAATGTTGGGAATCAGGATTCCTGAGTTCTCTTCATGGATCTAAAGTGGAGTGTGGCCTAGTGGTTAATGATCGCATGTAGCCAAGTGTACAGAACTGGCTCATTTAATCTGAAGGGTTGTGTGGTTAAGTGGATGAGAGTTGGGTCTGTTATAGCGGAGACAGTATTCTATTCCTAGCTCTGCCCAGGGCCGGCTCCAGGGTTTTTGCCGCCCCAAGCGGGGCAAAAAAAAAAAAAAAAAGCCGCGATCGCGATCTGCGGCGGCAATTCGGTGGGAGGTCCTTCGCTCCGAGCGGGAGTGAGGGACCGTCCGCCGAATTGCTGCCGAATAGCTGGACGTGCCGCCCCTCTCCGGAGTGGCCGCCCCAAGCACCTGCTTGGCAAGCTGGTGCCTGGAGCCGGCCCTGGCTCTGCAGAAGTCACGGTGTGCAACTTCTCAAGTGCCCCATATGTAATTGGCGGGGGCGGAGAGGAATGATACTTGCTGGTTTCCTCAGGCAGGGATATGAGACCTTCTTCAGTAAATAGATAGAACTATTAACATCAGTCATTGGAACGTCTTCTCTTACTATTTCTTCTTCACTCAGTTTAGACACAGAATCTAGATTGGGCAGTTTAATTTTCTGGTATTTATATACAATAGTGCATAGTCTTTGTGCTTGGATTTCCAATACAGCAGGAAGGAGTCAAGATTATTTTTTATTATTTTTAATATAATTTGAACATTTGCAAGAGAACATTTTTATTCATATTAGATTTTGGAAAACTTTTTTTTTCTTGTTTAAAATAAAGTTAAATTTTGGGTCTAAACTACTGTGTTTGACATTTTCTTTTTAACTTAAAAAGATATTATTGCCAGGCCAAACAAATCACTCACGTCTGTAGCCTAGTCAATTATTGCAAGAACTGCCAGAGTGTTCCACTTTTGAAGAATTAACTTTTTTGGCTACCATAGTTCTCAAAAGTGACAAATTACCCAGCAAATAGCTTGAAAGATCACGTGGGAAAGCGACACTTAGCACTATTTATGATTTCTTCCCTGGAAAGAATTGATTTTATTTCATTCCCTTGCCATATGTAGTGGAAACTGAACTGAACACCATACGTTCCAGGTTCAGCATTCACCTACAACTCTTGTTATTAGCTTTAATTCTACCAACAGCTGCTCTCACTGGAGTCTGATACCCCCTGAAGATTAATTTCTGATGGATTAGCTGTAGTGCTAGATCAATTGTAGATTTAAAAAAAAACTGTTAGCAACATTATTCCATTGTGAGTCTTTGATGAGATTCTTAAAATCATTGTCTTAGACTGTAAACTCTTCAGGGCAGGGATCTTGCCTTCTTATGTTTCAACCGTGCCTAGCACAGTGCTGATGAAGATTTGGACACTACTTCAACAGAAATAGTAAAATTATAATAATTGTTCTAGATCCTTGTTAATTACTGATTCTCCTACTGTAAACGTTATATACAAAACACTACTTTAAAAGAACATATTATGGTTGCAAAGTCAAGCATGCAAGTTAGGAAATGCAGAATTAAGCTTGCCCATGCAACCCCAATTTGCCCCCCACTAAAATACATTAGTTTAATTACATGATCACATGCTATTTTTTTTATACACCGGATCTGTGCCTCATTCAATACACAGAATGGACACTGGTTAGACTAGTGAATAAGCAGCTATTTAATGTTTCAATTTAAATGTATCCTCATCATCCAGTGTATGGCCCCATGGCTTATTTACTGCACACTATTCAAACCCTGCTCTGGATAAAGAATTATTCATTTCCATTTGGGCTTTTCTATGGTGCTTATGACTGTAGCATCTCAGTGATTCACAATCATAAATTATGTTATCTTTCAACACTCCTGTGAAGTAAGGTGGCATTTTATAGATGGGAAATTGAGGCGCTGAGTTTATGGTCAAAAGTGAACAATAATTTTGAGTGCCCAATTTGAGATGCTTATGGCATTATTTTGGACAACATACCATTTTATAGCATGTTAACTGTTCAGAGCACAGCTCTCACTGACATGCAGTTGCGAGTGTTCAGCACTTCTCCAAATTAGAGTCCAAGTGTCTGAAGTTGGGTACCCAGGACATGAGGAACACTCAGGTAGTGGCCACTTGGGACAAATTTGGCTTACATGACTTCCACAGCATCCTACAGGAACTCTGTGACAGAGACGGGGATAAATCCAGTTCTCCAGAGTGGGTTTCAACTTCCTAAACCACAAGACAAACATTCCTCTGCTTGCAATCCCCTGCCTCACACACTGCACTTCTTCCAACTTGTGCAACAAATAAGCAGGGGTCACTACACAACTCTGAATCATGCCTAGAGCAGGTTCACCTTTTGCATGACTCCTATGGAAAAAAATAGATCATGGAATTAAAGACTGTAACATAATGCATACACACAAGGCGTCCGAATTAATGTTGCACAGGCAACCTTAACTCTGACATTTCTTAACTCTTGAGTGCTTGGACTGGTTAAAAGTTAGGAAACAAAGTGTAGAAATAAATGGTCAGTTTTCAGAATGGAGAGAGATGAATATGGTGTCCCCCAGGGGTCTGAACTGGGATCAGTCCTATTCAACATATTCATAAATAATCTGGAAAAATGGTAAACAGTGAGGTGGCATAATTTTCAGATGATACAAAGCTATTCAAGATAGTTAAGTCCCAAGCAGACTGCAAAACTGGGTGATTGGGCAACAAAATGGCAGATGAAATTCAATGTTGATAAATGCAAAGTAATGCACATTGGAAAACATAATCTCAACTATACATATAAAACGATGGAGTCTGATTTAGCTGTTACCACTCAAGAAAGAGATCTTGGAGTCATTTTGGATAGTTCTCTGAAAACATCCACTCAATGTGCAGCGGCAGTCAAAAAAGAACAGAATGTTGGGAATCATTAAGAAAGGGATAGTTAATAAGACAGAAAATATCATATTGCCTCTATATCAATCCATAGTATGCCCACATCTTGAATACTGTGGTCACCCCATCTCAAAAAATATATATTGGAATTGGAAACGGTTCAGAAAAGGGCAACAAAAATGATTAGGGGTATGGAACAGCTTCCGTATGAGGAGAGATTAATAAGACTGGGACTTTTCAGCTTGGAAAAGAGACGACTAAGGGGGGGATATGATATAAAATCATGACTGGTATGGAGAAAGTAAATGAGGAAGTGTTATTTACTCCTTTTCTTAACACAAGAACTAGGGGTCACCAAATGAATTTAATAGGCAGCAGGTTTAAAACAAATAAAAGGAAGTATTTTTTCCCACAACGCACAGTCAACCTGTGGGACTCCTTGATAGAGGCTTTTGTGAACGCCAAGACTATAACAAGGTTAAAAAACAAAGAACTAGATAAGTTCATGGTGGATAAGTCTATCAATGGCTGTTAGCCAGGATGGGCAGGGATGATGTCCCTGCCATGTTTGCCAGAAGCTGGGAATGGGTGACAGGGGATGGATCACTTGATGATTACCTGTTCTGATCATTCCCTCTGGGGCACCTGGCTTTGGCCACTGTCAGAAGACAGGATACTGGACTAGATGGACCTTTGGTCTGATCCAGTATGGCCATTCTTATGTTCTGGTTTTAGTTCCTGTGCCCAGTACCACAGTGGCTCTGGATTCTGGGAGGGCAAGTACAGTAAAAGTTCTACTCAGCCTGTAGATGGAATCTTTGGAAAAATTAGGTGCCAAGCTCTATCAAGTCTATACAGACCATATATATACTGCGATTTTCAGAGACTCCAAATTTGACCAAAACTGAGTTGATTTTCATGGGGAGAGTAATAGGCACATCCCTGGCATCAGGGTAACCCCCTGGGTAAATTTCAAGTCCCCAATCCAAAGCATGGGGGTGTTAGTGATTGTCAGTGAAAAGTCTGTACGGATTTTTTAACATGGACAGGAGCATTTTTCCTTAACCTCCTTCTGAGAAATGATTGAACTATTTTACATGGAACTTTCTGAACTTCAGTCTGAGACAGACACGTCACATGAAAAATTTCATCTCAAACGGTTAAGGTTTGGCAAAGTTATAAGTAACTGAAAACAGAATTTGATAACTATAGAGATCACTACCTGTTTATGATAAAAAAAATCCTCAAAATTTTAGTGTCCCCGGAAGATTCCCTACAGAATCATGATTAGAAACTTTGGAAGAGCTCCCCTACCCCCTACCCCCCCCAAAAGGAGACTGCTACATTGTGGATAGAACTTTGCAGGACCTGATTCTCATTTATAGTAAAGCTCCTTTATAATGCCAGAGTAGTGCAAAGGGGTCTAGATGTATATGAGAATCAAGCCATGGGTATTTATGGTCCCTGTTCCTTTTTTTTTTCCTGAGAGCTGAATGGACTGTAATCCAATAGATCAGTGCAGAGGGGTTTCAGAAGGGAGGGATGCTGAGTCAGTGACATATGTGTCCTCATACCTTTTGTGGGGATCCAGAACCATAAGCCGAAGGGAGTAGTGTTAAGAGACTGGTAGCTGTCTTGTGGGAATACAGCAGCACAAATTACTGCAAGCAGAATTCTCCAAATACTTGTGCATCTTCCCTTTAGTATGCAATTATCAGTGCTGGGTGGAGAACAGAAATACTATTTTGTGGAGAATTGCCATATATTGAAATCTGTCTTTATTCCAATTTTTTTTGGGGAGGGGGACTCAAATCTCAAAATTCTCTGTGGAAAAAAAATTCAGTTGTTTTTGTGCAATCAAAACATTTTCTTTTTACATTTTGTTTTGATTTTTACTTACTTGCTAATCATAGAATTAAAAAAATGTTTTGAAATGAAAAATCAGTCCCTTGTGAAAATGGTTAGGAAAACATTGAAATGAAATGTTTGAACACTGTCCCCTCCACTTTATTATCTAAAATGAAATTTTGACATAATCTTGCAAAACGTTTCAACTTTGATGCAATTATATTTTCCAACACAAAACTGTTCTGTCAGAGTTTTTCCACCCAGCTCTAGTGATTACCTCTTTCAATTTGTCTCTGGGGCCAGCAGTGGTCACCATTGAAGTTCCTACAGCACTGCTTCTGCAGCAGATCTGCTCTCTACTCCTGAGGGCATTCTGCACCAAAAAAAAAATAAAAAATCTGCACACACACAAAATTCTGTGCATAATATTTTAAAATTCTGCAAAATTCTGCAAATTTTATTTGTCAAATAAATGGGAAGACTCCAGCAGGGCATTGGGGAGCACAGGCCACTGGGTGCCCAGAGGTAGGAGATCACTGTGCAGCTCCCACCAAGGACACAGATTCAGTGGTGAGGCTGCACCCGACCCTGACACAACACAAGGACCAGGCCAGCCCCAGAAACAACCCCAGGACCTTACCCCTCCATGCCAGGTGCACCAGGTGTGGGCAGGCAGGCTCAGCAAGGCGGTATCCAAGTGTGGAGGGGCTTAGTGTTGGGAGATCCAGGTGTGAGTTGAGAGGGTTCTGTGTGGGGCAATCTGGGTGCGGGTGGCTCAGTGGGGGATCTGGGTGCAGGGGGATCTGGATGCACAGGGGCTTGTTGGGGGATTCTGGGTGCAATGGTAATGGGACTCCGCAGGGGGGTCCCAGGTGAAGGTGTTTGGGGCTCAGCAGCATGGGGTCTGGGTATGGAGGGGATAGAGCTCAGCAGAGGGGTGAGGGTGGGGGAGAGCTCGGGGGGGAGGGTCCAGATGCTGGGGAGTGAGGCTCAATGTAATGGGGATCCAGGTGCGGTTGGTTGGGGGTCGGTAAGGTGGGGATCCGGGTGTGGGTGACTTGTTGGGACGGTCCAGGTGCAGGGGAAGTGGTGCTCGTTGGGTGGGGTTCTGGGTGCTGGGGGGTGGTGCTCGGCAGGAGGGTTTGGGTATGAGGGAGTCTGGATTCACGGGGGTTGGGCAGATGGGGGAGCAGCTTCCTGTACAGGGATCCCTCCCCCTGCAGCTGAGGAGCGATGGGTGCAGGAAGCATGGGGGGAAGGGGGTTTGTAGAGCTTCCTGCTGCTGGGGGAGAAATCTAGGGGTGGGTCTGACCTGGCCCTGGATGCCATGCAGGGGAAGAGGAAGTCCCGTCCTCCCCAGCCCAGCCGGGACTAGCAGCTGAGCCCGGGGCAGGGAAGGAGCCACCAGCTGGGTCTTCCCCAGTCGCGCCATCTGTCCCACAGTGATTTACCTTTCTGCCGGCTGCCCTGGGCACCCAAAATATACTGCTGGGGAGGGTCGAATGATCGCACTTGTGGCTTCTCTTTGCTTCCCTGTCAGAAAGTCATTTTTCTGCAGGGAAGCAAAGAAATCAGCGGGGGACATAAATTCTGTGCATGCACAGTGGTACAGAATTCCCCCAGGAGTAGCTCTCAAACACCACAGAGATGAGCGGGAATGCCAAATATAACACAGGAGCCAGATCATCAACTCCTCTTAAGTCCTCTTTGCACTGTTTTAGGGGCACAATGGGGATTTAAAGATGCCGTAAAGCAGCATAGTCAATTTCCCCATTGTTCAGAAAATCCTCATCTGGCATAAAAATGGCATAGCCAGACCAATAGCAGCTCTCCTTCACTACCACTATATTGTGTTCCATAGTCAACAATTATATAATGATGGAAAGATAACAAACATATTGGGGATACATTTTAAAGGACCCTCCAAATTTCCAGTTGCAAAATTCGCACTCATTGGTGCACACAAAAAGTGGAATTTTCATATGTAAAACAGGCAATTGCACACATAAGTGGGCCTTTGCTCTTACAAATATGGAGTGTAATGAATAAAGATGAATTGTTCTTTTTTCTGTATGGCTGCTGGGCTCTGACTGTTCTTTATCATTTGAAGCCCCAGTTCAGGAAGGCATTTAAGCATTTACTTAACTTGACTTCAATGAGACTTCAGTGTGTGCTTAATTGCTATCCTCAATGCTTTTATGAATCAGGGCCAGAAAGATTTTATTGTTAGCTTTGTTGCAATCTCTTTCTGTCAACTGATGCTATAAAGTGCGTACATCTTCCTAAAATCATGCAAATGTTGTTCTATAAAAGCAAACGGTTACATTGGCTGGGTTAATTGATTTTCAGAGTAAATATGTGACCACCAGATTAGCAAGCAGATCTCACAATGCACTGATTCTGCAAGAGAGAGAGACAGACACAGAGAAAAAGATAAAACGCAAGCAAATAAAAAATAATGCAGTCATGGACTCCAGTCATTCTCCAGGCTGTACTTTAAAGTACTTTAAATATCACCCCTTTTCATTTACTGCAGCATTTTATAAATATATAAAATGCTACATCAGTTTGGAAACAGTTTGTTATGTTTATTAAGTCAAAGCTAAATGTTGGTTTGCATGAAGAACATAAAAAAAGGCAAAAAAACATTAGTATAGCTTCAGTGTTGCTGCTCAGATTCTAATAATTTCCTACATGTAATGAGATTGGGGAATGTAGGGGCCTTTTTCCTGACAATGCTGGCAGGAGGACAGCTTCTACACGCTATTGATTTTTCTTCATTGATTGTAATCTTCTTCTTCCTGAGCGTCTGTCTTTGCTTCTCTGACATATTGAACACTGAATAGTCCCTGAGTAATTCCTGAATGGTTTGGGATCATTTTTATTTTCACAGGACAGTTGAGACCAATGGAGTGATTTATGTGTACTTTGGAAAGAAAAACAAAACAGTATTGCTCTGGGAATAAGTATGGGCACAAAGATTTGAAAAGAATAAAACAAAGCAGCACTCTTCTTCCCCCCCCTCCTTCTCATCCTACCCCCTGTTAACTCCACACTCCAATAATTTCATAAGTATCTGCCAGATCATATAGAGGAGAACAGTAAAGCATAAACAGCTTTCACAGCTGTGATTTCAGCCATGATTGATGATGAAATACCACTGGAGGGATAGCAGGAAAATGAATATTTATTAATGGTATAAAGTGCCTCTGGTTTAAAATCTAAGGAGATCCATCATTTCATATCCATGGGATGTGTGCATTCAAAGCAGAATGTTCAATAAAAAAAAGCCAGATACCTTAGTCAAAACATAAGTAATTTAAGAGGGCTGCTGATTCAATTCCTTTCTTTAAATGGGCTAACCATGGTGGTTTTCATAAAGATTTTATTCCCATTTTAGCTACCATTAACATTACATGAGTGGTAGATCATAGAGACCTCGTCTAGAAAAATTGCAGTGGCAATTGCTTTAACATATTATAAAAGCACAGAGCTATGCATAACTATCATCCATATTGTGCTAACGTGTTATTTACAATGATTTTCTGCAGAGGTAAACACTCCACAATTGTCTGAGGTATAGTAAAAGGCTTTTCTGCCATGACTTCATTATCTGTTATGAATTTTATAAGACTAATATTTCAGCCAACCTATACCAAACCATCCCTGGTATTTTTGTTTATGTTAGACATTTGCAGTATCATTTTGCACTGAATGGTCCCTAGACTTTTGTAAGTTGAAGAAGACAATTTTCAGATAACTGGATATGGAAAAGATTAAATGTTTAATTTGTAAATATTTGCAAACAAAAAAACCCCCTAGATATATATTTTTTAAATGCAGACCCAAGTAGTAAACATCATCCTTTGTTGAACCATTTTTCTCTGATGTTTTTGAAGCCTGGTATATGGGATGAGTTTGTTCAGACAATAAAAAATGTAGTTGCTGTGTTGACAGCAAAGGAGAAATTGACTGATGGAATTCAGCCGCATAATTTAACATACAGCTTTCAAGTTGGGATGGAAGTTCCAGAATGTTAAACTTTGCTTAATGGATAATGCTGAGAAAAGCGGGATTCAGAGGAAGGCTAAAAATGGATCAAAACTTATTCATGGCTAAGAATGCAAACAATATATATATATGTGTGTGTGTAAAAAAGTGCCTAATCAACTGTCAGCACTTGGGGTAAAAAAACATACATGCTGTAGTTAGCAAAAATACAATTACTAGACCACATGTCAAAATTCTACACATAAGAAGCTCCCTTCCATTGTCAACACTACCCAGCCCATACTTCTATCCCACCATCCCTCACCAAATCATTGGGTCCAGTAATGTTGGACACACATGACCTCAGAGCTCAGCTAGTCGTGAGAACCATATCATAGTGAGAAATCTGCCTGTATATCATACATAGGTAACTGTACTGTGCTCATCTCTGTGGTATCAGGCGGCAGTCACTAAGCATTGAGGAGGCTGGAAGGTAGAAGGAGGGAGATGTGGAGGAAAAGGGGGATGGATTAGGTCAATGGAGGGACACAAGTGGGGAACCTTGTATTCTCTCGTGTCCCTCATTTCAGGGATTAGCGTCTCCCATTGTCAGTCATTGTGGGGTCTCTATCCCACGCTGTGGATTTAGGGAGACTGTGTGGCAGACAGATTTGCCCCACGTAGTTTAAAAACTCTTTGTCACCTGGTCTAATTTTTAAAAGAAATTCGAAGCTAAATGATAAAAAAAGAACAAGCTGCTACAGCACAACCAATTGTAAAAGCAAACAAGGTTTGCGTGCCTTTGCTGATACAGAGTGCTGAGTCAGCACGTTGGCACCAGTAAGAAGTCACACCTTCCCCAAGTGCTCCACTGCCAGATGCAGACTCCAGGTAAGGAGGGCAATACCCACACTGTGAAAGCAGTCCTTCCTGTGTTAGCTACAGTGCAGGGGTAGAGTTCACTTTGCGAAGAGGAATGATAATACTCTGTGCTTTCATCTGAGGATAGCAATGCACTTTGCACATTTAAATTATTTCTCAAAAGACCCCTTGGAGGCAAGTGAATATTCATTCTACATGGGGGGCATACTCCGGGGGAGAAAATCATGTAACTTTCCCAAAGTGACACAAGAAATCAATAGCATAGGTGGGACTAGAACCCAGGAATACCAACCTTGGTCCTCTGAGCTAAAGGCCTGATGCAAAGCCCCTTGAAGTCAATGGAAAGATTATCAGTGGGCTTTGGATCATGCACTAGGTACTCAACAGCACTAACTCCTTTGGAAAAAAAATCCCATTTCAGATTGAATGGTCGCAAGTGAAAATCTGTAACTAATGATTTATTCCAAGTGATTAAGAGACTTGGGATGTTTTGTACCTATCTGAAAGTAGTGCAGACTTTTGATTAATTATTGTCACTTGTCACAGCTTCATGTTCTCTGTAAGTGGAGCTCTGGGAAGAACTCTGTAAAGTTTGGATCACAAGGGCTGGTAGGAAACCAACTGCTTCATGTGAGCTTGGAGACTACAGTTCACTTTAGTCCTTGCAACAGATGAACGCTTTCCCTTGAACAGGTTCTTCAGAAAGTCACCTGGTACAGCCCTCTGTCGCACTCCTTGCACAGAGGGTACGAAGGCTACAGACACTCCTCTATCCTAATGCAGTGGGAACAACAGAAACTATTTACATACCATCACTCACCTGTACGGAGAAAGAGCAGAGAGATTCCCTATGGCCATTTGATCTGCCCATAAAGAGGTGGAGAAGGATCTACCAGGCTCCAGAACTGAAGCAAGAATGGGACAGGCCATCTGCTCTGCAAAGGAACTGGACAGGGAATCAGGAGATCTACATTTTGTTTCTGGCTCTCTCACAGACTTGTGTGACCTTAGGCAAGTCACTCTGAGGTGCCTACTGTAAAATGGGGATAAGAACATCTGTAGAATGGGGATAAGGATATTTCTGTACTCCAAAAGGATTTGTGAGACTAAATCCAAAAAAATATGTGCAAGGGGTTCCCATGTGATTATGGCATATGCCATAGAAAAGCCTATAAATAAAAGTTGTCCAATGACGCGGGAAGGATAGCCAGTAGAAAGAAGGGGGTGGTTTTTGTTGATTGTGAATGTTTTCTCCAGCTCTGTTTATTTCTGTTGCTTGTATTTTGCCAGGGAGTTTCAGGCTCTCTTAATGTACTGGTTAATAATATCCAAAATAAAGCAACAGAGAAATGGAAATAATGAAGCTGGTTAAGATTCTGTTGTTTTTCACAAGGAAAAAAGTGGTTTTATTGTGATGCAGGCAGTGAAGCCAGACTTCAAGTCAGGTAATGGGAAATTACCCAGGTTTTTCTTATATTTCTGCTCCAGCATCTTAACTTGTGCGCCCTGAATCATTCTATTTCATGGGCATTGACACTTGGTAAATGGGTTTAAAAACTTTTAAAAAGAAATAAAATACATAAAGTCCTTTTGTTTTTAACTGTTATAATCACAATTTTCAGAAAACCATATCCGTATCCTGGGCTAATGGCATGTTATATTGGCATGTCACATCTGGAGATATCAACCATATAATGTGATGTGACTGGCAACAGCTTTGGAAATTCAAGAAAACACACCCTTTACTGAGACTGCAATTCCAAAGGCACTTCTGTTCAAATTCTATAGTATCTAAAATTCTATCCTTAGAGACAAATCCTGCTCTTTTTAAGGTTAGTGTGAACAAGAACAAAATTTGATGCTGCCAATAGATATCTGTGGAAATATTTGAGAAAATGATCATGAGTCCTGAAAGTTTCCTGAATTGTAGCAGAAACAATTAAAATCCAAAAACTAGTACCAGAAGTGTGTTCTTCATCATTTGAAAAGTTTTGGTCAACCAGTCTGGAAGCATGTACCATGTGCCTTAAGTCAGTGGCTTTCAACCTTTCCAGACTACTGTGCCCCTTTCAGGAGTCTGATTTGATTGCGTACCCCCAAGTTTCACCTCACTTAAAAACTACTTGCTTACAAAATCAGACATAATAATACAAGAGTGTCACAGCAAATTATTACTGTAAACTTGCTTACTTTCTTATTTTTACCATGTAATTATAAAATAAATCAACTGCAATATAAATATTGTACTTACATTTCAGTGCATAGTATATAGAGCAGTATAAACAAGCCATTGTCTGTGTGAAATTTTAGTTTGTACTGACTTTGCTGGTGCTTTTTATGTAGCCTGTTGTAAAACTAGGCAAATATCTGGGTGAGTTGATGTACCCCTTGGCAGACCTCTATGTACCCCTGGTTGAGAAGCACTGCCTTAAGTGACCAATCACTCAAGATAAATAACAAAAAGTAAGTAGTCAAATTTATCACTTTGCTAATACACCTCTACCCCGATATAACGCGACCCGATACAACACGAATTCAGATATAACATGGTAAAGCAGTGCTCCGGGGGGGTGGGGCTGCGCACTCCGGTGGAACAAAGCAAGTTCGATATAACGTGGTTTCACCTATAACGCGGTAAGATTTTTTGGCTCCCGAGGACAGCGTTATATCGAGGTAGAGGTGTAATCCATATGATGAGAGTTTTTCATTCAGACCCTTTGGCGAGTAATGCATGAAGGATGCATTGACAGCATCATAGCCTTAAGTGACTCAAAAACAGCAAAAGGGGCTATGGTACCACAATAAACTATGACAGTAAATACCTGTCCTGGTCACAGGAGTGATCCTTACACAAAGAATCCCACTGAGGTCATTGAAACCACCCACACAAGGAAGGGTTTTCACGATTAGGCTCTAACTCATTTTTTAATGAACAATGGTTCCAGGTTTATTTACATCCTCCCAGTGTGCGGGTGAAATCTTGGTCCCATTGAAGTCAATGGGAGCTTTGTCATTGACTTCAATGGTGATAAGATTTCATCCTAAGTGTTCATTAGCCATCTTTCCCACAGATAACAAGCCTTACAGAGGGGAAATGTGCAAAACTAGACTGTTAGCTTCCCAAGTGACCTTTTACAGATTATTTTGATCTGTGTGAATTTAGTCACCAACACCCAAGTTTCATGTCTTTAAGCCTCTCCAACCCCAGTCAAAGGAAAATGCAGGCCATCAGTTTCTGCACGGTTTGTGCCTTAGAGCATAAATCTGCTGTGATCACTTGACATGCAGCTCAAGCTCACTTGAAACGTGGCCCAGCTTGTCTTGAAAAACATCCCAGATTCACTGAAAAGTTTGTGAATTCAGCCTAACTCCTGTTGAACCTGGTGGGAGTTTTGGATTTCTAATGAAAACTCAGTCCAGTGATTTTGGGTTGCACTGCAAAAGTGTTGCACACCGGTAGCGTATATATCTAACCTACCCGTCTCTCTCTCTATCCCATAGCAAAACACTCAGGTCCAGACTGTAACTCCCTTACTCGCATTGGTGAGCTGGAATAGTTCCATTGACTGCAAGGAGTAAGGGGGTCACAGTCTAGCCCTTAGATAATGCACAGTTAAAACAAAAGACAGAACATGTTCACTTAAGGTGTCCATACTAAACTCTGCCCCCCACTTATCCATCCTCCTGATATAGTCCTGGTAGTGGGACAGCTTCCCCTCTTAGTCAGGAAAGGGTTAAACGGCCCTGTAGCACAATCACCCCCCCCCAACCCCATACGCCTGTGAGGCCTGTCAAACTGGAGAAGGGCAGCTCCTTAAAAGGGAGGCCAGAGCAGGGTGGCACTCAGAGGGAAGCAGAGTAAGAACCCAGAGCTCCTGAGGCTCCTCCCCGACCCTCCCCAAAGCAGGAGCTGCTTACTGGAAAAGCTGCTGAGGACCCTCTGCTGCCTGGCCTCTTTGGAGAGCTAGAGGGACCATCTTTATTTTGATTTTCTTTTTCTAGAACCCAGGACACTCAGTCTGGGCCCCTCAGATGTTCAGGAAGCTCTGCACAGAAACTATCTGCCTTTTACCTTGCGAGGAGCAGCAGGGTGAGCTTGGACCATGTTGCAGCCTGCAGGATTATTTTGTTTTGGACTGGTGTTATGCCCAGATGGGGGGGAGCTGCCTCCTTAAGATTTAAAGCCGAAGGATGGCACCCACCCTCCAAACCACTAAAGCAATGCCAACAGCCAGAGAAGGCCATCTGGGACAAGAGAGGTGCCCACCCTTACCCCAAAGGGGCACCCTAGAGGTACACAGGCCTGTTTCCGTCAGCCCTGACGCAAAGTATGAGACTTTTTAGTCCAAGAGGAGACATTAAACTGAGTATCTTAGAATGAGGGTCAAACAACACTTTGAATGGAAAGAATCTTGCAGTCTTAACGATGGAGTCAGGACCATAACTCTCTAATTCAGACACACCAAAATATGAGGGAATAACTGGATTTGTCTCTAGCCTTAAGCTCTCCTAATCTTCATGAGTAACCAATCAAAAAGTAGTGCTAGGATGTAAATAACAAATACCTGTATAATTACTGGTTATTAATTCTGTGTGAAACATTCACAATCAAGTTTGAAACTCTTGACATTTAAGGCATTTCCTTTCCATGTCAATGTTGTAAAAAAGTGTGAAATACTTGCAGTTTTGATTCATGAAACAGGACCTTCAAATTTGTTTCAGTGGAGGTCAGTTTTGCATATAAATATGCAAAATAGCCAAAGCTCACGTTTTTTGTAAAACCCATTATTTAGCCAACGTCACAAAACAGCAAAATTGTGGGTTGCAAACAGGGGCGGCTCTATGTATTTTGCTGCCCCAAGCACGGCAATCAGGTGGCTTTCGGCGGCATGCCTGCGGGAGGTTCGCTGGTAACGTGGATTCGGCGGCATGCCTGCAGGAGGTCCACTGGTAACGTGGATTCAGCGGCATGCGTGCGGGAGGTCCGCCGCCGAAACCGCAGGACCGGCGGACCTCCCGTAGGCATGCCACTGAAGGCAGCCTGACTGCTGCCCTCATGGCGACCGGCAGGCCACCCCCCACGGCTTGCCGCCCCAGGCATGCGCTTGGTGCTCTGGTGCCTGGAGCCGCCCCTGGTTGCAAAGTCAAGCACTCAAAAGTTAGGAAATGTCAGATTTATGCTTGCCCGGGTAACCTTAATTTGTCCCCTTTGTGTGTATACATTATGATACAGTTTTTAATTACAGGACACTATTTTTTCACACATGACCCCAGTCTCATCCAATGCACAAGCTGGATGCATGAAAGGCCAGAAAAAAGGTTACACAGGCAACTGTAAATCTGTCATTTCCTGACTTTGTTTCTTTGTATGCAATTATGTACATAAATTCTGGAAATTTTTAAGCTCTTCTGGTGATGAGCACCCTCCACTTCCATTGACATCAATGGAAGTTGGGACCACTTAGTGCTGCTGAACACCTTGATCCCAAAGTTCTCAGCACTTCCTGGATCTTTGTCCCAAAAGGCTAAGTGCCATCATGATGATTAAAACCATTGAAGTTGTTTTTGTTGAAGTCCTTAGATTTAAACTCTTGAAGAATGAAGGCATAACATTCTTAGTAAGACTCCCTTTGGGTGTAGGCCAGGGCAGAGGTTTATTGATGTTCAGAAGATGGTGCAAGGCTCATCATTCCGGTCCCAAATCTGGATGGACCAAGCTAGAACACTAAAGCATTTTTCTTCCTCTTATGATGAAGAGGGGTGGTTAAGAGGGGGACGACAATTCTTGCTGCTTTAGAGACTGGTGTTTTATTTTAATGATTGTCATGTAGCCAGATGCCACAGTGTAAATAACAAATAAAGCATTCCAACAGCATTAATGACCTTGTGAAACAAATTTGCAAAATGCAAGGATTTTATGCAGGACTGATATTGTCTTTTTAGGAATCTGCATATCCCATGTGGGAAGGGAGATAGCTAGTGTCTTCTCTTTTGCCAGTTCTGAAGAATCCTGTCATTTAGTAAGTGAGAATTTTTTTTTTTTTAATGAAAAACTCTGCTCCCTCTGGATCACACACAGCCCTTTATGTTTCCATGGGGGGAGGGAGAGCGGAACGGGGAAGCTCATTGAGGACCAAAGTTTCCATTAGTTTTCATGAAATTTCACAGATACAAAACTCTGTTATTTGCCACTCTCTGTGTCTGTGTGATGAACAGCAGACAAAAAAAACCTGTTGTGTACTTTTCATTATAAGGATGCTGCACAAATGATTGATATTTTCGTACTTTTTAGTGCTGGCCCATCTACCACAACCTTAAAAGCAAAAGACATATTGCCACCACTTTGCATATTGAGAGGTTGCAGGACTGTGCCAAGCCTCCTACTGGCTGTATTGCTGAAGGTTACTGTTAATTGTTGGTCTGTTAACCTGCTTGCAGTTCTCAGAGATGTGCGATGGCTGGAAATATAATGCAAGTATGAAAAGCAAAGGACTATGCTGGCTTGATAACTTAAGAACAGGGCTACGTTCCTTTGAAATTTGAGAAGCCCGCACATTTTCACCAGGAGTGCAGTTATGATTGATTGTGTTCACTGAGCATTTCTGACCTTGTCTTGTTACCACAGAACCCATCCTTTCTGCCATGCTGCTCGCTTCTGCTAGCCATCTCCTTCCTTCTCTGTTAAGATTCAGATATTCTACAGCTACTCTCAAACAGTTAGAAAAGTCACATTCCCTCCCTCCTTTCTGCTTAGGACTAGATCGGGGTGGCCAACCTCAGCCTGAGAAGGAGCCAGAATTTACCAATGTACATTGCCAAAGAGCCACAGTAATACGTCAACAGCCCTCCATCAGCTCCCATCCCCCCCGCTCCCAGCGCCTCCCACCCACTGGCAGCCCCGCTGATCAGCGCCTCCCCCTTCCTCCCTCCCTGCACTTCCTGATCAGCTGTTTCGTGGCATGCAGGAGGCTCTGGGGGGGAGGGGGGAGGAGCAAGGGCCTGGCAGGCTCAGGGGAGGGGGCAGGAAGGGGTGGAGTGGGGGCAGGGCCTGTGGCAGAGCCAGGGGTTGAGCAGTGAGCACCCCCCGGCACACTGGAAAGTTGGCGCCTGTAGCTCCAGCCCCGGAGTCGGTGCCTATACAAGGAGCCGAATATTAACTTCTGAAGAGCCGCATGTGGCTCCGGAGCCACAGGTTGGCCACCCCTGGACTAGATTGTGCCTTGTAGACACAGCCGTGAGTGTGGCGGCACTGTGGAATTGCTGTACCCCATGGAAAAGTTCAGGTGCGGGACTGTACCTTAGAAATTCTCTTGCTGAGATCCTGTTGTGTGGTGAAAGTCAAGACTGAAAGGGTGAAATCCAACAAAGTTTTATTAAGCCAATAATCATACAACTCCTCAAGCAGTTGCTGCAGCAACTCCTGACCCCAGCTGTGACACACACAAACACACACACACACTCTTCCTGTCAGTTTTTTTAAAAACTCAGAGACAACTGGATCTAGCAACACCACATTTTCCCCATCTTAAGAAGACACCCGATTTACAGCAATAATAATAATAATAATAATACAATAACTTATAACAATAAACACCAACTGAGTAATTAGAAAACAATCAATAACTCAGAAGGAATGGTTATGTAACTATAATTAAACTTTTAGTTGCAAGTGAGGACTCCTCTCCTTTTTTGTTAATAATTACGTAAGTCTTTAGTCCATATAGGAGGTCATCTGACTCCGATAGCAACATCTATCAGTCTCAATGTCCTGTTGGTTATCCTGTATTGTCAGTGGCAAAGTAAAATTGGACTAGTTAGTTAGTCTGAAATCTCTGCTTCGCTCTTAGTAAGCCGGTGCAAGATGAATAGCATTCCATACCTGAACATCTGACAGCTTGTAAGAGTAAAGCCCTTTTTTCACATCACTTTTCAATGGACATGTGTACCTTTATGTAAGATTTCAGGTTTTCTTATTCTTACAAACAAGCCACATTCAAATTCTGGTTCCTTGTCCCCACAACATTTATCTGTATGTGTCTGTGTCATATTTTTGCTGTTTTGTTGAACTGTTTGTCTTATATCTGGCTGCACAGATATCAGATGTAGGCCCCTGTAATCCAGCAATGTTTTGGTTAGTATGCATCTCTCTAACCTGCAATAACAGCAGGTGACTTTGCATTGTGGCATGGTGCTTGCCTGCAGATTTATAAGAAATCTGTAATGAAGGTTATCCATTGCTTTTCTTGCCAATGCAGCTGTCTGCAGACTGTCTTTCAAACTTCTGTTGAATCATTCAATTTCTCTGTTACCTTGGGGGTAATACACGGTTGATCTCCTATGTCTAATATTCCTCTCTGCGAGAGAAGTTTCAAATGCCAGTGAGGTAAACAGCATTCCGTTGCCTGATACTAATTCTTCTGAGTTCTCTTCCCTGGTAAAGACTGTCAACAAGAACTTGATCACTGTAGCAGAGATGACCTGTGATGTAAACACCACTTTCGGACATTTAGTGAAGTGGTCAGTTAGGGTGAAAGCATAGCAACAGTCACTTTGCACATTGTCAAATGGACCAATAATATCAATTTGCAACCTTTTCCCATGCTGCATCTGGAAGAGGAATGGTGGCACATGCGTCACCACAGTTTTGTTGTGTAACTGGCAAGTAATGTATCAGAGGGGTAGCCATGTTAGTCTGGATCCGTAAAAGCAGCAAAGAGTCCTGTGGCACCTTATAGACTAACAGACGTATTGGAGCATGAGCTTTTGTGGGTGAATACCCACTTCGTCGGATGCATGTAGTGGAAATTTCCAGAGGCAGGTATAAATATGCAAGCAAGAATCAGCCTAGAGATAATGAGGTTAGTTCAATCAGGGAGGATGAGGCCCTCTTCTAGCAGTTGAGGTGCGAACACCGAGGGAGGAGAAACTGCTTTTGTAGTTGACAAGTAATGCGTGTTTTTACAGCTGCGTCAACTTGAGCATCCATTCTCAGCCACCAACACACATCCTGTTGATGCTGTTTCATTCTGACAATCCCTTGATGCGTGTCATGTGCCAGGTGCATGAATTTTGGCTGCAGTTCATCTGGCACAATCGATCCGTAAGTACCTCATATGATGCATCCATCTTGTTCAGAAAGTTTATTGCATACACTGAAGTAGGGTAGCAAAGCTGGATTAAGGCATTTGGGGTTGTGTAATCATGTCGTCATCCGCAGTTCTCAAAATCTTTGTTGAATCAGGCATACTAAGCAAGCAGCTTTGAATTGCCCTTGTAATGCGAGAGTGCCAGTTATAAGTGCCACTACTTCTTTGTCATCATCCAGCGGTACATTGGGCAAAGGAAGGGCAGGCGGGACAAGCAATCAGCTGTCACATTGTTAATTCCTGGCCTGTACTCTGTCATATGTGAAAACAGTCTTGCTGACCAACCACCAATTCTTCTTCCTGCTTGTCTGAGTCCTTTAGATCAGTGGTCCCCAACCTTTTTCATCTGGCGGGCGCCAGATGACGAGCCATGGAGGACTGTGACGGCGGACGAGCATCCGCTGAAATGCCGCCAAATTTCGGCGGCGATGCCTCTGGATGACGCCGCTTGCCAGCGACAAGTAGCGTCATCCAGAGGCGTCGCTGCTGAAATGCCGCCGAAATTCAGCAGCATTTCGGCGGATGCTCGTCTGCCGGCCAGTATGTGAGCGCACTTAGACGCCCCGGCAGGCGCCATGGCGCCCGCGGGCACTGCATTGCGGACCCCTGCTTTAGATGCTAATAGTGTTGTCAAAGGGCTGTGATCTGCACACAATTTGAAAGTATAACCCCAAAGGTAAGTTCTCTATTTTTCTGTAGCCCATACACAAGCAAGTGTCTCCTTTTCAACAGCTGAATACTTCCTCTCAGCTTCTGTAAGTGTTATTGAAGCAAATGCAACAGTCATCTGCATGTTGTCATCATGGATTTGAGTAAAGTATTGCTCCCTATCCATAGTCTGAGGCATCTGTAGTTACAATTGTGGATAATGCAGGATCAAACAAGATAAGTGCTCGGCTATTTACAAGCAAATCTTCCACCATTTTGAAACTAACTTGTTCAACAGCCATCCAGGGCACGCTTGAGGTCCCAGAGAAGTGCTAATAATGATTCTATGATTGAAGTGTGGTTTGGAATAAACTTAGCATAGCATGATGTGAGACCTAAGAAAACACCTAACATTGATAAGTCTCTCAGAAATGGCACTTTTATAACCGCCATGACATGGTCTGAGTCAGGTTTCACTCCAGTTTGTGAATTTATATGCCCCAGAAACACAACTCTATCTGAATTGGCATTTGGCCAAATTCAGTTTCAGCCTAGCTGTTTTAATATGGTGTGGAGATGTTTTTTCTGTTCCTTCTGAGCCTTCCTGAACACAGTATCATCATCCAAACAATACTAGACTCCAGCTGGTTCTTTAGAATCACTGATTTCATTCTTTGGAAACTTCTGGGAACCGATGCAAGTCCGTAAGGTGCACGTTTAAAGTTGACTAGTCCATCATGCATAATAAATGCGGTGAGATCTCTGCTGTCCTCCTGTAGCATAACTTGGTGAGCTACACTCTGTAGAAACATCTTTGTGCCATGAAGTTCTGTGAATGCTTCTTCTGGAACTGGATGGCTGTCAATCAGGATGGTTATATTAGGCTCCCTTAAGTCTGCGTAAAGACGAGTACCTCCAGTCTTTTCTGTCGCCAGTATGGGTGAGAACCCAGTCAGATTATGGACTCTTTAATAATACCATTCAGTACTTTTTTTAAAGCTCTTTTGATATAGCATCCCTAGACTGAGAACAGCAGACTGTACAACTTCTATCATACAGGTGTCACATTAGGTTGAAGTTTAATTCTGTGAACAAATTTTGTGAACAAATCCTCATTAAGATGGTACAGAGGAGTTTGTGTTGTAGTGGTGCCAGGTGGAGTGGAAGCCATGCGCCCACTAACTACATGCATGTTCAGTATATCAAACAAATCTCTGCCTAACATAGGAGCACCCCTATGCACAATATAGAATTGCGCCAGCATGCAGTACATACCAAAAGACACAGTTACAGGTAAGCAACCAAGTGCAGAAATGTGGTTCATCAAGTAGCACACTGGGGGTAAGGTTGGTTCAGCAAGTGGCACACATCCAAAGCATTGGAAGTAAATTGATTCAGGTAGTATAGATAGTATTGATTCAGGTAGTATAGACACTGCTGAGCCAGTGTCCAACATTAATTCCACTGCCTGGGGCTTCCCTTCTGCTTTAGCAGAAACATGAACAGTGCACATTATTTTATCTGCAACGCATGTGGAGCTGCTTCCGTCCACGCTCAAAACAGTAACATCAGGCTGCCCGTACTTGTTGATTAGGTTGGTTGCTTTGACGTACCTTAGCAAAATGTCTCGTGTTTTTGCGATGATGGCACTGAGCTCCCTTTGCGGGACATGCTGTGTAGTTCACAGTATGTTGTGTAGCTCCACAGTAGTAATGTACTTTTCCTTGTGTGTGTTTTGAAGTCACTCAGTCTGTGACTTCTGATTTGAATTGCCCTTGTAACTTTTCAACTGCCTGTTGATGTGTGTAGTGTTTACACGGCTTAGATTGCACCTGCTCTGCCTGGATTCATTATTTTTGCCTCTGCCATAGTTGACGATGTGATTAGCAATGGTTATGGCTTTCTGTAATGTCAGGTCCCATTCAAGTAATAGGTGGTTTCTAATACAAGGCACAAATGTTTTCTCCACAAGTTGATCTCGAATCACTTCATCTGCCATGTTGCCAAAATCACATGTGACAATCAATTCCCTCAAAGTAGCAATCTACTGATCTGTCGATTCCCCTAGTTTCTGTTCCCGCTGGCAGAATTGATGGCATTCAGCTACCACACTTACATTAGGCACAAAAAAATTCTTTCACATAGTGAGTGCAGTATCATATTAATCCTCCAGGAGGGGAAGAGTATGAAATATATGCTGCCTTTCTGCTCCAAGACAGTGAATAAGCAGAGCACTTTTTTTTTCTTCAGAAAGTTCTGTCATTAATTGCAAGGACATCGTTCTCTCAAACCCTCTAATCCAAACATTAAAAGCAATTGGAGGCTCACCTGGGCTTTGAAGAAAGGTGCAAGTGGATTCAGGGGCAGGAGAGCCATCCTCATCACCAAATTGTTAAGTAGTGGAAGTAGATACTGAAAGGATGAAAGCCAACAAGGTTTCATTTAGAGAACAACCAACCAGCACCAGAAGCACTTGCAGCAGCAGTCCCTGACCCCAGCGCCTGTGTGCACACACACACACACACACACACACATCCTGCTTCCTGTTAGTTTTTTCTAAACTCAGAGACTACAACTCACAGCCTGCAATACTGGATCTCAGAGCACAGGCTACACCATTTTGTTAGGATAGTGCAAACTATTCCTGCTATGTGCCCAGCCTGCTCCCTTGGAGAAATTTGTTTCCACGAGCATATGCAGGGAACAGTCTGTTCACATACCGGATGTTCAATTATCAACCTCCATCAGTGCCTCATCTTGTTTTCTGAAAACCATAGATCCTGGGTAGGCATCTCTTCAACATCCTCCACTGTGAAGACTGATGCAAATACAATATTTAGGGCAGTGTCTTTACATTTTTATTACTTAGGGGCTCTGAGGTGGATTTGGAGCTGCCTGTAATAATTCTTGAATGCCCTATATTTGTCTGATGGTTGTAAGGAGAGCTTACTGTATCTTGACTCGGTTATTGGACTGTTTACTGTTTGCATACATTGAGTTAATTCAGTGAAAGTCTGTCTACACATGCAGGCAGGAAGGAGGACAAAAGCACAAATTACTTCTCATCTCAGCAAACACCCAGGACTATTGACTTTAATGTTGCTACCCGTGACTCCTGCTGAGCTGCCTGAACCAGTTCAGCCAGGCTAAGAAAACACAAGAGAACAATGAAACTTGGGGCTGAATTTAAAGACAGACTCTCCAAAACAGGGGAAGGCTAAGGTGAAACTAGATTCCAGAGATAATGTAAGGCCACCTAACATGCTAGGTTAGATACGCATGTGCGCAGACATTCTGTTGTTTCAACAACGCTTTTCTCTCAGGTTCTGTTTTGTTCATACTATTAAGATGAAATAATATTTGTTTTAAGAAGGCTGTTTTAATTAATTGCATTCACTGCTTGTCACAAGTTCCCAAAGGAAAGAATTGCAGATATGGTACCAAGATAGACTTGCTGGGCAAGCATGGTTTATCCACAGAATACTTACACCTGGTCTGAGGCCTGGTCTACACTAGGCTTTTATGTCGAATTTAGCGCCGTTATATCGAATTAACCCTGCACCCGTCCACACCAGGAAGCCATTTAGTTCGACATAGAGCTCTCTTTAAATCGATTTCTGTAATCCTCCCCAACGAGAGGAGTAGCGCTAAATTCGAAATGGCCATATCGAATTAGGCTAGGTGTGGATGGAAATCGACGCTAATAGCTCCGGGAGCTATCCCACAGTGCACCACTCTGTTGACGCTCTGGACAGCAGTCCGAGCTCGGATGCTCTGACCAGCCACACCCCCGGGAAAATTTGAATTCATTTTCCTGTCTGGGCAGTTTGAATCTCAGTTCCTGTTTGGACATCGAGGTGAGCTCAGCAGCAGTGGCAACGATGCAGAGCTCTCCAGCAGAGATGGCCGTGCAATCTAATAGAAAGAGGGCCCCAGCATGGACTGATCGGGAAGTCTTGGATCTCATCGCAGTGTGGGGCGATGAGTCCGTGCTTTCCGAGCTGTGCTCCAAAAGAAGGAATGCTAAGATCTACGAGAAGATCTCCAAAGCCATGGCAGAGAGAGGCTACAGCCGGGATGCAACGCAGTGCCGCGTGAAAATCAAGGAGCTGAGACAAGGCTACCAAAAAACCAAAGAGGCTAACGGACGATCCGGATCCCAGCCCCACACATCCCGTTTCTACGAGGCACTGCATTCCATCCTGGGAGCGGCCGCCACCACTACCCCACCCCTGACCGTGGACTCCGAGGATGGGATATTGTCTGCGGCCGGTTCCTCGTCGGACATGTTAGCGGACGGGGAAGATGAAGAAGGAGATGAGGAGGACGAGGCAGTCGACAGCGCTGGCACCGCTGATTTCCCCGACAGCCAGGAGCTCTTCATCACCCTTACCGAGATCCCGTACCAACCGTCCCCATCCCTTACCCCGGACACAGAATCAGGGGAAGGATCAAGCAGTAAGTGCTGTAAACATGTAAACATTTATTTAAAACAGAACGGTAATATTTATACTATTAACAATGTATATTTATAAAAGTGCTGTAAACTAGTAAAAAATAATCAGGTACAAAACAGGAATATTTACAAAGGTAACAAATGGGTTTTCATGATTTCTCTGTCTTAGGCTCTTCTCAATTTAGTCCCAAGTATTTTAAAAAATTTTCACAATGTCCGTTACTACATGATTCCGAGGCCAAAGACGCTCCACTCCATAGTCCCAGTGCACCTAGGCGAAAATCCGGTCAATGTGGCCAGGTATTGACGAGAAATCCTCGTAGGAGAACTCCTCGTAGGTCTCGTGGAGGTAGATCTCAAGCCTGTTTATGAGGTTCCGGGGTAGGGCGATCTTAGTGGGCCCTCCGTGGTAGCAGACATGTCCCCTCCACGCCACAATCAAGTACTCGGGGATCATGGCCCGACATAGCATGGCGGCATACGGCCCCGGTTTCTGCATGCTTTCCCGCAGCATGCGTTCTTTCTGGGTGTCCGGGATCCTCAGGAGGGTGATGTCGCTCATGACGCCCTGCTTTGAATTAGGGAGGGGAATGTTAGTATTGGGACTGCTTTACAGCCACGCGGTGGAGGGAGAGGGGCAGCATACAGGGATCTTTCCCTGGGACAGCCGCGAGGGGGTGGGACGGGGCAGAGTTGATGCTGTCCTGATTGCTGGCAGCAGAGACTGGCATTGCTTTCAATGTGAAAGGAGGCCAGTGCTACTGCTGGAGTTTTAAGCAGCCACAAGTCTATGGCTTACCATTATTGCCCGCTCCAGAAGTTCAGGTCTCCAGCCACAGTTCTCTGATCACTCCAAGACCACCGCAAGTCCACAGGCACTGAAGGCGACGGCCGAAAATTCGACCTTGTCCTGAGTGCGCATGTGAGAGGTGCAGTGCATGGTCTTGTTCACAGAGAAAGACTAGGTTCTTTGTATACAATTTCATTTATCTGTCTCAGGAATTCACTCCCTTTTTACAATTCACACAGACACATCTGCGACTGTCTCCCAACCCAGCCTGTCAGCACAGTCCCAGAGGCTAGCGCAGATTAGGCGGAGGAAGAAGAAGACGCGTGAAGACATGTTCTCAGAACTAATGGGCTGCTCCCGAGCCCAGGCAGCCCAGCAGACACAGTGGAGGGAGAACTTGTCACAAATGCACCGAGCAGTCATGGAACGGGAGGAGAGGTGGCGTCAGGAGGACCAACAGGCTACTGAAAAGCTGCTTGGACTAATGAGGGAGCAAACGGACATGCTCCGGCGCCTTGTGGATGTTCTGCAAGACCGGAGGCAGGAGGACAGAGCCCCGCTGCAGTCTATCTGTAACCGCCCTCACCCGCCACCAAGTCACACACCACCCTCACCTAAAGTCCAAAGAAGGAGGGGCGGCAAGGGACGTTAAAACTTTCAGTCAACCCCTGCAGACTGCTCTAGCACTAGAAGGCTGACATTCCCCAAAATTTCATAAGTCCTTTCCTACCCACCTCACACAACCCCCCGTCCAAGTTTCACCCCCCACGTTTCATGTTTGGTTCGCAATAAAATGTTTGTTTCTGTTCATTGCTGTTTCAGTCAGGTTCTTTTGAGGGAGAGTCTGTCTGGAGGGGGGAAGGGGCTTGGTAATTGGACAGGACAGTGACCTTTAGCAGGGTACAGAGGCGGTGTCAGGTCCAGCATCAGGACACATACACAGTGCAGTCACTGGTTACCCTGGTCAGTCTGGGAGGTGTTTTTCATGTTCTGGGGGGGGGGGGTTTGCTCTGTGACTTTGTGGCGGGGGAGGGCAGTTACAGATCTTATGCAGCGGTCCTTATCCTGGCTCACAGATCCACGCAGCAGGGGATCTGTAACCCTACCCCCCCCTGCCAGAAAGTCACATAGCCGACACATACACACAGTCCCCCCCAGGAGTGCTGGCAGGCTCCATTGAAATAACCAGTCCACCAGTGCGGAGCCTGTCATTCCGGGAGTTTAGAAGCATCATTTGCATCAGAACAGTAAACCCGCCCCCCGCCACAGTCTGCGTCCCCGGTTTAAAATATTCCCGCGAAAACAGCAATACAGACAACGGTGTTAATTAACAAAATAGAAATGATTTTATTTTTTGGGTAGGGGAAGGGGGTGAAGGGGGTATGTAACTGGAGAGGATAGTCAAAATGAACTGGGTAAAGAAACGGGGGCAGGTTCAGCTTTTCTGTCCACAAACTGAAAAGTCACTGGTTGCCCTGCTCACTCAGGAACCTAGCTTTCAAAGCCTCCCGGATGCACAGGGCGTCCCGCTGGGATCTTCTAATGGCCCGGCTGTCTGGCTGGATGTAATCAGCAGCCAGGCTATTTGCCTCTAGCTCCCACCCCGCCATAAAGGTCTCCCCCTTGCTCTCACACAGATTGTGGAGCACACAGCAAGCTGCAATAACGATGGGGATATTGGTTTCACTGAGATCACAGCGAGTGAGTAAGCTTCTCCATCTCCCTTTGAGACGGCCAAAAGCACACTCCACCACCATTCTGCACTTGCTCAGCCGGTAGTTGAACAGTTCTTTTTCTGTGTCCAGGGCGCCAGTATAGGGCTTCATGAGCCAGGGCATTAGCGGGTAGGCTGGGTCCCCGAGGATGACTGTAGGCATCTCCACATCCCCAAGAGTTATTTTGTGGTCTGGGAAGTAAATACCTTCCTGCAGCCGTCTAAACAGACCAGAGTTCCTGAACACGCGAGCGTCATGAACCTTGCCCGGCCATCCGACGTAGATGTTTGTAAACCGTCCCCGATGGTCCACCAGTGCTTGCAGCACCATTGAAAAGTAGCCCTTTCTATTGATGTACTGGCTGGCCTGGTGGTCCGGTCCCAGGATAGGGATGTGAGTCCCATCGATAGCCCCACCGCAGTTTGGGAATCCCATCGCGGCAAAGCCATCTATGATGACCTGCGCGTTTCCCAGGGTCACTACCTTTGGGAGCAGTACCTTCACGATTGCCTTGGCTACTTGCATGACAACAACCCCCACGGTAGATTTGCCCACACCAAAGTGGTTCGCAACCGACCGGTAGCTGTCCGGCGTTGCAAGCTTCCAGAGGGCTATGGCCACTCGCTTCTCAACTGTGAGGGCTGCTCTCATCCTGGTATTCTGGTGCTTCAGGGCAGGGGACAGCAACTCACAAAGTTCGAGGAAAGTCCCCTTCCGCATGCGAAAGTTTCGCAGCCACTGGGATTCATCCCAGACCTGAAGCACTATACGGTCCCACCAGTCCGTGCTTGTTTCCCGGGCCCAGAATCGACGTTCCACGATATCCACATGACCCATTGCCACCGTGATGTCCTGGGCGCTGGGGCTCGTGGTTTCTGACAGCTCTGTGCTACTCTCCGACTTCAGGCCATCACGGCGGTGTCGTAGCCTCCTCGCCTGATTACTCTTCATCTGCCTCAGGGAAAGGTGTATGATAAGCTGCAAGGTGTTGAGAACGGCCAGAAGTGCAGCGATGGTCGCAGCGTGATCCATGATCGCAGTGCTGTGGCGTCCGCGCTCTCACTGACCAGAAAAGTGCGCGAACTGATTTCCCGCTGGCGCTTTCATGGAGGGAGGGAGGGCGTTAGTGACGGACGGATGACGACAAATTTTTTTTACCCAGAAGGCATTGGCAGCTCGACCCAGAATTCCGATGGGCAGCGGGGACTGTGGGAACTGTGGGATAGCTGCCCACAGTGCACCGCTTCCAATATCGACGCTCGCCCCGTTAGTGTGGACTCACAAAGTCGAATTACTGTCCTTAGTGTGTCCTTAGTGTGGACACACACGTTCGACTTTGCAATATCGATTCCACATATTCGATTTAAGTAAAATCGAATTACCCTCGTAGTGTAGACATACCCTAAGTGTGGGAGAATCACAGGATTCCACCCAGGGCCAGCTCCAGGGTTTTGGCCGCCCTAAGCAGCCAAAAAAAAAAAAAAAACCCGGGACTGCGATCTGCAGTGGCAATTCAGCGGGAGGTCCTTCGCTCCGAGCGGGAGTGAGGGACCGTCTGTCGAATTGCCGCCAAATAGCTGGACGTGCCGCCCCTCTCCGGAGCGGCTGCCCCAAGCACCTGCTTGCCAGGCTGGTGCCTGGAGCCGGCCCTGACTCCACCCCAGGGAAGGTAAAGGAATGAGGGAGTGCACTCAGAAAGACAAGAGAGCTTCAGCTAGCCCTGTAGCCACAATAGGCTCAATCATAGTTACTTTTTGGACCAACTCCTATGTGCCACTTCTACTAAGCTAAGAATAGCATCTCATCTTGTATGCTCCAGAATCTAGCCATTCCGAGACAATCTCTTAGAATGTCAAGAAGTTACATCTCTAATCCTTGTTCCCTTGTGACATTTTAACCAGTTTATTGTATGCGGGTAGTTGAAGTCACCCACTATTACTGTTTTGTTAGATTTTAGTTGCCTGTTTTGAGTACAAGACATAGAAAGAGATCATGTCCTTTTCCTGATCAAGAGGGTTGTGCTATCACCCTATTCATATTCTTATGACTTGTGGTTGGTAACTAGACACATTCTACTATATGGTCATCTCCACTTAGAAGTGTTACCTCATTAACTACTAGGGAATTGTCTAAGTAAAGTGCAACTCCCCCACTTCTATGACTCAGTCTGTTGTTCCTGGTTAGTTTCTAGCCAGATATTACCGTATCACACTGATTTTGATTATTCCCCCATATTTCAGTAGTGCCTAGATGTTGTGTCAAATATTCCACATTCACATCCTGTAGGTAAGACACCCTACCCAGCTATTTTTTGCCTGAGTCCACTACAGCCACAACCTGTATGTCTCACAACAGCAACGTCATAGCAAATTTTTATCATGTGAGTACCTCTTTCTCAACAGAAAGGTGGGTGCCAGTGAAGGGACCAAAGAGATTTAGACAGCAGTGTGCTCTTGTTGCCAAGAAGGCTAATGGCATACTGGGCTGCATTAGTAGGAGCATTGCCAGCAGAATGAGGGAAGTGATTATTCCCCTCTATTTGGCACTGGTGAGGCCACATCTGGAGTATTGCATCCAATTTTGGGCCCCCCACTACAGAAAGGACATGGACAAATTGGAGAGAGTCCAGCGGAGGGCAAGGAAAATGTCAGGGGGCGGGGGCACATGACTTACGAGGAGAGGCTGAGGGAACTGGGCTTGTTTAGTCTGCAGAAGAGAAGAGTGAGGGGGGATTTGATAGCAGCCTTCAGCTACGTGAAGGAGGGTTCCAAAGAGGATGGAGCTTGGCTGTCCTCAGTGGTGGCAGATGACAGAACAAGGAGCAATGGTCTCAAGTTGCAGTGGGGGAGGTCTAGGTTGGATATTAGGAAACACTATTTCACTAGGGGGTGGTGAAGCACTGGAATGGGTTACCTAGGGAGGTGGTGAATCTCCATCCTTAGAGGTTTTTAAGGCCCGCCTTGACAAAGCCCTGGCTGGGATGATTTAGTTGGTGTTGGCCTGCTTTGAGCAGGGGGCTGGACTAGATGACCTCCTGACGTCTCTTCCAACTCTAATCTTCAGTGATTCTATGAACTGTGGATAAATATGTGAACTACTGAAAACTTTTCTGAAGAGAACTACTTACCCACCCTATATAGATTGTGTCCATCACTAGTTAGCACCAGATTTTTCATTTGCGTAGTCTGCAGCTGCCTGTTCTTGTAGGTTAATTTTGTTGCAGGACCTTCTAAAAATGATGCCATGAATAGATTGTTGATGGACAGTGTCTAACACACCTACAATTGTTCTAAAAGAAATACCATCATAATTGGTGCTTGCTAGTTTGTACAACCCCTGGGAGCCAAGGACCTTCTTCTCAAAAGAATTCTATAACAATTACACCCGGGGGCTGTGTGTATGTCATGATATAAAACACAGTCTGAATTAATTATTTAGTATGGTGCAGCCCACTTTGACTTATAAGCTATAAAAAGCCCGCCTGAGAGAGAATTAATTATTGCTGGAAATAACATATAATTACAATGTTGCAAGGAAAAGATAAGAATTAATGTGCCAGGTGTAAGTAGATTAGACCAATTTGACAGAAATGAGCAACTAAAGAAGAATTTATAGATGAGAGCTAGAGCCACTGCACCCAGAGTGACTGAAAAGCATTACTGTGTGACAGCTGCTTGGTGGCTTATATGAAATGAGATATTGGCTTTAGTTTCGTTCCTCTCAGACAGGTCCCCACATCACAAATCTGACACCAAAATGGAATGGATTGAGAGTCTCAGCAGGGAAGTGAGGATTGAATAAGCAGAGAGGCTGAATTACACTAGTTTCTCCTATGGGAGGAATCCCCTCAGGTATGGGTTGAGGCACATGGAAATACTGGTGGGGCAGTTATGGAGCTGTTTGTATTCTGCCTGCTGTCTCTGTTCTGTGGGTATAGGACTCTAAACTCTGGAGCTGTCAGTTAGCTCCTTACATGAAAACTGCACTCATCCAAGGGAGATAAAATGAAGTGAATGCAATGTGAACTTTGCTATTGTAGCTGGAGAGACAGCGAGGGTTGGTGTGAGGGAGGAAGAGAGAGATGGGATGAGGAACAGAGGCAACATTTATGGTAGAAAGGTATGAAGGGCTCTTCCCCAACACTGGCACTACATAGTGGTTGGGTAAGGGAATGACCAATGCTTTTCTGTCTTGGCACCCTTTGCTGAAAGCTGCTCTGACCCTATACTTGTCTGTCCCCTTCTGGTCCTCTGGCTGGGTCACAAGTTGAGTTCACCCCTTCTTGGAGTATGTTAAGAGCCCAACAGAGGGTAGTTCCACTGCCCAGACTTCACCTGGCTGAAGTCCTAAAGTCAGACTCTGGGATGTGGGGTCTTCCTAGTTTTGAGTCTCTAGTATCAGAGATAGACTTTCTGGCTCCAGCGCCATTAGTGGGTAGGGAGGGGAACCTGGGCCCAACCTCTCCCCTAGGTTCCGATCCGGGGCCCAGAGATAGGCACTGAGTCCTGCAACCTGGAGTGCTATGCAACTGCCTCCCTGGATCACTTCCTACCAGTCTCCCCACACAAGCAGGAAAAGCAAAACTAATAAACTCCACTGTAGCCCAAATGTTAGGGGTTCAGATAAAGTGGAACCCAAATCTGAACCATTCTGGGTTTGGGTTTTGCAAAACCTTACTGTCATTTTTTTTGCAAAAGCCAAATCCAACTATCTCAGAACATCTCTAATATTTAGCAGACCTGGGTGGTTTATAGTTCCACAGCCAAGCCATGTGAAATTTACAGATTTTTGAAGTTTTGATACAAAACCAGGTTAATTTTGATGGTTTTGACTGAACTGTGCTGTGAGTTTTTGGGTTAGATCCCAAAATTCCAAAAGAAACTCAAGGTGCTGAGACATGATATTTCTGAGAATTGCATATTTCTTCTTAATAGTTAACTGGGGTTAGTTTAATAGCAACACTCATATACAGAGCTGAGTTTTGATTTATTGCTTCACGGAGATTGCTTGATATAATGTATATTATGGCTTGAATTGATCCACTGTGTTCTGATTCTGTGTTGTGCCATGTGAACTCATGACTGATTGATTCTTTTGAAAATTCACAAATTCCAGACCATTATGGATAGCTTGATATAGAGAGAGAATGGAATGCAAAAACACCTTTGTCTATATTATTTAAAGTTGTAATGACAAACACAAAAAGTCAGGAAATGGGAAGTTAACACTTTTAGTAACATTCTCAAATTATTTTTCTATTTTCTAAACAAACTGCTATTCACATAACCAGGGATAGAAAATAGTACATATCCTTAACATGGATAGGTTAAACCAGATGTTTTTTACTTCTGCAGCCATAATGTTGTATGATAGTGGGGTATTTGCTTTTACAGAACTTTTTTCTTTTTAAAGACAATCCATGCTTAACAATCTCTTAATTTCAGGTATTGCCTTTAATCTCTGAAGTCTGCAGCTCATTGAGATGAATGACTTCCCATCTCATCACGGTTAATGTTTGACTGTAGACAGTCTTCCAGTAATTTTCCTCACTATAGGGGAGCAAGAGGGGGGAGAACCGGGATTTTGCAGATTATTATAGAATGTAAACACAATGATAGGAAGTCACTGAAAGGGAGGACTCTCATTTTCCCTACATCCACAATTTACTTTTGCTAATGAGGTTAATATCCTTTTGGGAAGGATTCTGCAGTATATGTTTCAATTAATCATTTACAATTCCTTTCATGGAGGCAAAAGACTGAGAGCACCAGGCCCTATATGTAGTATAGAGGAATTGGATAATATCCCTTTAAATAATTTGGATATGCTCTAGTAGACCTCTCTGTTTTCTATTGCAAAAGCCACCAAAACCTAACAAAGCAGCTGTGTATATATGTAGCTAGGCCTCCTATGTTTGGGTATAGTTTGTAAACATAGTTATTGGGAATCCAACTATGTCTATGTGGATTCCCCGTATTCTTAATATTACATAGCTAGGATTCAACAACATTGTTGCCTGAGTCTTCTGGTCAGTCCAGGCCAGATACTGAGATGATGGACATTAAGGGTATGTCCACACTGCAATTAAACCTCCCACACCGCTAGCCCAGGCCAGCTGACTTGGGCTAAGGGGCTTGGACTAAGGGGCTGTTTAATTACAGTGTAGGCTTGGGCTCGAGCCCAGGCCCTAGGACTCCTGCTCGAGCCCAGATGTCTACATCGCAATTAAACAGCCCCTTAGCCTGAACCAGATGACACGAGCCAACCACGGGTATCTAATTGCAGTGTAGACATACTCAACGTGAGTTAAAAAGCAGGTGGGGCTTCTTTAACATCTCTTTAAAAATCTTAAATTCCCACTAGACCAGGGGTCGGCAACCTTTCAGAAGTGGTGTGCCGAGTCTTAATTTATTCACTCTAATTTAAGGTTTCGCGTTCCAGTAATACATTTTAATGTTTTTAGAAGGTCTCTTTCTATAAGTCTATAATATATAACTAAACTATTGTTGTATGTAAAGTAAATAAGGTTTTTAAAATGTTTAAGAAGCTTCATTTAAAATTAAATTAAAATGCACAGCACCCCGGACCGGTGGCCAGGACCCAGGCAGTGTGCGTACCACTGAAAATCAGCTCGCGTGCCGTCTTCGGCACGCGTGCCATAGGTTGCCTATCCCTGCACTAGACATACTCAGAAGTTACTTTTAAAAAAAATATTCCACTTACTTCTTGAAAGCAAACGAAGGCACCAAGCTCTCAATGAGATATAAGTTAACACGAAGCATTTTTCAGATTTTCTTATTGTGGAGCAATCATTTTAGTGAAACTCCAATCCAGTTACTGCTGAACAAAATTGGTGGTTTCACAGTGACAAGTTCTTGCACGTCTGCTGTTCTGCCATGCACAGGCGACTGATAATGAAGATAACTGAAAAAATGAAGAATAAGGACTCTGTGCATATGTTGTCTTACTGCTTCATTTAACTGTTGTTTTCTTGTTATATTTGTTGGGGTTTTTTTCGTTAGCTGAGCAGGCAAGCAAAGATCCCAGTTCTTATGGAATTTTTTTGAAATTCTACACCCACCCAGAAGCCTTTTGACTAGATGACTTCAGTCATGTGTTTAATACCTTAATGATTTTACCTAGCACCCTTCAGCATCAAATATCCTAAAGCACTTTACAGATGACAGGCCCAATATTCAAATGCAAGTGAAAAGTTAGTTTATCATTAAAAAATCATGACTCAGGTGACAAAAAATATGAGATTTTAAAAATATAATACATTTGGGGTTCTTTCTATTGCTCTTCTGGTTTTCACGTCTTTAGGGAACACCTGTGTTACATTTCCAAGCTTTATCTTGCAACCATGAGGGCTAGAAACAGTGTGTGTGGGGCGGGAGGTGGGGGAGAGTTAATGAAAGCTGCGATTCCTGCATAATCACTTGTCTCTAGGATCTGAAGTCCAGATTTTGAATGATATTTAGGTGTTGCGACACCTATATGATTTAGGAGCCTAAATCTCATTTGCAGATGGGATTTAGGCACTTAGGAGCCAAGGTCTACTCAATAGTTAATGGGATTTAGTGCTTCAGGCTTTAAGAAAAACACCAGCTATTGCAAGTCTCACAATAAAGTCACAATAGTCGGCAAAACTTCTAGCTGGCAAAGTTCCATATTGGGGAACACAAATGGATATTGATAACACCTTTAGTCTCTAGTGGTCTTTTGAGTGTCCAAGTGAGGAATTTTGGTAATTAAGCTATTTGAACAAGCTTTAAAAGTTGTCTCCCTATATAAGTGTGTGTGTGTGTATGTATATCCCTACAGACAGAAGGGAATTCATGTAAATACAGTAACTTCAGGACCAAAGTTGCCCTGAACCCCAATAGGACTAGAGCTCTGATTTTGGCTCCACTTGCCACAGCAACAAGAACTCACTTTTCAGAAAGCAGCTAACAGAAATTGGGAAAGGTCACCGTAGGCCTCTTGAATGAGTCTAAGGTGAGGGAAGCTTCCCCAAGAGGAGAGGCAGTAAAACGTTTGGGAGAAGCCACACTGAAGTTTGGGAGAATTACAGGGGGATTGGAGGTCACATCTAGTGCTCTTTGCTTATCCTCTGCCAGCTCCCAACACAAAGGATGTAAGACTCTGGATGAGACTAAAGGCCAGGCCAGAGCCCCTTATCAGGACAGAGGGGTACTTCTCCGAAACAGATGGATCTCTGCCGCTAGCACGGAAGACTAAAGTGGTAAGAGTCCTGGGTAATCTTGTGCCACAGTTTAGAGGAGGCTCCACAAGCTCATCCTTGCATGGGGGCTCAGTGGTTGCTAGCTGATCTCCACCCTGCTTTCTGTGCCCTCACTGGATTCCCATACTCATGTCAATGGCTCCCATTGTTGAGTCAGGCATTATTTGGGAAAGATTATGGCATTTCTGCTCTTGTGGTGCTTGGGGGTGGCATAAAGCTGCACCAGAGAGACTGTGCCTCTGGAGTAGAGTGAGGGCAAGGCAATAACCATACCTCCAGCCTGTCCTTTCCCTGCACCATTGTCAGCACCTTGTTGCTCAGGGATAGAGAAAGAACTCTGGGCAGTCAGGGACTGCTAGGATGGGAGATCCTCGTGCAGCCATATTCCGCCTACATGCTATGGCCCCAACCCTGTAGTGTGATCTGCATGGAGGCAGATATCTGTCTTTATATCTATCCATTTATCCCAGTACTGATAGGGCCCTCATAACCCAGTATCTGAGCACCTCACAATCATTAATGGATTTTATCCTCCCAATGCCTCTGTGAGTCGGACATATTATCTCCCTTTCACAGATGGGTCTCTGAGGCAAAAGATTGATTAAGTACTTGCCCAAGGTCACACAGGAAGTCTGGATGACCCAAGAATTGAATCAAGGTCTTCGGAATGGTAGCCCTGTCTACGAGCCTATCCTTCCTACTTTTTTAGAGCGCGGGGACCTATGCAATTTTCTAATGCACATTGAATAAAAAAATTCTTCAAACATGTCAAAGGCACCTCATCCTCGCTGACAACTCAGGCCATAAACAGCAGCAATTTTTAATAGAATGTGCATTTAGTTATCTGAGAGGTAGAAGAGATTTTGACAACATGTGATAGCTACTGGTATTGCTGGTCTCACATGACCCAATAGATTTTTTTTTTATTTTTTGCTTCCAAACAGCCAAATAGATTTTTTTTAAATCTTCAAAAGTTTCACCTTTGAGTGGAGAGAGAAAAGAAAATTCCACCGCAGACATTTTTGAAAACCCTTGTAATGAAAATGATTCCTCAACAAGAACTATGGGGTAATAGCTGTGATGCTAAATGCCTCTAGAACTGATCCTTGTTATGTGGATGGAAGGGTCCTTCAGGTGTGAAAGCTTTTTCAAAGCACAGGAACCACTATCAGACTGATAAAGTGGAGTCCTTATAATCTTACCCTAAATGTGGAGTGACTATAAGACTTAGCCTGGAGCTGGTGTAAACCTTTCTGGAGAACTCTGCGCTAATGAAGTGGAATGATAGGAATTGTCATCCAGGGTAGGATCAGGAGTGCCTCCAGTCAGGTCCGGCGCCAGGGTTTTTGCCACCCCAAGCAGCCAAAAAAAAAAAAAGCTGCGATCGCGATCTGCGGCACTTCTGCGACTCTACTGCCGCCGCTTCTTCGGCAGCAATTCGGCGGCAGGTCCTTCCCACCGAGAGGGAGTGAAGGACCCGCTGCCAAATTGCCGTGGAAGAGCCGGACGTGCCGCCCCCTTCCATGTGCCGCCCCAAGCACCAGCTTGCTAGGCTGGTGCCTGGAGCCGGCCCTGCCTCCAGTCAGTGATTGCTGTCAGAGACAGGATACTCAGCTACTTCAAGGAAGGTGGAAGAGCCCAGAAGATTGTTGTGGGACAATCTGCTCCATCATGTTTCCTCCTAACCCGAGTAGTTAGAGGTTGGCTTATGCCCAGAAGCACAGGGGTTTAATCCCTTCTCAAACCATTATCTTTTTAGTATTTTCTATTGTAACTCTGGATATTTCTGCTACTCAGATAATGTCTATTCCTACTAAACTCTTGGCCTTAATATTCATATGCCCAATTTAGGGATTGATTAGTAAAGGATACACAGCGTTCTAGACTAGAAGATTTGTTGGCTTCAGCAATAGTACAGAAATAGTATTTAAACTGCCAGTTTATGTTGGATGGTGGTGGAAAATGCACCAAGAAGGTGGTGGTACACAGAGGCTACAAATTTACTCAAGGGGTTAACATAAGCCAGTGCAGCCCCCGAAGTGTGTGGTGTTAACAGAGTAGGGGTCATGAATTGAATTATTAGGAAATGTGCTGATTCAGCAACTCTTCTAAAAAAGCACCCCATCAGCAGATGCTTTTCCTAACCTGCTCTGTGAATAGTGTGTGTGTGTAATGTTCAAAATCAACTCCTTCCTAAGCTTTGGCTTTACTAACAAAGAGAAAAACAAAGATCATCTTAAACCTCGTCCCCAGGTATGGCTGGTTACTCTAGAATGGCACAGCCCCAGCGATCTTCCCCACTTATCTCTCTTATAACCAGGGTGGGGGTAACAAGTCATCTCTCTCAGCGAGTCAGCAGATCCCACTTAACCCTTTCTCAGCAGGATCAACCCCCTGCTGACGGTGGGGGATGTTTGGGGCAAACAATGCAAGCCTCTTACATTCCCACTGGTGGTGCACTCCTGTAGATTCCTGAGATTAATTTAAGATGCCCCACTCACTAACATACCCATAGTTGGAATCTTGATGGAAATACTGTCCGTGGTGTTCTGGGGTGAATCCCTCATGGGGTTACCATGGGTTTAACTTGCACAAGAAGATACACTTTATATTACCCCTGTGCCCTCTCTGCTGAATTTAGCTCACTGTATAATATAAAGCCATTCATCTGAAAATCTTAAAGTGATTTAAAAATGATTTGCACAACACAGAATGGTTTGTTAAAGCCTGGGCAGATCAGGTGATTCGCTCATGGTCACGCACAAAGTCTGTGGATGAGCTAGAAATACAAACCAGTAGTCCTAACTCCCAGTCCCCTGTTCTATTCCCTAGGCCACGTCCCGCCATGTGCCTGCATTTCTGTCTGACCTGTGTTGCAATAACTCTGGAGGCAGTTTGTATGTGCTGTGAATTTTGCACTCAGGCATGCACCATCCATAGACAGAAATTTTATATGTACACTATCAAGGTTTCACTGACAAGGAGGAACCATATGGTATTTTGACAAGTTTGCCCTGTAGAGACAATATATTTTAGCTAGATGCTCTCTGGCGAGATTATTCTGTGATGAAGCACTGATGAGAGGCAACTCTGGAAAGAAATAAACTATGGAGAGATAATGGCAGCAGAAAATAAGTGTGTGGCTGGGTGAGTCTTCATATATGAAGAAGTTCCTTTTTGGTGCATACAGCTGCTGAATAAAGAGAAACTGCAGCACTGTGACAGGGATGCTTTGCACGAGGGAGCAGAGGGCAAAAGATCCAAGCATCTATTACTGACGCCTTCAAGGGAAGATGGAGAAGAAAAACAATGGAAAGGCAAAGTATGGTTTGCATTATCTTCCTGGCAGATATTCCCAAACTGTCTATATATATTTAAAATTCTTTTCGGTATAAGTTGATAAAGAATCATTCTCCCTCCTTGCCACCATGACAGTGCATTTAATGGGCTAAAGCAATACATTCCTAGATAAATGGTGTGTTCTGCTTTCTATACATTTTAAATGTCTCATTTTATATTCCCTCATGTGTGTCTTACCATATGCTTTTAAATGCTTATTATTTAAAAAGGGATGGAGGGACTGCTTCATAAGTCTGAAAACTGATTCCAGCCTCTCTCTCTCTCCTTTCCATTCACACACCTGCTCTTCCCTTCATCTCTCCCAATCACTACCTGAGGCGAAAATCCCATTTACACGGCTGCTCCACTCAAGTCTGATAGGACCTCATTCTGCCCAGCCCTAATGTATATACTTACATTCTTCCCCACACCTTCCCTATTGTAATGCCTGTGCAAAGGCCACATAGGATTGCACTCCTTGCATTCAGGGGGAGTTGACCAGCCACTCAGAGGGTCACAAAGGGATGCAGTAGAGGGCACAGAGGCTGGAGAGGTGTTCTACCTCCCAAAGCACAATGTTCCCCTGTGCTACCCCCAGTGAATCTTACGGTACATTTACACTGCAGCTAGCACCATGCGTCCCATTCCAGGTAGACAGACACTCACTAGCTCTGCTCCATCTACTGCACTAAAAATAGCAATGTAGTAGAGAATAGCACAAGCAGTAGCTCAGGTTAGCCACCTGAGTGCAAACCTGCCCAGACCCCTGGGCGTATGCACTTGGGCACCTAGCTCAACATGCCTTGCTACCCCTGGCTACACTGCAGTAGCGTGAGCAGAGCAAACGTGTGGCTGTCTGCTTAGGCTGCGGAAGTCCCCTCCCATCTACAGTGTAGTCATACCCTTACCATGAGCTGTGCATTAGAGGGGAACACATTCTCTCCAACTTTTACTAACCCCTACGTGTCCCTTCAGGGCGCTGCAGACCTCCTCCCCTACCTCAATCCATATGCAGCCTCCCATATCACATGGCTGCAGCTGTGTGATGAGTGTACATAGGGTGCTTCTTCAGCTACCCAGTGTGCCTCACTGCCAAGCCGGTTCCTGTGGTTCCTCTTTCATCACATGTACCTTTGCACCTCAGTTCTCCAGCAAGCAGAACATGACACAGGCAGTGCTACAAGAGAAGACTTCTACACAGCTTCTCTCCTCTGCACAGCTCACCCTCCAAGCTCCCCCCCCCCAATTTCTCCCCCATTATAGATTCCGAATTACTGCTAATTGTATCATTAGCCCAGCAATTACCACCCAGGTGTTTGTAATCCTCCAACAGAAAGTATTTAATTGCTTCCAGCTGAGCCTGCAGTCCTCTCTGTGCTGTAGCAAATTCAGTGACCACTGTGCCACAGCTAGCACTCAGGTGCAGGGAAAGGGTCTTTGCAGAGTCTGTCTCCCTTGCATACCCATTTAGAGTCAGCCAAAATCTGGCCTTTGGGGCCCACACTTGCTCCCCCTGAAGCTGAGGGGAATTTTGCCATTGGCTTCAATGGGAGAAGTCATGTTACATGAAGAGCTTTGAGATACTTTGATGAATGGAAAGATGCACCATTAGTTCACATGATTATATTATTGTGAATTATATATGTATTAGGATGACCAGACAGCAAGTGTGAAAAATCGGGACAGGGAGTGGGGGGTAATAGAAGCCTATATAAGAAAAAGCCCCAAATATCGGGACTGTCCCTATAAAATCGGGACATCTGGTCACCCTATATGTATATATGCAATATTACAGCATCTCCAAAATGGTTAGTCTTACTACTATGTTATGCTTATAGCAAGTGTAAAATGTTCAGTAAAACTTTGCTGGTCATTGTAAATTATATTTAAGGGAGGAAAAAACTGAGATATTCAAAGTGACTAAAGTTTAAAGCCTTACATTTTACAGTGATACTTAGAAGAAGGTATGAAGAAGGTGAAATCTAGCTACCAACTTTAAAGTCACATCTGCACAGGCTTTAAACAGCAAGTACTTGCTATATAGTGGAGTCTAGCTGGTGAAAGATGCCTAGGAGATATGCTGAGTCACCACATCCCCTGGTTGGCCTGTCTGCATGCCTTCCTTGGCTGGCTTATATTATGGGCTTTTTGGGGGGGGGGGGGCTAACTGAGACCCCCCTTGTTGCAGTAGACTGTTGTGGGAAGTTTGCATCACTGCATTTCAACACCCACTGGACGTTTTGCTGATGGGGATCACGAAGGGCAAAGTAGGGCCAAAGCTGAAGGAATAGATAAGTACTGGCAAAAATGTAGTACCTAAATTCATGGGAGCTACAGGTACTCAGCATCTCTGATCAGTGGTTGATTATCCAATGGGCGCAAGAGGCCCCAGCCAATTGGAAGCCCCTGGAAAAATGGGCACCCCAGCAGAAATCCACCACAAGGTGGCAGAAGCCAGAAGCCCTGGCAGAAGCCATGGGGTGGGCAGGGGAAGCCCCAGTGCCCCGACCCAGGTCCCCGGCAGAAGCACCGGGAAGCCCCAGCACCCAGACCCTGGCTACAGCTCCGGGACTGAAGGAGCTCTCACTTTCTGCTGCGGCCACAGGACCATGGCGGGGAGACAGAGCTTCTCTGGTCTTGGGGCCACAGGGAGGGTGGGGGCGCAAAATGGGGCAGGACCATGGACGAAATGGGGACAGGGCCGTGGGGGAAGGGGCAGAACGGGTTGGGGCCTTGGGCGGGGCAGCAGGTGGAAGGGGCAGAATGGGGGCAGGACTGCAGGCAGAAGGGGTGGGGCGGGCGATGGTTCTGGCACTGGGGCCCCCCCAATGCTCTGGTCCTGAGCCCCAGGAGACCTTAATCTGCCTCTGTCTCTGATAATCAGGACAATTTCTTAGTTAGGTGCCTAAACAGGGGTCAGATTGAATAAATGGTGCTACTCTTTCATGCTCCAAGAGGAATCCTGTGCCTACAGGAGGAGGAGGAGGCTATGCTTTGTCTGTTGTATGTGATTCCTGGTGTAGGTAATAGCCAGTCGTTTGAAGGCTTCCACCTAGTGTGAGAGTTATGGGAGAATTCTGTTAGTGCTCAGTTCACCCTTCTCTTCATCTCAATTCCTACCTGAGCTAATTGAAGCCTTTTCAAAGCTGGCACAGGGATCACCATGACCTGTTGTTCTTGGTGACATCACTGTTCATTCTGCAGATGTCGCTTGTCTGTTCCCTCAGCCTCTCATAGCCTCCATGCAGGGCCGGCTCCAGGCACCAGCCCTCCAAGCATGTGCTTGGGGCGGCACCTGGAGGGGGGCGGTGCTCACCCGGGTAGAGCGGGGCCGCGGCTGGGCTTGCCGCCCTCCCCCCGATGCTCCCGCCGGCCGGGAAGAGCGGGGCCGCCCTCCCCCGGCGCTCCGGCCGGCTGGGGAGAGCGGAGCCGCGGCGGGCTCGCCGCCCTCCCCCCGGCGCTCTGGCCAGCCGGGGAGAGTGGCCCTGCGGCCGGGCTCGCCGCCCTCCCCGTGGCACTCCGGATGGCCGGGGAGAGTGGGGCCGCGGCCGGGCTTGGCGCCCTTCCCTGCAGCGCTCCCCGCCGGGGGGCGGGGGGGGCGGCGGGAGGCTTTTTTGCCTGGGGCGGCAAAAAAGCCAGAGCCGGCCCTGCCTCCATGGCAACTATGGAATTATCTCAAATGATCTCTAACTCAACCTTTGCCGTTGAGCACACTTTGGATCTGATTTTAGGGACTGGGGAAAGGAAATGTTAAAAATAGATTGTTGTCATAGTCCAATCACCATCTCATCCAGAAGGAGAACAAGGCCTAATCCTCACTGTCAAGTTGGTAGTCCTCTTTCTACAGTCCTTTCTCAGACTCTTGGACACAAAGAGGGCCTAGGTTACATTGGTCTCTACCAGGATGCAGAATCCAAATGCAGAAAGCTGAGCCAGTTTAGGGCCAGCATTCTTGCCTGGCAAATATTACAAATTAGGGATATTTCTATGTATCTGTCATAGGTATATGCCCCCCATTACTGCTGTATCTGAGTGTCTCACAGTCTTTAGAGTCTTTGTCCCCACAAGACCCCGGTGAGGTAGAGAAGTGCTATCATCCCAATTTTATAAATGAGGGACTGAGGCCCTGATTTTTAAAGATATTTAGGCACCTACAGGTGCAGATAAGCACCTAGTGTGATGTAGGCATTTATCTGCATCTTTAGGTGCCTAAATATCTTTTAAAATACCTTTAAAAATCTGGCCCTGAGTCATTACACCATAGGCCAATATGTCAGCAGCAGGAATTACAAGTTTGTAGAAGGCATCCTTTTCCTCATTGATTGGATATTTTCACTGGAAAACTGAAACAAATTAGTTTGCCTGTTTATAACTCTCACTTCCCCCCCTCTCCACCTCCCCTTTTAAATGTCACTGTTTGCAGTGTAACTGACATCAGGAAGGTGTGCTGAATAGCATGTCCTGCATGGAAATATGATAATCTCTCTTCAATATTTGGCAACTAGTATCTATTAATTAAGAATCCATCGTTTGTACTCTGTAATTATATTTATTAAACCCTCACTCATATCCTAACTTTAATTAGTTCCTGCTAATTAATTTTATCAAATCCCTCTAGATTCATATCTTAAGTAAATATTGAGTAGCCCTACACTAATTATTTCAATCAATGTGGAGTGCATTTCAAATAACTATGAATAGTTCCTAATCATTAAATTTAATATAAAATAATGTTCTGTGTAATAAATTTGGAAATGCTGAGACTTTAAAATAAAGGAAAATGAAGGATTAATGTAGTCTGAAAATACTGATTTAGAAATTACACTGGGTCAAATACTGCAGTCCTTACTTATGTAACCCTTCTGCCCGTCAGAGTTGTCAGCAACAAGGGCCGGGTTCAGTATCTAGGGGTTCCTTTTCAATAACACAATGCAAAACCGTCTCAAGCCCCCACCCAGTGACCTGGGACAATTACATACCGCCCCCCCGGGCGCCTCTAAGAGGCAATACTTCCCCTCTCGCAAGCACAGAGTCTGAGTGTAGCAAAAGCCTTTTAATAAAGGAGGGAAACAATGCGGCATTATGTTGGGGAAACACCACTAACAGGATTCATAACATAAACCATGAGCAAAAGACCCACCCCCAAGTAAGTTTGGCAGTGTCCTTTTCCCCTCAGGGTCTTAAGTCCAGCAACCCAAGATCACCCCTCCCACAGTTTCTGCCCTTGGTCAGTGCAGCCCCCTAGAGTTCAGAAGTTCATCTGCAGAGTTTACCTCCCCCTGCCTGGGTGGAAGTGGAGAAGGTATTGGGGGGGGGGGAATCTTACATGCTCCTCTGCTCAGGTTGACGGGCGATTGCCACGCCACTCCATGGGGTTCTGCTGCAGTCTTCACCGCCAGCCGCTCTGCTCCGCCAGCCACCCTGCTATCCGCTCTGCTCCACCAGCTGCACCTCTCCACTAGCCATCCTGCTAGCCACTTGCCAATTTGTCTTCAGTCCCCCCCCCCACAAACACTTAACACAGCTCTCAGTGATTTTAGCTGGTAGTGGGGGAGCCTCAGTGCTGGTGCACCACTAGCCCAAAGAGTCCTGTGGCACCTTATAGACTAACTGATATATTGGAACATGAGTTTTCATGGGTGAATACCCAGATGACATGCATCTGACAAAGTGGGTATTCTTCCACAAAAGCTTATGCTCCAATACATCTGTTAGTCTATAAGGTGTCACAGGACTCTTTGTTACTTTTTACAGATCCAGACTAACACAGCTATGCCTCTGATACTTGACACTAGCACCAAAATAGGTCAAATGCTTAGACCCAGGTATCAATGATGTCAGCTCTGCAGCATGTAACACAACTCCTAATGGAGTCAAAATTAGCTCTGTTGTTGCACAGTAGAGAGGGGATAGGTAAGACTGGTGTTTATGGCCCTCAGAGAGGTCTTACACTGCTAGGTATACATACATGTCCCCAGCCTCTCTCAATTCAGTGGGTTTTGGAACCCATGTCCCTTGCCTAGCAAGTGCTACTTATTTGAGGGCGAGTCCCTCCGTCATAAAACACCAAGTACAGATCTACTGTCCTTGATTCACATAACCAGGATAACAACCCTTTATTACTCCTGCCCCATAACAAAGAGACTGGGGATCCCACAGCAGCCAAAGTGACCATTTCGGCAAGCAGTCCCATCATGCTAGGCAGGGTGGGTGTGCTCATGCAAACGAGATCAGCTCCTGAAGTCCTTTTCCACAGCTCACCACCACCAGTCCTTTTCCACAACTCACCATCACCAGGGTAGAGCCCATTCTGACTCTGCTTACATCTAGGCAAATAGAAAATGGGAGTTTTGCCATAGTAAGGAATGCATGATACAATATGGCTTAATATTGTTAAGACACATTGAGAAGCTTTTTCTAAAGATTTCAGAAGATTTCCAGATTCAAAAATATGTGAAACTGGATGAGACATTTGTGCATTGCTTCATGGCCTTCTATAACGCTCTATTTCAACAAACAAGCACTATTCTGCTTCCCATCATCCCAAGACTCTGGTGTTCACCAGCTTCAATAGACTCAGCATTGCCAATTGCTTTAATTCACTGATTACTGCCATCTGATCTTTAGCTCCCTTCCTTCTTTCACCGGGCTACCTGCTTTCATCCTCCAGATGCTTGCCTCTACCCTTTCCCCATCTCCTATCCCTTTGTTTCCCTATTATACATATCCTCAGTCCACCATCCTCTCCATTCTTCCAACCTATCCCACTCACATGTGCTCTAACACTTCCCTCATTCCTATCACCTCAGTTCCCCAAAATAAATCCACCATGAGCCTATTAACACCGAGTGATGGGGTGCCTAAACTCTGCACCAGACCGGAAGGAGTTAAGGAGTTGCTTTGGGCTCAAGTAGCCCTACCACACCATACATGCAAGGCATGTCAAACCTAGAGGATGAGTTCAAAAGGAGAGAAGCCCAGAATAGTAAGAGGCAGCTCTGGAAGGAGGGAAGACCTCTAGTCATCTCAGATCCTGTGGAGAGGCCTGACAGAGGATGGAAACTGCTCCCATGCATATGTACAGTCTGAGCAACTTAAGAGAAAGGCAGGCTGGACAATAACAATCACCTCAGGACACTTTCTGGTGGTCAACCAGAGGCTATTGAGCAGGACCATGGCTTGTCCAAGGCCACCTGGAGAAAAAAAGGCTGACAGCTCATTTGGAACTGGTTGTTAGTTCCTCTGTTTACTTGTCTTTCTTTTTGTTTTCTGGGAATCCTGGAAGGGGTAAACTCCAGAGGAATTCAGCCAGAGGATTGAGTTTCTGTCCTCAAGGTGGTGATGAGAACCCCCCAACCCATACAACAAGAGCCTGAGTGAGTACATCACCCCAAAGAAATGATGTAGAGGTACTAGGCCCTTGACACATCTAGAAATGTCTAATGGAACCATCAGGTTGTGCATAGAAGAGGCTTATATAATCGGGTGATGCTATGACAGTTACACATGTTGTGCCTCCTCCACTCCCATTTCCCTCCTATTTTTTGGTATTCCCTTGTTGTGTCTTGCCCACATTTAGATTGTAAACTTTCTGGGGCAGGGACTCTCATTAATTTGCTGTCTGAGATACTTGCCCCACTTTTGGATGTTAGAAAAATTAATTTGTTCATAACCATAGCCTTCCTAATGTTCTTTGCCTGTGGTATTGTACAAGCCTTCACCAAAGCCCAGCCTCTAAGTAAAAGGCTATTTTGTGATTCCTGGGCAAAAACCTCAGGGCTTCTCTGTATGTATTCAGCCCTTACTCAGGCAAACTCTCACTTAAGTTAAATCGGGAAGCCCATCCAAGAATGATTTTCCTGAGGAGGAAGAATGTATCGATATTAAAGAAGGTGTGCTAAAGCAACAGCAGCTCTGCAGGCAACACTGCTGGCAATCAGTCCTTTCTCACTGAGAGTTTTTTAGCTTTTTCACACTCTTCTCTATGAGTCCTCTGATTTTGGTACATGAGGTAATCTTTTCTTTGTTACTAACCATCTCCGAAAAGCATCTGGCCATGTTGCTCATTGAAAGTGCTTATGGTTTTCTAGGTCAGCCTAACCCTCTTACTAAAGAAAATAGGCAAAGCATATTGGAATTGAAGTACTAAAAAATGAGTATGCAATCAGTGATGTTAATGTTTTGTTTCTTACATATGAGAGTCTTTTTTCATTATGTCTAGCATGCTGGACAGTAAATACACTATAACAACTCCATCAACCGTTTCAGAAGGTTCTGGCAAACAAACCCATCTCCTTCTTGGTTTTTTTTCCCCTTTCCACTGGCAAATCAAGGGATATTATTTGTCTGAAATCAGCATCCACCTCCTGCAGCGGTTTCCAGATAGTTTATTGTCTTTCTATGAGGCTTCATTAAGCAGGCATAGAAAAAAAGTTACCAACCATCACCTTTCTTCAGCATTATATTTACAAAGAACCAGCTTTATATCGCTCAAAATTGCTGAAACATACAATACAAATAATTAGTAAAAAAAAAATCAGTATTAAACCAGGAGATGCTCTTGAGAGTTAGGTCTCGTTTACATTGGCAACAGTGGAATGCCACTGGTATGAAATAAGCTGCAAAAGAATGGCCAAACTGATAGCAGATTTTGCATGAAGGGCCAAATTTTTAAAAGCCCAATGAATAGGTGAGCTGTGTGAAATGCATGTAGTGTTGAGCCTGCAAAGCTTATATGTGTGTGTGTGTGTGTGTGTGTGTGTGTGTGTGTGTGTGTGTAAATGGGTATTTACATATGCAAATCGGGATGAATGCAAAACTACTTGCTTGTGCACACAATTAATTTGCTCACACAAACACCTAGCTCTGTGTGCAAATGTAGTGTTTTGTAGGGGTTCATGCATTTGGTGTGCCTCACCTTTTGCACAGTTCTTTGAAAGAGAGCCCGGCAGTGGGACTGGGAACCAGCAGGTCCAACAGGACCCACTGCCATAATATTTGGAGCAGGTAAAATGTCCTGTGTTGCGGGCGGGATTGGGTGGGCAAAAAAACAAACAAACCCAGTCTGTGGTAATTTGCAGGAAAACACAAAATCTCTCATCAGTTTACCATGTAAAAATTGTATCTCAATTTAATTTATATATATATAATATATTAACTGACGGGGGGTTTTTTTAGAAGCATGGGAGGAATCTGTCTCTCTTGCTGGATCTAAGGTTTTTGCGGGTGGGAGTGGGATAAAAATGCAAGAAACAATGCGGGTGGGAATGGGTATTGTGGGGTGGGATGGGAGCAGGGATTAAACAAAAATAATCCCACCAGGGCTCTACATTGAAAGTTTGGTCCACAATGGTGTAAAACAGGGATCGGCAACCTTTGGCACATGGCCCGCTAGGGTAAGCACCCTGGCGGGCCGGGCCGGTTTGTTTACCTGCCGCATCCGCAGGTTTGGCCAATCGCAGCTTCTACTAGTCGTGGTTCGCCGTCCCAGGCCAATGGGGGTGGCGGGAAGCGGCGGCCTGCACATCCCTCGGCCCACACTGCTTCCCGCCACCCCCATTGGCCTGGAGGGGCAAACCGTGGCCAGTGGGAGCTGTGATCGGCCAAACCTGCGGGCGTGGCAGGTAAACAAACCGGCCCGGCCCGCCAGGATGCTTACCTTGGCAGGCCATGTGTCAAAGGTTGCTGATCTCTGGTGTAAAAGATTGCATGACTCGTCCTTTTACTTAAGCTGCTAGGAAGTATTGTGAGGCAACGTGCAAAACAGAGTACCTGTAAACATTCTCCATCCTTATTAGTGTTACTGTAAGAGGCAATAATCACATGACAGAAAACAGTCAGCTACATGGTGATCCTCTTATGCACCTTTCTAAAATCTCACTGCAGCGTGGGACTGCATTCAGAGCAGCTCATGCAGACTGTGTCTTGCCAAACCCATGATGGCTGAAGAGCAAGAAATCTCTGTCCCTTTGCTGAAGACTGAAATAAAAATTGCATTATGTGAGATCAGGTCCTACATATCAGGTCCTTGTTCTGCCCATTAGTTTACACGTATCCTGCGTTGTCTGGGAGAGAGACTGGGTGACCTAGTGGATCTTTTCTAATATTGATGATTTAGTGAAACTATAGGTTAGACTCTTTATTATCTGTGATGCTCTAAGCCTTGAACGCTGGGATGTGTGTATAGAATTTTGTACAACAGACACCCCCCTCTGCACCTTGCTGGAACTCCAGGAGGATTGATATAAATCAAAGTGATTTAAATCACTCAAGAATCTTAGATTTAAATAGTCCAGTTTTAATCTTGGTTTGCATTTGTACTTTTTAGTTAATTTCCTAAAATTATGAACCCTTAGTAACCATTAAAACATGTTGACTTGTGACTAAATATAGCCTTTACATTAGATTTGGTACTTCTTTTTTGCTAACCAGGAGGATACACTATATCTATACACATTTATTTAAGTAATTATCTAGCTTAGCATACATTTATTCAGTTTCTCAATTTTTGTATTTTTTATTGTATTAGAAAGGTGGGAATGACATTTCTTATTTACTAGATGATTAATTTTCTACTTGTCATTTGTGTGAAGATGCATGGATGGAAATTGGAATTCCACTAAAAATGCACAAAAACAGCATTTTAAAATAGTTTCTTATTCGTCAAATAAAACAACCTTAAATGAGCTGGATACATAAGAAAAAAAGTAAGTTTATCAAAGCATCTTTTGCATTTCATACTAACTGATTTGTTAAACAAAGGAAGTTTTATCTGTAGTTAGTGAATTGAACTGATTGTTTCCAGTCACCTTGTTCTAGTTCTAAAATCTTGAAGGACAAGGTAGGGTGACCAGACAGCAAAGGTGAAAAATCGGGACGGGGGTGGGGGGTAATAGGAGCCTATATAAGAAAAAGCTCCAAATATCGGGACTGTCCCTATAAAATCGGGACACCTGGTCACCCTACCTTGTCCTTCAAGATTTTAGAACTAGTTGCTCTCATCCTCTCACACTTATTCATAGACTGGAAGAGGAAAACAAGATTTCCTGCTTTTTCAACTCCTGATCAGTTTCTCACCTTAGAATGAATAAGTCATTGAACTGAAATGAAGAAAATATTCTCTTTGCTCCTGCTGAAGAGGCTACTGCTGCCAAAAGCTGTTTAACTTTTCAACAAACTCTGTTTCCAGGTGCTCAGCCAGTGACTTCCACCAGTTCAGTGCTTTGATTTTCTTTAAAACTTTGGCAGCAAACACATGCTGCTTGAATATTTTTTATTTAATTATAATTCAGGCCTTAATATAGGCTGTCATAATTTCACATTTAATTTTAAGTATATTTGGTTTTTAAAAAAAAAAAATACATTTAATCTAACTAAAATATCCCATTTACATTTAAAATACCCATGCTGCTGGAAATAGAGATTCAGCTGGGTATTTGCTACTCTGGAACTATGTGCTGTGAGACCTAGGTTCCCCCTCTCTAAAACCTCCACTCCTCAAAAGAAAGAGTCTGCAGTAGAAACACACTGCACTGCAGCTCTGGCTTCACATTTAGTTTGTGAAGTGCAGAATGGTTTCTGCTGTTTCCTTAATTATTATCCTTTCAAATCTTCCCTCAACAGTTAGATGTGCCATCTGATGGGCAATGTGCCAATGTGCCTGCAGCATCTGCCTGTGTCACACAAAGCTACCTCCCTTTCTGGACCGCTACCTTTTAAATTGAAATGGAAGACTAATGAGAAAAGGGCTCATACAAGTGTTTTCCACTTAGCAGGTGCCTGTCCCTGACCTCCTACTCCCCATCTTCCTTGCATCCTCTTCTCCCCCAATGTGCGGCTTGTGGTATGCTGCTTGCTACACAGATGTTGCTACCATGCTATTGCATGGTTATTTTTCAAGTAGCTTCTCAGAACAGATGTTCCCATGTGTGTACCCTCCTTTCTCTGCTGCCACATTTTCTATACAAACAGCAGATTGCATTGCTACAGTCCTTCCGATCCAGGAAGAGAACAAAGATCAATACCAATGATGTTGTTTTGCTTTTCAGGCTGTTTTGCAGTAGGGTGTGGGGGCCTTGGCTTCTCTTTGCCCTCTTTCCATCACCACTAGCAAAACATTTTCTCTCCATCTTTCTTGTTTCCCATCCCTGTTTCCTGCGTGGGTCCTTAATTCCATTATGTAGTAATCAAGGTATGCATCAATTTTAATGTTGAATGTGTCTCTTTCCAAGCATCACCTAGCGGCTGTTTCTTATTTGTAAGTTAAACAATATGCGTTCTGGGACTTGTTCTGAAGGGAGAAGCAGCATAGCAATAAAATCTCATTTCCTGCCATCTGTCTCCTGCATATCCCTTTATAGTCTAACTACATCACAACTTGTATGTGAGCCCAAATGTTACACTGTTGGCAGTGATGGACACTTATGGTAAGAAATCTCTGATGAGTGGAAATATTGAAAGAAGTTGGCATATGGAGGAAATACACCACAGAAAGTGAGGGCTGGGTTTTTTTATTGCTAACATGTTGCAGATCAATAAGGCTGGGATTGCTAGTTAATACCAGGACTGCTGAAGTCTATATAGTTCTCTGTACGTCACAGCTGAGGATATAATAGGCAAAATAAAGGAAAGAAAAGAAGCAGAACCTCAGAACTGATTATGTTCCAGATACTTCTGAGAACAAATTAATTAGGGTGGCCAGATACAAACTGATCTTCTTTGACTGATGGAGGATGGAAGACATTTGCTTTCAGACCAGGGCTGGTGTTCCAATATGGTAACAGCAAGCGATGTGCCATTTAGAAATGATGTGACCACCCTGACTTCTATCCTCACCGTTCACTGAAAAACACTGCTTTCCTCTGGCGGGACTCGCTGCCTTCAAACATATAGCAAAGCTGTAGCGACTGGAGGTTAAAAGAAAAGTTAAATTAAATCTTTGGCCAGAGGCGACAGTCATCCAATTTCCAAGGATGAACACTCAACCCCATAATCCCAGCTGTGAGCACTCATATTACAAGTTTAACACATATTCATGCTCAGTGTTGCAACACCTAACTAATTAAGAAGCCTAAATCTCACATTCAGAAGGGGTTTAGGCACTTAGGAGCCAAATCAGTCAATGGGATTTAGGCTTCTCAATGCCTAAATCACTTTTGAAAGTGCGATTTAGGCTCCTTAATTATGTGCTGCAACACTGAGTGCAGCAAGGCCTAAATGCCTATAAAAATCTGGGCCTTTGTGACTGAATCAAACTAATCGATTTCAGCCACTGCAGCTAACCCAGTGGCTGTTGTTATTATTAGTATGGGTAGAAAGACCAACATCTGCAAATAATTGATGTTCTTGTGTGGCAGAAGTCCTGCAAATGGATGTGACCGCCCTTCATGTAGTGAAAATACGGTAGTGCTGAATGGTGCTAATGACTTCCAGCAAGAAGGGCGTCAGAGCCAAAGATAATCCCAGACTTTATTAAAGTCAAGTACTCTCTTTCAGCTCAACAGAAAGAGCAATCAAGCCCCTTTATATAGTAAAAAACAGCTGCAGACAATGAGGATGACCACCCGGGCCACACAAGTTGATTCTTAACAGGGGTTTCCCTAGTTGCAAACACAGGGACTAGGATCTTGGCTGTAGTCTGTATATTGGAGGCAGAAAGCCAGGAGAAGAAGCTATGAGTGTGACCCTGAGGGGAAGCTGTGAGACAGGATTTCTTAGGCACACAGTTTGCTTGAATGGCAGGCATGGGATTTCTGAGAAAGGAAACTCTCTGCTGCTGGTTGTTTCTACTGTGATCAGGGAAACAGAACTCTGCATTTTTTTTGTAAATAAACAAGAGGATGCCGACTCACATGACTGATTTCTCCTCCTAACCGAAACAACCCTGAAAGGCCCCAAATACTGGCTAACTCCTTCAGCCAAAGGGGCAGCAATACTATCATCTATTTGAGGGCCCCTGGATAGTTCATCCCAGAACAATGCCTGCTTAATATTATGGCCACGCTGCTGACTCTCTGTGCTACCCTCTGAGGAATATAATTCTGCTGAAAGTCGGAGGCAATCCACTGTCCAGCTGCATAACGCCACATATTTTCAGATGGTCGATACCTGAACGCCAGTACCTCTACCCACCCCTGACAGATACTGGAGGGGCCTGGCATTTTGTTATACTTTGGCAATGCTTGCACATCTTATCAAGCCAATAAAATCTCACTGAACTGAACTGTATTCCAATTCTGCTCTCATGCAAGGATGATAATTTAGATACCACCTTTACCTGAACATATAGCTTCATGGTAAGGTGATCACGGAGTTTCCCTCTCTGCACACCTCACATTAATTCTGTAGGGACTCTAATATCCTGATTAGAGCCTGTTAGGTATTTAGAAAAAATGAGTAGAAAATGTAGCAGTCATAAGTTAGAACACATTAAAGCGGTTTAATGTAAATGTAACTTTTTTGTGTGTAAGAACTGGCTGGAATGTCAAGGCTATATTTTTGGAGATATGCTGGACATTTTAAAATAGACACAGCTCTGGTAAGCAGGGTGTGGTCAGAAGAGTATGGTGCTGCTGAAAGTGTGTTTGCTGGATTATGCAAAAGTTTTTATAACACGCTGCTGTTTTAGACAATATCCTGGCCTGGGATGTAACAAAAACTGAAAGATTTTTTCAAATGATCTTTTGCCACCTGCAGAGTTCCTGACAGCCAAACATTCTGTATATCACTTCTTGTATAGCAGAAGTTCACACTCAGACAACGCAGTCCTGCGAGCTGTTGAGCATTCCCACTGGGATCCAGGCGTGCTCAGCACTTCATAGGACTGGATTCTTGAAAAGCAGCCAACCCCTTAGATATGCACAAAAGACATGGGTGATGTGTTCCTATTTTCTTCTCCTGATTCTCTCAGGAGTGTTTGAGTTTCTCTTCTCTGCCAAGATCACATCCTGGTGATGGGGAACCCTGGTGGTCCAACCTGAGATATTCAGCCTGAGCGCCTTTCATTGTGCACCCTTAGCTCCCATTGATGTTAATAGGAATTACATGGGAGCATTGAAGGGTGAATATACCCCCAAGTAACAGAACATACCGTAGTCCAATTCTGACCTTTAACAGAACCTTCTTTGTGATGCAGGATTTTCAGGTAAAACGTTGATTGCAGGTGACTCCATTTGCGGGATCTGGCAGGGTTCCTGGTTGAGCTACAAAGATCATTGTCATGGTTTAGTGTGCTCATTCCTGCATTTCTCAGCTGATTGCAGCTGCATACACATTGTGGCTTCATGAAGCAAAAAGCAGTTTCTTTCTGCCGTTCAAGCAGATTCCTTCTCTCAACCCCAGTTCTTTTGGAGAACCTACCCTGGTGAATTCCCCTCCACACACATACCCAGTAACAAACATGGCATGGAGGGAAATTTCACCAGATTCTAATATGTGTTTAATGATTCACATACCTCTGAAAGGAAATTCACTGGTTGTATACTAGAGTTGTAGAGACAGCCTAACAGTCATCTCATGGTGCAGACATACAGAGTGATTTGGATTGCTTGGTAAGCTGGGCCCATTTAAACAAGTCTTTTTAATCACAGATAAATGCAGTTACGCACCAAGGTTTCAAACTGTGTAGGCTCAAGTCTCTGTTCTGGCTGATATGAAGCAAGGAAGTGAACTTGGATCCCAGCTGAATGCCCTGATCACTGGAACATTGGCTATTCTGGGGGGGTCTCTCATGTGCTTTTTCGTTAATTTCTTTTTCTAACGGTGTAATTTTCTGCTGAGTGCCTTACCCACCAGGCTCTAGAGTCAGCTTCTCTCTCTCTCCCTCACCTGAGCTGCTCCACTTCGTATAAATACTGAATATTTATTGGGCAACAGAGACTAAGTTTACAATTCAGTGGTTAGGGCAGCCACCTGGAATTTGGGAGACCCAAGTTCAAGTTCCTGTTCTGAACGAGTCTTCCCCCAACTTCCACTCCCAGTTTCCTCTTCCCACTCTATTGTTTCTACCCATCCTCAGGTTGAGCCATACTCCTCTCTACATTTGTCAGAAAGCTTCCTCCTCCATGCTGGCTGGGTCTAGTAGGGTGAGTACTGAGAGCACAAGAGAGCCAAGCTCTGGTGCTCTCGTTTCCTGCATCTGGATCCAGCCCAGGGCAATTGTAAGGAAAATCCTGCTGAGCCTCAGGTTGGAGCATGTGAATAGAATATCCCCAACACAAAGACCCCTTCCAAATTTCAAAACCCTTTTCCAAAGCTTAGGGGTGCTAGAACTTCTCAAGGAAAAGGTCAACGTAACTTTTTAACATGGGCAAAACAGTGTATTTTCCCCTAGCTTCATTCTTGGAAATGGCTGAATCATTTTGGCTGAAATTTTCCCAGAAACATTCAGCCCAAAGCAGACACCAGGCATGTAAAACTTCAGCTCAAATGGTTAAAGTGTAGCAGGACTGTATGTGATGGAAAACAGGATCTTAATAAAGGGAAGTGTCGGGCAACCTTAATAATAGGTGGTGCTACTATAATTCTGAATGTGCATAAATGTACATGATTAGCATCTTAAACTGTTAACTCATCCAGGAGGGCAAGAACTGTCTGTCTGTGTTTATACAGCACCTAGAACAATGGGACCCTCTTCTTGATTGAGGTCTTCAGATATTATCATTATGCAAAAATGACTCCCAAGGAGCTTATCTTGGTTCCTGGACTGACAATTTAGGGAAAGGTGTGTTGTCCCTGGGAAGAAGAGGGGCCAAGGCAGACTCAGTCTGCTAGGCAATCCGAAGGGAGAGAGGAGAGACACTGTATTGAGTGATGGGCCTGGGGGAGGATAGCAGGGTACTTAGATGGTCACCAGTGCACCTGCTCAGAGGAGGAGCAGCAGCTTCTGAGACAAAGGAGGTGGTCAGAGTCAAATGACTGACAAGTAAAAGTCTGGGAAGAAGAGCTTGCCTAATCGGTGGGAAGGTCCTCAGTGAGGTTCCCACCTCACAGGAGCACTCTGAGTGAGGAGAAGCCATTTTGGAAGCATCTGGAGCCAGCCACTGAGAGGGAAGGACTTGCTCTGTGGTGAGCTCCTGGCTCCCAGGGTGCATGCAGGGTACCTGGAAGTACCTGTTTGAGGTGACTCCCTGTTTATAGAGTATTGTTGGGAAGACTCCCTACTAATCAGGCTGAGTTAGCCCTCCATCTCCTTAGATAAACTGGTTACTCTTTGGCAAGTACTACTCTGCCTGCTGGTTGAGGGCTGCTTAGGATTTTTTAGGATAGTTAGTGTAATTTGCACCTGGTTCCTGCATCCCTTTTATGTTGAGGGGAAATCTTGGGAACAGAAGCAGCCTGACTCCTTTATGAAGAGGATGCCTGCCAGCTGCAATTGTCAGCCCCCCTGCAGTGGCTGAAGAGTCCAGGTTAATCTCTGAACGTGGAGTTGTGAGAGCACTGTCTTTTCGCTAGATAGTCAGGGAAATTGTTTGGGAGACCTCTCCGTTTCCTGAACTGTATTCTCAAGCCAGGTGGATTTTATTACCTCCTGCCTTTTAAACCTGTGGAGGGACTTATCTTATCCCACACATGAGTCTTTTGGGCTGTACTGAACCAAGTAAGCCAAGTTGCTTATTGCTGCCATAGGCCCTGACTCCAGGGCTGGAGCTTCCATGGAAAAAAATTTGTGGGTGCTTGGCACCCACCGGCACCCAGCTCTTCCCCCTCCCCCCAATGCCTCCCACCCGCCTAGGGGGACCAGATGACAAAGATGGGGGGGGGCGGAGCAAAAAAAACCACACAAAAAAAGGCGGAACGCCTCCCCCTCCCCCACGCCACCAGGCGGCAGTGGCACAGCTCCGACCCCCGATACACCCCCAGCTCCCCCATCCCCTCGCTCCCGGGCCCAGCCTGGGCTCTGAGCTGTGCAGCCGAGCCACGCTCCTGCAGCTCCCGGTCCAGCCACTCCCGGGCTCCGTCGCACCGGCCCCGCAGCAGAGGCTGCTTCGCTCCGCCCCGCCTGGGACACTCGCCCCCGCAGCCCCGGGCAGCCCCTCTCCGGCCGCAGGGAGCTCGGGGACCCACCCGGGCAGGGGGCGAACCAGGCAGCCAGGCCCGGCCCCTCCCGGCAGGAACGTGTCCTTCCCACGCGTGTCTCCGCCCACCCAGGCCCTGCCCGCTGCGCACTGCCCCTGGTCCCATTGTGCTGCCCCGGGGGCTGCAGGGCTGGAGCAGCCTCCACGCTGCACTCCCGGCCCCAGCCATGGCCCATGTGCAAGCCTGGGAGGGAGGAGGAATGCCACGTGGTTGGGGAAGAGGCGGGGCCAGAGCGGGGATTTGGGGAGGGATCCAATGGGGCAATGAGGGGGCGGGGCTGGGGGCGGGGCCAGGACAGGGATTTGGGGAGGGATCCAATGGGGGATGGAAGGGGCGGAGTTGGGGCGGAGGGGGTGAGAGCCCCTCCGGGCTCCGCCTGTGAGCCGGAGCGGAGGGCAAAATTGCTTGTTTGTCCAGTGTCCCGACCGAACATCGGTTGGGATGCGGGACAAACAAGTAAATATCGGGACGGTCCCGATAAAATCGGGACGTCTGGTCACCCTACACCCACCGGCAACCCCGCCAATCAACTCCTCCTCTCTGCTGTTCTGCGGCATGCAGGAGGTGCTGGGGGAGGGGGGAGGGGAGAAAGGGAGGGGAAGGAGCGGGGAAGGGGCATGCTCAGGGGAGGGGTGGAATTGGGTGGGAAGAGGCGGGGTGAGGGTGGGAGCTTGGAGCAAGGGGTGGAGTGGGGGTGGGGCCTGGGCCAGAGTGGGGGTTGAGCACCCCCAGGGTAAGGAGAAAGCCAGCACCTGTGATTGTTGCTACAGAAGATATTGTTGTCACAGGTCATCAAGGGCCCCTATGAAGTACCTGTACCAACAGGCATTTAAATTTTACTCTTGCTATATCAGGTTATGAGACTGTGGGAATTCGTGGGTATTATCAGCATGGGCACTAGTGACCCTGAGAATAGTGTTTTACCCTGTTATGTTATATTGACGGTGCTGTTTAATATAATTACTCTGAATATATTGTGCGTGTTTGTGTTAATTCTTGGGTGTCTCCAATGATCTAGCAAGTAAGTGGGGGTTACCCTGTGGTCAGTCTCTAAGGTGTCATAAGTACTCCTGTTCTTTTTGCGGATACAGACTAACATGGCTGCTACTCTGAAACCTGTGGTTAGAATGTTCCTTCCAAGCTGCCCTGATGACCCTGCCAGGAAGAGATGGAGGCACTGCCAAATAAATTCATATAGGAAGAAAATAAGGAAGTTACACCCAACTGAGCTGCAGGCGGGATCCAGATGAACCCGGGACTGTTCATCAAATCCTGTAAGGAGATTGGCATTAAAGGAGGTAACCAGGTGGATAAGGGTGCTACACAAATAATAACTAAGGCTACGTGTCAGTCACGGATTTCGTGACTTTCCGTGACCTCCATGACTTCTGCAGTGGCTGGTGCTGGCTCAGGGGCTGCCCAAGCCAGGCAGCCTCTGGCCAGCAGCAGCAGTTTGGGTGTGTGGAAGGGGTCTCAGGGCTGGGGCAGGGGGTTGGGGTGTGGGGTGGCGCTTACCTTGGGGGAGGGGGACTCCCCGGCTCCCAGCGGCATGTCCCTGCAGCTCCTATGCAGAGGAGCCAGGAGGCTCCGTACGCTGCCCACGTCCATAGGCGCCTCCCCACAGCTCCCATTGGCTGCGGTTCCCAGCCAATGGAAGCTGCGTACCCAGTGCTTGTGGTGGGAGCAGCGCGCAGAGCCCCCTGGCCACTCCTCCCCCTAGGAGCTGCAGGGACATGCCAGTCAGAGCCGGGTAGGGAGCCTGCCAGCCCCGCCAACCCTCCCCCCACCAGCACCAGCGGGGGTCTCAGGTCATGCACCGCCACCTGCTGCTACCTCCCAGCATGGGTCCTTGGCCACATGCCACTGCCCGCCCCCTCTCCCCAGCACCAGCGGGGCTCCTGGGTCCCCCAGCACCCGTGGCGCCCCCGGCCCGCCCCTCCCAGAATACCACAGGCCCAAGTTTTAGTTAGGGATATATAGTAAAAGTCATGGACAAGTCATGGGCCATGAATTTTTGTTTACTGCCCGTGACCTGTCCATGACTTTTACTAAAAATACCCATGACTAAAACGGCCTGAATAATAAATAATAATAGTGATGTATGATATAAACTGTAAAGCATGTCCAATGGTAGAATAAAAAGCACCACAACTTCCTGACCATCATATATATAACTTGGCCAAAATAACTTATTTTGTGTGGATAACAGGGAAAATGAACAAAACATTCACTTTCAGTCTCAAACTTTATTTGGTAAATTGCAGTGCAGAGAGGATTTTTACAAGTGAGTTATAAATTCTTGATAGCAGGGTCTATTTGTAATGGAAACGCTGACAGACCCTTAGTTATTGCAGCATGTGCATACACCTCTATAATTAGTTTGCTGCAGTCACCACAGACTGCTTTGCATCAGCTTTATTAGCTGAACATACAGTACTTCAGACATCCAGAGGCTTTTTGAGTGTGTGTCCACAGAATTAGATCATAAACAGGCTGCTGCCTCACACACTTACTCTGGGGCACTGTATGATCATTTCCTTTATTCTGACAGTAAGTTAAAAATGAGACCATCTTTTCCCCTGTGAGTGTAAAAAATGTTTCTAGGAAAACATTCCATCTGACCTGTACCAAGCAAATATGCATTTCATTAAAAAAATCTTTAATTTGGGATTCATGACACCATTGGGAATTTGTACTGTTTGCTGATGTGGCAAGCCGAATTCTGCACCCTTCACTTCAGTAGCTGGGAACTGGGCATAGGCCAGTGGCCTTCTGACAGGCTGTATCTCTGCAATGGGGAATGAGGCTTTCCCCATTGGCGCTCATTCTATTGGTCTGCTGTGGTCAGTTGAATTTGGAGCTACTTAATAATAATCCCTTACATTGTGCTTTTTTATCAGTAAATCTCAAAGCATGTCATAATCTTTAAAAGTATTTACCCTCACAGCACCCCTGTGAGGTAGGGGAATATTGTCATCCCCATTTTACAGATGGGGAACTAAGGCACAAAGAAGCTAAGTGACTTGCCCAAGGTCATATAGGAAGACTGTGGTGGGGTAAGGAATTGAGCCCAGGTTTCCTGGGTCGTAGGTTACAGTCCTAGCCACTTGATCATCCTTCCTGTCTTAAAAGGGTTATGTACATATAAAACATTCTCTTTTGGGGGGGCCATGTCAGGTAGTTAGGATGATGAGGACATTGACTGGACACAGGTTGGCTCAAAACTCAGTCTAATAAGTCTTGTGCCAAAGGTGCCTTGTGGGACAGTGAACAAAGCAATAGCTTTTAAGTTAGGCAAACTGAGTCCTAGTCCAGCTCTGCTTCTAGTTTGCTGTGGGTATTTCTACAGTGGAACTAAAGATGTAATTTCTACTGCGGGTAGATGTACATGCACCCGTGTCCTAAAAACAGCAGTGTAGTGCCTTGGGCTAGCTGCTTGAATACAGTCCAATCTTAGGTATGTACTTCGGTGGCTACATGGCTATTTTTAGTGTGCTAGTGCATATACATATACCTGAGCTGGAAATTACATCTCCACTGCTGAGTAGACATACCCTGTGTGGCTTTGGATCAGTGCTTCAGGGTCCCACTCTGAAAATATGGACTAATGATACTTCACCAGCTTCATAAAGCACTTCAGATGAAAAACCTCTATAAATATAGTGTTACTTATTACAGTAACTATGGAAATAATAATTGTTGTGGGCAAACTGCGTTAATTAATAATTTGGAATTTGTGCCCTCTGTTCTACAGAGGGAATAGAACACACAGATATAAAATGCTGTCAGAACAAAAGTATTACTCAAAATGGAATGCATTAACAACAAGAAACCTTCTAAAAATATCCCAGTATAATGAGTGGGGTGACTAGTGCTGTACAAAGATGATCCAACAGAGAAAGAGGAAACATTCCAATACTGTCTGAACAAAAAGTGCTTCTAATGAAGGAACATATTTCATCTCAAGCACCTCAAGATGTGTCTAACCTTAAGAGTTCCACTAATATTCCTGCACTAGCCACTGTAGAGGTGTTTGTAACATTTCAGTCCTCAGCTCTCTGAGGATTCTGTCACAACTGAAATGAGCAAGAGAGACACAATATCAGATCAGTTGTTCCCAAGAGATATTGGGATAAGACAATAACCGATGGGCTTTCTCGGCCTCAGCTAGTCCAGTATTGCCCTCAGGTACACAGGCAGAACAAGCAGTAGCACTGAAAGATTTATTGAGGCTGCAAGGCTTGCAACTTTTATTTGGGTGGAAATGGCATGCTCTATGGAGTAAAGTTTTTATTGCTTTATATGTTTCTTCTCCCCAGTCCCCACTATCACTATTCTTATTTCTTTGCAGTTTTGTTCAGTGTTATAGTGTTACCCCCTGGAAATACAGAATAGGGAAGAAACATGGACTGTCACCTTTATGATACTACTGGAATGCTTCACGGCCAACATACAATATTAACTTGCACAATGACAAGGGGGAAAAAATGTTTGAGATGCATCCATACCAGCTGAGAGCTGCCTGAAATAGTTCTGTGTTGTGCTGACAAGGAAGTGATAGCCGGAGAGGGTCCCTGTTATCCACCTGGCTGCCGCTGGAACAGGTGTTCATACTTTCCCCTATAGGATGCTCAAACAGATCAGACACAGTGCTTAGTCTTTTAAATGTCTGTAGTGCAGGTTTATTTTCACCAGGCAACAGTTCTGTTACCAGAACGAGTTCAAATAAATAAATAAATCGGCAAATACTTTTATATCTTTAGTTCAGCCAAATATTATATTGAAGAGTCTATTCAGATAACTGATTATTTAGCCTCTAAAATGCTCTATGGCTCAAACTTCTTTCAAAAACTGTATTCCATTATCCACTTCTTCAACAGCTGGTACCTGATTCTCCAGTTAACATTCCCAATTAGGCTAATCACTCTAAAACTTTAGAAGAAAAAGGACACACTGTAGGAAAGAAAACAACCCTTTATCTCCTCCACTTATTTTCTCTTCTTGGCAAATAATTGAGCTATTTAACCCTGCCTGAGACCTCTCCCAAAGGAGAGTTCAATGAACTATGGAGAAACCTAAATCCATATAATCCAATATTAGCAGATTCTTTTCCCTGTGCGATACTGTGACATATCTGAGTTATATTAAATATGATTATTTATTATAATACTCCTATATAAAGCACTTATTGGCATTTTATATGGGCATCCTACAAAATTAAACGTACATCAGAGCCCAGATGTGCAAATGTTCTTAGGTGCCTAAATCTCGAGCCTTCCAAGGGCTTCAACACTAAGCTTGATAAGTTTATGGAGGGGATGGTATGGGATAGCCTAATTTTGGCAATTAATTGATCTTTGATTATTAGCAAGTAAATATGCCCAATGGCTTGTGATGGGATGTTAGATGGGGTGGGATCTGAGTTACTATGGAGAATTCTTTCCTGGGTGTCTGGCTGGTGAGTCTTGCCCACATGCTCAGGGTTTAGCTGATCGCCTATTTGGGGTCAGGAAGGAATTTTCCTTCAGGGCAGATTGGCAGAGGCCCTGGAGGGTTTTTCGCCTTCCTCTGCAGCGTGGCGCACGGGTCACTTGCTGGAAGATTCTCTGCATCTTGAAGTCTTTAAGCCATGATTTGAGGATTTCAATAGCTCAGACATAGGTTAGGGATTTGATACAGGAGTGGGTGGGTGAAATTCTGTGGCCTGCATTGTGCAGGAGGTCAGACTAGATGATCATAATGGTCCCTTCTGACCTTAAAGTCTATGAGTCTATATCCCAGTTTCGACACCATTATGAGTCACAAAACTGCTGCTGACCCCTTAGACACCTAAACTCACTAAATGCCTACATTTTCAGGATAAAAATCTATGTTTTGGCCTCTGGGCACTGTCCTCAATGTGGCCTTCACATGCCTATCGCTCACCTAAATCCCAGAGCGATTCACAACTAGGGGAAGGTAGGCATTCAGCAGCCTAAGTTGCATGTGGGGCCTGATCCGATAGGTGGCCTCTGAGCACACTTATCAGAGTGGGAGGAGGTGGTATCCACCTTGTAACTTTTAGCACAGTGGCAAGAACACTCACCTGGAATGTGGAAGATCTAGGTTCAAGTCCTCCCTCTCTGCTGGGGGGTGGGGCAGTGGAGAAAGGGATTTGAATAGGGGTTCTTCTACCTCTCAGGAGGGTGCTTTAACCACTGAGAGATGGGCTATTCTGATGTTGGGCTCCCTGAATCTCTCCTGTTGAAGTTGCTTCACTGTGGATAAACAATGAAAGAGTAATTGGAGCAGGAGGACTGGACCGTGGGTCTCCCCCACTCCCTCCCGGCCCGTTTCCAGCTCACTCGGCCCCTGTCTTCGGCAGCTGAATTCGAGCGGGAAGTGGAGGGGGCAGGGTGGGCTGCCACCCCAGCCAGGCTCTCCCTCAGGCAGCTGCTGCACTGCACAGAGTCAGTGACCCTGAGAGGCCATCTTCAGCCGGTGTGAGAAGCAGCTCCCTCCCGCTCCTCGCCTGGGCCCAGCTGCCAGGGACAGGGGCTGAACATGCTGTGGAGGAGGCACAGTGGGAGAAGAATAGGGCCCCCCGCAGGTAACTCTGGTGAGGTGGGGAGAGCACAGTGGTCCCGGGCTGAGCTCACGGCGGGGAGTTTGCTGGGCAGAGGAGACACATGGGGCAGTCACATGTCCTCCCCTTTAGATTGTGCCCCCACAACCCCCCCAGTATCAGGTGGCATGAGTCATCTATGCCTAGGCACCTCACTTGGCTGCATGGATTATACTGAGAATCAGACACAAATTTATTTGTGGTTCAAGTGAGGTCCATGATTGTCAACCTTTATTTCGAGAATGCACAGCTCCTGACTGTCACAAATTCAGACTTGAGCTTCATAATATTCCCAGTCTCCTAGATTATGTAACTATTTAATCTAGAGATGTTCCTATAGTCTAGTTATAAATTGCTGCATGATTGTTCAGTCCAGGCCAGGAATTAGGGACACCATATATGACACTATTCTTTCGACCTATTGACTGGATATTAGGACTTGCTGCTCCACATGTCATAATCAAGAAGTATTTACAGGCCAAGACTATGCCAGCTATGCTGCCTTGCTTGTAGAGGTCAGAGAATTTCAGCCCCACTCTCCAAGATGCCACCCCCACTATGGGGCTGAACATCTCATGGGAGAAGACCAAGGTCCAGAATCTTGGAGCCGGGCCACCAGAACCCTTGGTGCAGGTGGGTTTGGGTATCATGGAGAGCACTGACGAGTTCATCTACCTAGGCAGCAAGCACAGTTCAAATGGTTGCAGCAAACCAGATGTTTTAGGTTTTGCCACCACCTGCATCAAGTCCACTAATTGTTGCAAAAACTTTTTTGCACTCGGATTAAGTTCAGAATCTATCAAATCTGTGTACTGCCTGCATTGCTATATGGGGCAGAAACTCGGACCCTCTTGTAGACAGACTTGGAGTGGCAAAAGGCATTCCATATGTGCTGTCAGCACCAAACCCTGAGCATAAAGTGGTTTGACTTTGTGCAAAATGTCACGATCTCACACAGATCTGGCCTTCCTTTAGATGCTCATTATATTCAAAAGCGGCATCACATACTCTTCAGTCATGTTGCCAGGATGGACAAAAATACCCCAGCACATTATGCGCTCAAACTGTCTATCGATGTATAAAGGGGTGCATGCCCTGACTCTAGCTGATGCCACATACTGGGCTGTCCCAGTGATTTGTGGATTCGCAGGGTTGAGCTACATCTGGAAACTTCAGTACACAATGCCTGGTGCGATGCCATCAACTGTAGTCACTTTGTCAGGCACAATGGTCTTTAGTAGACCATGGATGTATGTGATTGCTTGATGTGTGGTGGCATTAGGTTGTGCAGACTGTTTAATTACCCTGTGAGGTAGGAAGTCAAAGACAATCATAAAGTACTATTTAAATCCAGCAATCTTGACAAAAAACACACTTTGAATCCACTATAACCTAGTCCTGACTCTTCTGTACCATGAGAGAACCTACACAGCCCAGAGTGGAACAGTGTATCTGAATGCCTGGCCAAGACTTTGGATTTAATGCCTAGTTTCAGGTTGTTCATGATAAATACCAAGTTGTGAAGTGCTGATCTGGATCCAAATTTCAACAAACACCCAAGAACCTTGAGAAACTTACAGTTCACCCCTGAATTCTGTGGAACAGGCCCACCTCTGATCTCATACCTAAAAATCTTCCCTACTAATAGAGTTTATTCCCTGCTGATCATCCATCTGATTAAAACCACTATCAGAGCAGTAGCAGACAGAAGGAGGCTATCTGCTTTACCTTACCAATTATAAGCATTAAGACTTCCCCGTTTTAACATTTAATGGGGTTCTCAAACACTGTTTCTGACAAGCAATAAGGGGAATTTTGGAGCATTATGACAAGCTACAGTCTTAATTTATGCTTCTTTTACCCCAGTGCTCATGTCAAATCCACTCCCTATGATAAGAACATGCACAAATTAGATATTATAAAGTCAAATGAGTCCTTTAAATGCTACTTCAAAACAAACAGATTGAGCCATGGCAATACACCCAATTACAAGTGGTTTTAAATAAAAAGTTCCTGAGGATCCACTGCCTCTGAGTAGCTCCTCAGGTGCTGAGTAAATTCTTTGTATCCCACTGAAACAGCTAGTCTTCTGAGATGCAAGAACACCCATCAGCTATGAACCAGTGAACAAAAAAGCAATTATCAGGTAAAAATCCCTATTTTTGCTCCTTTTCAGATTTCATACTTTTCTTCTGATTTTAGAAAGTACAGGAATACATATCAGTAATAATGGATGCACTAGAAGGAATCAAAATTAAGGGCAATTTGGGCCTGACATTTGAAGTTTATTTCCTTCCTTCTTTTACAATATACTTCCCCTCTCTTCCTCACCCCAACCAAAAGAAAGCTTCATTCTATAGTAACATACAGTGACAGAAGCAGAGCTAAGTCAATCACAGGTTCTTCAATTACTAGAACCTGTCAAGTCTAGCGAACATCCGTTGATGCTCTGACACATCAGTGCTGTTATTTATATCCTTGCTCACTAAACTTGTATAATTTTGGGTACGGTAAAGACTGGAATTAGTTCTTTCCTAAAAGCAGAGAGCATTGGTACTAATGGGATTCATGAACAAGCATCTTGTTGCTGTGAATATGAGAATTTTCCTTGTTAGATATATGGCCTTCAGGCCCAAAGAGCTAGGGTGTAATTAAGGAAAGGAAAATCTAGCTTGAATATAAGGGAGATTTTTGTAAAGGTGAGCTCTGTTAACCCACTAAATAATCTTCCAAAATGGATTCCTCACTTCAATGATTTAAAACAGGACTGTAAACAAAACAAAACAATAAAACAACCCCAAACTGGAAAATATACATTAGGGAACAATCTTGGGCTATAATGGGAATGGAATATGTTATCCAACAGATCTGATGCCTTGTTTCCATGATGTAACCTTGGAAAAAATGGGTTTAACTATCCCCACATGCATCCATGAAAAGGCTGAGGGTAAATCAGTGAATTACTGAGGAGATAACTCTAGGTTGTTTTATTTTGAGTAACCTTGGACCTGATCCAGCTCCCACTGAAGTCACCGGAAGACTCCCATTACCTTCAGTGGGTTCTAAGTCAGGCCTTTTATTAATAAATTCAAATGTCAAGAATGGGGTGAGTTTCTACTCAATGGAGCCTTTGTTTTGGAGGAGGCTGGGCATGCTATATGCTCAATCCTTGCTTGCGATCTCAAGGAATGATATCTAGAGACAGAGTCTGGTGATATTTGCCTGACCACCAAAAAAAAAAAAAAAAAAATCTGCTTCACCAACTCTCAGTCAAACTATTGAACATAATTGGGCTGGGGATTTGTAAAGGTAAAAGCCCCAAAATACACTTTGACAAAAGCACCTTTGTTTATATAGGGTATATCAGATTCCTTTAAAATGACAGCGAGTGGATAATTATTTTCTCTAATCTCTTTTTAAGTCCGTCCTCAAAAGTCACTCCTTCTGCAAAACTCAGCAATCCTATACCAAAATACAGACAGACATCATCTTCCTCTCCAAGTGCAAACAGATGGACATTATATCAAATGGACTGAAGGTAAATAATCCATTGCAATCAACATACTACATGGACTATGGTGAGAGACTGTGCCACGCACCCTCAAAGAAACTGAGGAACCACCTGATCAGCATCCTGTACAGCAGACAGGACAAGATCAAGAATGAGCTCTCAAAACTGGAGACTCTCATACAAAACCAGCCTTCCACACAAACTTCCACGTGGCTGGACTTTACAAAAATGAGACAAGCCATTTACAATGCACACTTCACTTCTCTACAGAGGAAAAAGGACAGTAAACTATCTAAACTCCTACATGCCACGGGGGCTACAACAGTGGTACCCTCAACTCACCTAACAATATTGTTAATCTATTCAACCACACACTTAGCCCGGCGGAAAAGTCTGTCCTATCTCGGGGACTCTCTTTCTGCCCCACCATCCCCACGAACATGATACAGTTCTGCAGTGATCTGGAAGCTTACTTTCATCATCTCTGATTCAAGGAATATTTTCAACACACCTCTGAACAGTGCACTGACCCACAGGAACCCTCCTACCAACACTACAAGAAGAAGAATTCTGCGTGGACTCCTCCTGACGGTCGAAATGACAGACTGGACCTCTACATAGAGTGCTTCCGCAGATGTGCACAGGCTGAAATTATGAACAAACAGCATCACTTGCCCCATAAACTCAGCCATACAGAACGCAATGCCATCCACAGCCTCAGAAACAACTCTGACATTATAATCAAAGGGGTTGACAAAGAAGGTGCTGTATAGTCATAATGAACAGGTCGGATTATGAACAGGAGGCTGCCAGGCATCTCTCCAACACCACATTCTACAGGCCACTATCCTCTGATCCCACTGAGGAGTACCAAAAGAAACTACACCATCTGCTCAAGAAACTCCCAGCTACAGCACGGGAACAAATCTACATGGACACACCCCCAGAGTCCCGACCAGGGGTATTCTATCTGCTACCCAAGATCCATAAACCTGGAAACCCTGGACACCCCATCATCTCAGGCATCGGCACTCTTACAGCAGGATTATCTGGCTATTTGGACTCTGTCCTCAGACCCTACGCTACCAGCACTCCCAGCTATCTTTGAGACACCACCGACTTCCTGAGGAAACTACAATGCATTGGTGATCTTCCTGAAAACACCATCCTGGCCACCATGAATGTAGAAGCGCTTTACACCAATATTCCACATGAGGATGGACTACAAGCTGTCAGGAACAGTATCCCTGATGAGGCCGCAGCATGCCTGGTGGCTGAGCTTTGTGACTTTGTCCTCACCCACAACCATTTCAGATTTGGGGGCAACTTATACCTTCAAGTCAGTGGCACTGCTATGGGTAACCGCATGGACCCACAGCATGCCAACATTTTTATGGCTGACTTAGAACAACGCTTCCTCAGCTCTCGTCCCCTAGCGCCCCTCCTCTACTTGCGCTACATTGATGACATCTTCATCATATGGACCCACGGAAAGGAGGCCCTTGAATAATTCCACCTGGATTTCAACAATTTCCACCCCACCATCAACCTCAACCTGGACCAGTCCACACAAGAGATCCACTTCCTGGACACTACAGTGCAAATAAGTGATGGTCACATAAACACCACCCTATACCGGAAACCTACTGAAACCGCTATACTTACCTACATGCCTCTAGCTTCCATCCAGGACACATCACACGATCCATTGTCTACAGCCAAGCCTAAGATACAACCAATAAATCCCTCAGACAGAGACAAACACCTACACGATCTTTATCAAGCATTCTTAAAACTACAATACCCACCTGGGGAAGTGAGGAAACCGATTGACAGAGCAAGATGGGTACCCAGAAATCACCTACTACAGGACAGGCCCAACAAGGAAAATAACAGAACACCACTGGCCATCATGTACAGCCCCCAGCTAAAACCTCTCCAGCGCATTATCAACGATCTACAACCTATCCTGGAAAACGATCCCTTACTCCCACAGACCTTGGGAGGCAGGCCAGTCCTCGCTTACAGACAACCACCCAACCTGAAGCAAATACTCACCAGCAGCTACACACCACACCACAGAAACTCCAACCCAGGAACCCTGTAGCAAACTTCACTGCCTATTCTGTCCCCATATCTACTCTAGTGACACCATCAGAGAACCCAACCACATCAGCCATACCATTAAGGACTCATTCACCTGCACGTCTACTAATGTTATATATGCTATCATGTGCCAGCAATACCCCTCTGCCACGTACATTGGCCAAACTGGACAGTCCCTACATAAAAGAATAAATGGACACAAATTGGACATCAGGAATGGTAACACACAAAAGCCAGTAGGTGAACACTTCAACCTCCCTGGACATTCTGTAACAGATTTAAAAGTAACTATTCTTGAACAAAAAAACTTCAGAAACAGACTTCAAAGAGAAACAGCAGAACTAAAATACATTTGCAAATTTAATACCATTAATCTGGGCTTGAATAGGGACTGAGAATGGCTGTCTCATTACAAAAGCAGCTTTTCCTCTCCTGGAATTGACACCTCCTCATCAATTATTGGGAGTGGACTACATCCACCCTGATCGAATTGGCCCTGTCAACACTGGTTCTCCACTTGTGAGGTAACTCCCTTCTCTTCAAGTGTCATTATATAAAGCCTGCATCTCTAACTTTCACTCCATGCATCTGAAGAAGTGGGATTTTTTACCCACAAAAGCTTATGCCCAAATAAATCTGTTAGTCTTTAAGGTGCCACCGGACTCCTGGTTGTTTTTGTGGATACAAACTAACACGGCTACTCCCTGATACTTGATATCAAAATACACTGTCACAAACCCATCATCAAAGAATTAAACAAAACAAAACCCAAACAACCAACACATGCACACACGCTCTCTGTGAGCCCACCCACACTAAAAGTATAACTGGATTTTTGTAATCAGATCATAACATCTGACCCAGTTAGCACAAATACAGCTTTCAATTGCACCCACGCCGCAGCTCTTCTGGCTCACAGCAATGTTTGTACAACCCCACCTGCCCATTGGCTAACCCTGTGAGAATCAGGGCAACTATCCCATATTGCCTAAGCATGGGAAATACTGTCCAGAGTACATGCCCACCGAGAAGCAACAGCTGTACCCTAGTATAGGGTACAATCTGCCCTGGGAGCAGATCAAAGAATGAAACGTTACCCAGAGAGTCATATACACCTATCATTGTGCTGGAGCATGTATATGTGAAAGGTGACTGTCTATGAAGTCGCTGCATTGTACACAAAGGAAATGTTGTCCAGTGGCCAGAGTGCTAGCTGGAGATCTGGGTTCAGTCCTCCACTTTGCAAAAGATTCCCTCTGTGACCTTGGGCAAGTCGGCTACCTCTCTGTTCTCCATTTGTAACATGGGGATAATAGCACTCCCCTACCCCACAGAATATAAATGTGTAAAAATTGTGAGGTGCTGAGATACTGTGGTGATGGTGGCCATATAAGAACCCTTGGTGAACAATATGGAAACACACTTTTCGTACAGGAATGCAGGTAAGATTTATAATGAATGGAGGCATTCAAAGTGGATTGTGTATTATTCCAGTAATAAAGCAGTATTATCCCTAGAACCATTCTGTCTCTCTCTCATTTCTCAGCACAGCTTCTGCCTAGAGCCTTCCCCGGTTTCCTTCTTGCCTGGTTCCCCGCTTTAATGTAAAGAAACAGTCCACCTATCCTTTCACATAGGAGCAAGGATGACATGGCCCTACTAAGAAGGAGCATTCTGATTTACTGCATGATTTTGGGCAGATCATTTATAATCCTTATATGCCTCAGTTTAACTGCATGATAAGCCTTTATAATGCTTACCCTAAAGCAGTATAGGTATAAAAACAGATTAAAAAAAAAGTGCTTGGAGATCCTCAAGCGGATAGTGTTATAGACAGTAAATAGGCAGTGTGGAGAACCATAATCATTTAAAACAATTGTATTCTCGTATGGATTAAAGACTTTCGTTAAAAAGTTTCTCCTTTTAAAGTAAGTGTGTGTGTGTATGTGTGTGTGTGAGTGAGAGAGAGGCTATTTCTTGAAAAGAAAGACCAGGGTTTACATAGTGTTTCAAAGAATTTGTCTGCACATGTGCTTGTCATCTCCCTTTAGAGAATCTATGCTAGATATAATGGAAACAGTGTCAAGGATGATGAAAATGCCAGCCTGTCTGTCAGTGGATCACCTTATGACAGCAAGTGATAAGCCTCCTAATGCTGAAGTGATGAATGTGCCCAAATGTGGACGCTGTGCTTGTGTGAGACAGCTGAAAACACAAATATGAACAAGTAGACATGAGGACATGCCTCTGGGGAGACCCCACTAGTTTTTGTATCACTTGACTGATTCTAGTATGCAGCACATTTTTTACCACTGAGAAAGATAAGTGTGCTTATCAATACAGCACCATGGATCAGAAAGAGAGTAGTCGGGAGGCAGGAATGCATCAATCATATCTAGCTATCAAATGTGACCTTTTGTATATGCTCTTCTTGCAAATGATGTTTTACTTTCCATAGCTTCAAATTTTCCATAATGCATTTGGAGTGCATTATAATCGAGCAATAAGATAACTGCAAGTAGCAATAGGTTTATTCAGACAGAAATGGCATATATTGTATACTAAGTGCCAAAGAGCAGATGATTTCATTGCAAGGAAGAAAGCGGGGATCCTATTTGTCACTGCAAACAAAGCTTAGTATGTAAGTGGGACATGATTTACCATGAGGTAAGCTTTAAAGCAAACAAATGAGTTTTCATAACAAACTAGAAAGGTGTGTGTGGTGGGGGGCATGCTACTGAAAAATATAAAAGTGAATTCCCCAAACTGAGTCAACGACACATTAAATATTTGCTTAATGAATGCTTGTTAAAGCTTTGAAAGAACCTAAAATACTTGTTTTATTTAGCTATTTTACAGGAGACAGTGTAATATATATTAATATATATCAAAATTATCCATCCTATTTAATAACAATACACATCACAAGGAAAGACATAGCAGTTGAACCACTGCAAGAATAAATTGGTGTATTATACATGGATGTAGAAATCCGTATTACAAATGGATATAAATATATTTATTCGTATTTCTTTGAGCAAGATGTTAATAAAGGGAACAATCCATATTATTGACCTGACTTTAATAATTTTTGCTTTAGATTAGCCCCATAAAACCACAAATCTCAGCAACAGCTCACAATAAGAATTCTAACTTTTGACTAAGGCTTCTGATCAATGTTCTAAACAAACAGAACCACCACTTGCAGTATTTTGGTCTTGAAAGGTAACAAGCAGTTTCCCAGTTTCTGATAAATGAATAAGACATTATTGATTAGGATGGGCATTAATGTGTTTGAACAGACAAAGCATATTCTTGGTTTAGAGTTATATCTTATTCCATAGAACAGAGCTGTAGTAAAAAGAACATTAAGGCTGCATAGTGAATTACCCAAAAGTCAGGACATGACAGAGTTAATGTCCATGTCCAGGCAGCCTTATCTCTGTCCTCTTGTGCGTACACAGTAAGAGATGGGGCTCAATTCTCAGCTGCTCCAGGTTAGAGCTAAGTATATGTGAGGAAAGGGGAGGAGGGAAAAGGTGCTCTCAGCCACTTTTCTGCCACATCCAAACCTAGAGCTAAACACAGGCTGAACTGGCTACAGGCAGAAGTTAGAGCAGCCACAAGCCTGCACCAACTGTTGCTAGATTGTAAGGGTCCCCTCTTATTCTGTCCCACACTGACTATGCCCCCTCTACACTCATTGGAATAGAAAACATGTAAAGCCCTCTGTGATGGTCACCTTTTGGGCAGCTTTAAGGTCACCACTGTGTGATGCTAAGATGGGCAAGATCTGGCCCCTATCACTGATCAGTTTTTATTTTTTTCACAGGATTCCTGCTGTGTTCAGCATGCAGCTTGAATGTTGTATGAGGCAGCTGTTCTAATTTCAGTTCTATCCTTGATATATATAGCATGCCCCTCTGCTTCCATTCACTGCTCACCGGGCAACCTTGGCTCTGAAGGAGGCATGGGTCCTGCAGAAAAATCCAGAGCCAGATTCTCAACTGATTAAGACAATGGAGCTGTGCAGATTTGCACTAGATGCAGTGCTGTTTTAGTATCCAATAAAGCTTGGCTTGTGTAGCCTAACCAAAAGAAGGCTGAGGGGAGATAGGATTGCTCTCTATAAATATATCAGAGGAATAAATACCAGGGAGGGAGAGGAATTATTTAAGCTCAGTACCAATGTGGACACAAGAACAAATGGATATAAACTGACCATCAGGAAGTTTAGACTTGAAATTAGATGAAGGTTTCTAACCATCAGAGGAGTGAAGTTCTGGAACAGCCTTCCAAGGGGAGTAGTGGGGGCAAAAGACATATCTGGCTTCAAGACTAAGCTGGATAAGTTTATGGAGGGGATGGTATAATGGGATAGCCTAATTTTGGCAATTAATTGGTCTTTGACTATTAGCGGTAAATATGCCCAATGGCTTGTGATGGGATGTTAGATGGAGTGGGATCTGAGTTACTACAGAGAATTCTTTCCTGGGTGTCTGGCTGGTGAGTCTTGCCCACATGCTCAGGGTTTAGCTGATCACCATATGTGGGGTCGGGAAGGAATTTTCCTCCAGGGCAGATTGGCAGAGGCCCTGGGGCTTTTTCGCCTTCCTCTGCAGCGTGGAGCACGGGTCACTTGCTGGAACATTCTCTGCATCTTGAAGTCTTTAAGCCATGATTTCAGGACTTCAATAGCTCAGACATAGGTTAGGGGTTTGTTACAGGAGTGGGTGGGTGAGATTCTGTGGCCTGCGTTGTGCAGGAGGTCAGACTAGATGATCATAATGGTCCCTTCTGACCTTAAAGTCTATGATTCTATGAATTGACAAAGGGGAGCACTTGAAAATGACTACCTTGTTTTTGCTCAAGCTTTAAAAATATCACTCACTGAATGAAACTAAATATGGAAAATTTGATCTCAAAGAGTAAAACTACCATAATATTATGAGTTGATACTGCAAGTGTTTTTTAGAATGGAAACCTAACATTCAAAGCTGAGTGACATTTTTCAGACAACACTTTTTTGCTGAAAAATGCAGATTTCGGTTGATTAAAATTTTACTTCAATTTTATTTAAAAGCTAAAAACAAACCTTCACAAAAATAAAATGAAATTTTTCATTTTGGATTAAAGAAAACATACTGTTTGACCCAAAGCAATTAAAAAAAAATTGGTTTGGTGACCAAAAAAAACAACAACACTTATTGTTACAATTCTATATACAATCTTAACCAGGAGTCAACCTCTAAAATATTTCAAAGAAGTTGTTTTCATTCTAGCTTGCTAACTACTGGGCTTTGTTTGACAAGACTGGCTGCATATGTTTTTGATCTGGAGCAAATACTTTACATAATTTAAAAACAGATCCATGAGTCTTTAGCTTTATTCTTTATAGTTGATAGAAATGCAGGTTAACAACTGTAACTATCTAGCAGTAACTGCCTCCTTGTGACACTGAAACAAATTAATTCATGCTGTATCTCCACTGATATCAACAGAGTTACCAACTGGGACGAATTTGCCCAGCTTTGTAAACTGCTTTAGAATTTGATGGACATAAGGAAAAATTCTCTTTACACTCCCTTCTACATGAACATTCACACCATTTTTTCCAACACTCCTGCATTCCTGACATTTCCCTGCACCCCTTTCTCCTAGTTTTCCACTTCTTTAGTCCTTCCCTGTTGAATAGATTTAGTGCACCAAGGGCTAGATCCATAAGAGGAAGCTGGCCAGTGCAACAGCCAAATTTTAGGTACCGTGCCACTTAGTGGAATTCACAACCCCAGCTTAGGCTCGTAGGCATTGTGTGCAGAGAGTTAAGCTCCTAAAAAGGGGATTTGTGAAAGCCAGAACACAGAGCAGGGAGCTGCCTAAGCTAGCCAATAGGAAATTACAGTAAGACAGGCGGGCCTCTCCTGGAGTTAGGCCCCTAAGCCAGGTCTATCCCGTCTCAAGAAAAAAAAATGAGGAGACAATGCCTCCCTTTTAGCCAATAGCTCAGTGCTTAGAGCACTCACCCAGGCTGTGGGAGATTGGGGGTTGAAATCCTCACTCTGAGTCAAAGCAGGGACTTAAACCCAGATCTCCTATGCCCCACATGGGAGCCCTAATGACTGGACTATGCAGTCATTCGCTCACTCTCTGACCCAATGACTATTTACATTTTTATACAAAATGTAACAGCTTCAACAGGAAACACTTACATAGTTTTGAGTTGAAATTCTTTGAATAAGATTATTTTTTAGTCTCTACTCATGGGGAAATTTTCAATTATAAAGTATAATGACAAAAAATGATCATTCTTAAAGAAGAAAAGAGAAACAAAAACAAACATAAACCAACCCAACCCCCAAATCCTTCAAACATAGGCTATACACAAGTTTTCAGTGAGTTTTAAACATAAGGGAAGCTTGAAGTGTTTTATTATTACATTTATTAAGAACATTAGGGCAAGAAAGTCTGAAGCAGGCTGCTATGTTTCTTAAACGACATGTTTTTAATTATTTTTAACTCACAAACTAATTAACAGATTTATTTGTAAATTCTCAAATAATTCAGTGTACGCTCAAAAAGCAAGTGCTGTAATTTTGAGAACAATTTGCTGCGTTTTTCATAGAATCATAGAACGACAGGGCTGGAAAGGACTGCAAGGAACTCCCTGTCAAGATGCAGGATTTCTTCATACATAATGAAGAAGTTGACCTCTGATATAGCCACAAAACTCAATCCAGCCTTATCTATGGCGCCTCTATAATAAGAGATTATTCCCTAATGGAACAGACTTAGCATATTGTGTATGATTGTTTCCACTCTTACAGTTTCTTTATTCATTTTCATCGCATTATTTCTGGTTATCACTCTCTGAATCATGCAACAATCCTTTCCCCTCCTTTAGGTTGACATATTTAAAATATATATAGTCCTACTACAATGTAGTTATCTTTTAGCCTAACTAACTGTATTTAATTCTTTTAGTCATTTGTCGTAAAGAAACCCCTCAAAGCCCTTAAATATCTCTGTTCTCCTTTTGTTGATTGTCTCCATATAATTCCTAGGCTTGGACTCCTGAAACTCATAGTCTCTTTTTATACCTTGTGTCAGCAGTATCTGTAGTATTGCATGAAGTTATGGCTCTGAGTATAGAACACAGTATTAACAAGGGATTTAATCTCATATCTCGTTTTTTATCCAGTATCAATTACTGTGCTTAGATTTTTGCTGGCGTTATGGATTTTCAAGTTGTTCCTCCTAGTATATGCATACCTGTGCTGATAGCATGCAGAATAGCATCCCAAACATCTCTAAGGGTCAGTAGCACTAGAACCATAATTGCATGCATGTTTTGTTTGTTATATTAATTTACACTATTTGACTGGAAGAAAATAATTGTTTCTTCTGTAGCAGAAAAGACTATTTTGATGACATAGTGTTCCTGCTGAATCACTAAATAATGCTCTGGACTGGCAAAAATATCTCTTTTGTGGCCTCAGAAGACTGTATCCTGGATCCCTGAAGCAAGAGGGTTGAACGGAGGCTATATATTTCATATACTGCAGGCCTGGGGCAAATATTTTCTGCCACTGTCCAATAAATCACATTTTCTTTAACAGCAAATAATAGAACTGCATAGTACATATTATTTCTGCAGTAGCAACAAACAATTCATCACCACTGACCTTTCTATGATGAGAACAATCTGAAGGATAAAGACAGGTTTCAGAGTAGCAGCCGTGTTAGTCTGTATCCGCAAAAAGAACAGGAGTACTTGTGGCACCTTAGAGACTAACAAATTTATTAGAGCATAAGCTTTATGCTCCCAGCTATCTTCGAGACACCACTGACTTCCTGAGGAAACTACAATCCATCGGTGATCTTCCAGAAAACACCATCCTGGCCACTATGGACGTAGAAGCCCTCTACACCAATATTCCACACAAAGATGGACTACAATCTATCAGGAACAGTATCCCCGATAATGTCACAGCTAACCTGGTGGCTGAACTTTGTGACTTTGAATCTATCTCCCCTTGTAAGTATTCTCACAGTTCTTATCAAACTGTCTGTACTGGGCTATCTTGATTATCACTTCAAAAGTTTTTTTTCTCTTACTTAATTGGCCTCTCAGAGTTGGTAAGACAACTCCCACCTGTTCATGCTCTCTGTATGTGTGTATATATATCTCCTCAATATATGTTCCATTCTATATGCATCCGAAGAAGTGGGCTGTAGCCCACGAAAGCTTATGCTCTAATAAATTTGTTAGTCTCTAAGGTGCCACAAGTACTCCTGTTCTTTCTGAAGGATAAAGACTCATTTAAATTTTGATATTTAATGTTTAAAAACTAAAGACTTAATTCTCATTTGTACTAGGCCTCTTTTCACTGCTCTGGCAGTGAAAAGCGGTCTGAGAGTGAGCATAAACGTAATTCACTTCCTTTTGAGAGCCCCTGTACACTAGCAGAGCAAAAGGGTCTTAGTGGAAATGAGAATCAGGCCCTAATATATAGATATAGATGTAGATGTAATATTATATTCAAACAATGCATCCTCACTGACCTTTCCATGACGATGATTTAAAGAATAAGTAAAGAGCATTTTAAAATTATGTATACCACAGACACATCTCACATTATGTGTTTCTACCAGTTTAAAAGTTTGACATGTATAGGAAATGGCAAGTAGATGTATTTTAAGTGTATTCATCCAACTCTCTACCTATCCATGATATTGATCTTATATTGAAACTTCTGGCTGATCCATTGGCACTGTGTTAATCCCCAGGTCACCAGCAGAGGATGCTATAATCTCCACAGTACAGGAAAGGGAAGTAAACACAGAGGCCAAAGGCAATCTGGTTCATGAAGGATCTGGAGGATGTATGACAGCAGGAGCAGCAGGCTGGAAGCAAACGTTTGTGGGCTGGCTGCACAGGAAGACAGGATAGCAGGTGGCCTAGGAGTTGCAGCCTAGTTGGAGGTCTGACAGCCAGCCACAGACAATCCCTGGTCCTAGCAGGGGGCCAGCGGTTGCTGCAGCAAGGTGTCAATGGTCTGCAAACAAAAAGAGAGTGTAGAGGGACACTTTTATACACATGGACCAGGCTGCCCCCTAAGAGCTGAGTTAGGAACTGTTGGTTCATCTTTGCTTTCTGTTAAAACAATTGTATCTAGAGTATTTGCACCTCTTATTTCTGTCAGCCATAGTACAGCAACCTTCTACGATTCATCAGACTCTGATTGTTTGTGGGAACTCACTGAGGTCTAGATCCAGTACAGTCTAGTGCTTGGAGCACCTGGAGCGCTTGCCTCCAAGTTCATGGTACACCCTACACTCTACCAGATACTGAGGGACTTTTGTTTTTCCCTTGGAAAAAGCTATTTGCCAAAACCAAAACTGTTTGTGGGAAAGGGTTGCTTTCAATGAATCTCACGATTAAACAAAAATTGTAAAAAAAGTTTTGAAATTGTTGAAATGTCCCATTTTTCCATGATGAAAATGGGGGAGATTTATTAGAGCACAGGTGAGAGCTCCAAGTTGCATGATAAGTGAAATGTATCACACAGCTTTGCAATTTATCACCCAGCTGTCATTTAAATACTTGTACATATCCATGGACACACGTAGCTAAGTATCTGGTGGAGTGCTGGGTGTACCTCTCCAGTTATCAAAAGTTATTTCAAATGTTGTTTTATAACTAATTCCTAAATGTCTCTGATGCCTTTACTCCCCCCAGTGAATGCTGTCCTACTATTGGTATCTGTCAATATGAAAAGGTAGCTTCTTTGCCTGTTCAGAGCCATAACCCTACATAGCACTGCAGTGTATTTAATTTCTCTCTGGTTGCATGAAAATGGAGATCAAACCCACAGTCACATTTAAGGTTGCTTATGTCTCGGTATATAGAACATTAAAGAAAAGAGGGGGGAAACCGTCCCTGATTACTGAACCTGTAAAATAATTTGGAATACATACTATATAACTGAGACTGATTATCATCTTACATTTCTTGGCTTTGCCTTTTGTGAATATTGTCATTTGTGGGCATGAAGTTATCGAAACTGTACATTAGTAAGGCAACAAAACAAAACAAAACAGATGGTGCATTAACAATGGGGTTATTAAAAAAAGATAGTCTTCCAGATTCCGATGTATTCATTAATACATTTTAGACAATTTAATTGCTTCCTGAAACACTAATTGGAAGAGTTTCATTTGCAAAAGCCTAGTTTTTGGTAATATCAACCAGGCACAGTGCCACAAAGAGCTTGAATGCTGTAATAAGGAAATGAATAGAAGATTTTTTTAATGCAGTTTTTTTTCTTTTAATGAAATCTGAACAAAGCAATACTAAAGCAACAAAAAAGAAAATTACAGAAGGAAAAGGTTTAGGAAGGACCCGATGTGTTGAAAATATGGGCAGTATTTTTGGCTTATGAAAAGTTAGCCCACATCAAGGGATGCATGGCTAGGATTTGAGAGCACTGGCATATATTGCAGTATAATTTTATCAACACAACACAGTGCTATCCTGTGCATTTCTCTAAACCTAAGTGATGGATACTTTTAAAAATCCTGTCTTCTGAAGCCGAAGTGTCTGTTCTAGAAATGGATAGGCAAGCTTGTTTCGCCAGCAGGGCCGGCTCTGGCTTTTTGGCCGCCCCAAGCAAAAAAAAAAAAAAAAAAACAGGGCGGCCAGAGCCGCAAAGCAAAAAAAAAACCTGTGGCGCGCGGCTGGAGCGCGGGTGCAGGGGGACTCCCTGCGCTGCAGATGTGCCCCAGCTAGCGAGGGGAGGGGAGGGAGAGAGACAAAAGGGGGGCGGCCAGGGCTTCAGCGGGGCACTACCACGCGGCCCCGACCGCTGCACCGCCTGCCGGGAGGCTCCGCGCTGCTCCGGTCGGCTGGGAGGGAAGGATGCGGACTGCCCTGCCCTGCCGGGCTTGCTGCAAGGCGCTCCCATCCTCTGTGCCGCCGCCCCCTACAGGGCGGCTGGAGCGGGGAAAAAAAACCAAAAAAAACCCGGCCGTGCCACCCTAGGATTGGGCGGAATGCCGCCTCGAACAATCTGCCGCCCCAAGCACCAGCTTGCTCGGCTGGTGCCTGGAGCCGGCCCTGTTCGCCAGTTTTCGAACCCACTCGACCATTGTAGGTTTGCAAGTTTGAGTCAGACTTTATTCAAATCATCTTCTATTTACAAGAGACTGTGGGGAGGAAAAAGGAGCAGAGAGGTGGACAAGAGGAAACAAAATAAATCTGGTGAAAGTGGAGCAGAGAACTGGCAAAGTAAACAAACCAATCAACCCCAACAGACAGAAAAATAAAATAAGAAAAACTGAAAAGAAAAGAAAAAATATGGGGGGAGAGAAAAATCCAAATGGAAAAATAGACATAATTTACCGGCTGGCTGGCCTTTTAAGAAAAATTGGGCTTGGCCTTGCCTGTGAGGTAACAGTTAAACCCCAACTGATCCTGTTTTAATGAATCAATTACAATAAGAGATTCCAGCTGTGAAAGGGTCAGGGAGGACTAGGAAGAGAGGGAAGAGAACTCAGGGAGGGAGAAGACCCAGGAGGTGAGTGCCTTCCCCCTGGGAAGGGCTTGGGAAAAGCAAGCTGGAGAGAACCACAAGGAGCTGGTTATGCTCCTATGGCAGGCCCTGAAATAGGGCCTATCAGGGTACATCTACACTGCAATTAGACACCCAAAGCTGGCCCATGACAGCTGACTCTGGTTTGTGGGGCTTGGGCTAACTGCAGTGTAGAGCAGTGAACCGCGGCCACTGGGAGCTGTGGGAGGCCATGCCTGCAGATGGCCAACGTAAACAAAATGTCTCACCAGCGGATTACCCTGATGGGCCGTGTGCCGAAGGTTGCCGACCCCTGATGTAGTCAGAGACAGGTCATCACAGGGCCAAAGAAGTGGTCAGCAAGGGGTGCTAGTACTACAGTAATGAGTGGAACTATTACTGAGTTAGCGAACAGGAGTAGCAAACGGGAGTTTTGCGAGGGAGTTCTCCAGGTGAAGGAGGAGAGACTATGTGCTCCTTGGAGTGAATTTGTCTGCTAGTTTGTTTGTCTAGTTGGCTGGTTTGCTGTGTGCGTGAAGATTACAGTGTGGCCTGTTTTGAGGGCTGTGTGCTGAACCAAGCTGCCTGCTAGGCTAGGCTGAGAACTTACTAATGAGGCTCTAGCCTGCTATCCTTTGATCCCTAACCACTTTAGGATCCCTTGACAAAACGGTGGGGCTAACTGAGAAAGAACAAGGGTTTAAAAAGCCAGCTCCTAGTGAACACACGCTAGTAAACAGTGGGCTGCAAACAGTTTGATTTGTTGGGGATTGTGTGTTTGGGGACTGTGTTGGAGTGGGGGACGGAGTCCTACTAGCTGCTAGTTGAGTGTGCGCTAGCAAGGCTTTAGCCTCCTGTCTTTTGACCTTTGATCACTCTTGATCAACCTTCCCCTGTGTGTTAATGAGGGGGCAGGGCTGATCTAGGAGAGAAGGGCTTCCTGGACCATGGGATACTGTTCCAAGAAGAAGGACTGCTGAGCAGAGATGCCCCTCTCCCCCCCACCCCCCAAGGAAGAGGAAGAGTATTTTGGATGCTGAATGTCTACCTTAGTGAGCTAGACTTTAAACTAGGTTCTGTGGGGACAGGAGACAAGAGCCCACAGGTATGTTGAGAATATGGAGACCTGGGTGAGGCATCAGAATCTAGGGGGAACGTGGGCAATCACAGCAGCGACAAAGTTTTCTCTAGCTATCCTCATTCTTTCTTCTCTTCTTTCTTCCTCTTAGTATTTATTCTTTCTTTTTGCGTTCTACTTTTCTCCCCATTGTAAGTAGATGGGAAAGTAAGAATGCTAGGCCCTATCAAAAAGGTAAGTCTTGCATTTAAACCAGTATAGATTTAGGCTCACTCAGATCTATGGTAGTAAGGCATTCCATAGCTTGGATCCTGATTTTGAGAATGCTCTGTAGTAAGAGTTCTATTTGGGGCCATTCAGGTTGTTATATCTCTGTGGAGTGGGTTATGGATAGATATTTTATGTTCTTCTTCTCCACTTATTTTGTGTTACCTTGAGCTACTAGTTTGTCTGTTCTATACAGTTCCATGGCACAGTTCGTTTAATCTATCATGGAAGAACTTTGAAAGATGTTTTGGTTCAAAGAGGAATTAATTCTGAGAAGTCTTATAGCCTGTGTTATAAAGGAGGTCAGACTAGATGATCACGGTGGTTCCTTCTGACCTTTATAACCTATGAATGTATGAAAACACAATTATTCTTAGCATACCAAAGTCTCTGCCCAGATGAGAATGCAAGTAACATTTAACAACACCATTTTTTCCCCTCATGAGTTTGAACCGTGCTGAGAAGATACATTCCACCAATTTTACACTGGATTTAAAATATTCACCAAGCTACATCTTATGGCCATAGTTTCACCAGTTGAATTAAATGGCAACATTTTTCTCTAACACAATATATTGCTACTTCTATGTTTCTAAAATGTGTCATGTGTGAGGAGAAACCAGTTTACAGCGATTTTGCTTTATTAATAGTGCAGTAGTTGGGATTCAAACTTACACTGGCCTGATAACTTCACAGCTCAGTAACGTTTCTTTTTAAAAGAAGAAAATACTAATGAAATTTGACAATGCATCAATAAAGCAAGAGCAAAAAGCTGATTTTCATAAACTTTTCACTTTCCTGACTAAAGCAGAATTTGGGCCTTTTCGTGTCATAAATTGATGTTGGATGTTAAAGTATTTTCTGTAAATTGGAGTAATAAATTATGAATTTGTGGCCTCATTTAACAGTGTGGTAGACCTGGCCAAAGTACTCCCTTAGGAAATGTCAGATTTCATCGGTGTACACGGAGTAATAAAGAGATGCACCCTAGTGTTCCTTATGTTTTTTCTAATATGTATGCAGTGTGTCATAATTTATAAAATGCACTTAGAGATCACACAGCTATTTTTGAAATTACTACATTGGAAATAATTGATAGGGGACCTGTAAGGCATTCTGTTGCTAAGTACAGTCAAATGAGCTCTCACTAACTAGAAGGTAAGAGATTTCTCACCTGTATTTCATAGCAAATTAAAGTCAACAAGATCAATAGCCATGTATGTAACTTCAAGCACATGAATAGTCCCTTTGAAGAAAGCTGGTGTACTCACATGCTTGATGGGCTGGTCTACACTGGGGGGGGGGTCGATCTAAGATACGCAACTTCAGCTACGAGAATAGCGTAGCTGAAGTCGACGTATCTTAGATCGACTTACCTCGCGTCCTCATGGCGCGGGATCGACAGCCGCGGCTCCCCCGTCAACTCCGCTTCCACCTCTAGCTCTGGTGGAGTTCCGGAGTTGACGGGGAGCGCGTTCGGGGATCGATTTATTGTGTCTAGACAAGACGTGATAAATCGATCCCCGATAGATCGATTACTACCCGCCGATCCGGCGGGTAGTGAAGACGTACCCGATGTTAGGCATCTTAGCCCCATCTGCCCCAGGCTTGAATGTGTGAACTAAAACCCATGTAAGAGCCTAGCCTAAATCTGCAGAGAGAATGTACTGTAGAGTCACAGTCCAGAAGTCTAGGATGTCAATCCACAATCTCTTCTCTGGACAATATTGGCTCTATGTGTGGAAGTCACCCGCCGTTAGCTTTAGCTGTAGTTCTAATGATCAGCCTGCCACTCTGTGAGGAGGGTAGTACAGGGATTGTTTTAAATCTCTGCCTGTTTTAACTCTCTTCTATTGTGAAACACTAAGAGCTTGTCTGCCCATTGAATTGAACCAAAATAAATATATCTGTGGTAATGCACACCCTTCATTATTTTGGTTTAAGTCCGTGTGTGGCTGCTCTTATTTAAGTATCCTATTTTTATATAATTTTAAGTCAGTTCCCTATCATCTTAACTAAATCAATATAAGGGCAGTCTGTGTTATCCTGAAAGAAGTGTCCACACGCAGACTTAAAACAAAATATTGAAGGGCGTTATTTACAACCACTATAGTTATTTCAGTTCCATTCTCCATATAGATAAGCACAAAATGATTAAAGTACAGTAGGAGCTAGCTATTAGAAGTGCGGGGATACACCTAATGCAAAGGTAAAAAAAAATCTGAAAAAGTTCTCACACTTTGCATTATGTCATCATGATGACTTACCAAAGCTTTTCACTCTTGCAGGGCAGCAATGCATTATCTCAGTTTACATCACATGTTGCTTACTGTGAAATTATTTAACCTATTATTTATAATAAACTCTTTTGTCATTGTTGAGGCACGTGGAACATTATAACAAAGACCTTTAGTAAAATCCTGTCCCACTGAAGGCCAATGGGAGTTTTCCCATTGAGTTCAATGGGGCCAGCATTTTATGCCTTTAATGTTACAAGAATTAATCCTGGCATACACCTGTGTCATTCAAAATAATAAAAAAGTGAATAGGGCTGGCAGAAAACAAGAATCTTGTTTTGAGAAAAATTTAGATTCTTTGATTCTTCTTCAAGATCTGTTGAAACTGGTCATATGGGATAGAAAGAAAACACATGCAACCCCTCCCCCCCCCTAAAAAAAATAGCCAATAGTCCAGTGTTTTGGGCACTCATCTCCAGTATGGAAAACCTAGGTTCAAGCCCCTGCTTGGCCTGATATACCAGATACAATTTCTCTCAATCAATCCTGCTCCACTTTGTGTAAATGACTAACTGTTCATTGAGCAAGACTGACTCTGTAGCCTGCTGGTTAGGGCACCCCTTTTGCATGTGAGGGGCCCATGTTAAAGTCCCTGCTCCTAAATCTCCTGCATCACAGGGGAGTGCCCCAATCATCAAGTTATTGGGGGTGAGAGTTTCTCTTTTAATTGTTGATGAAAATATTGTCAAATTTATCTTCAAAACAGTGTTTTGGGTTTTTTTTTTAATCTCGAGTAAGGCACTTACGTGTACTTGAAACACTAGTCCTTTAGGAGTAGACTTCACTGATCTAAAATGTAAGAGTGTTTGCTAGCCTTAATACAATAACTAGCTTTGTTATGATGCAACTTAAAATTTAAAATGTCACATTTTAGTTCACCTTTCTCTCCCTGTTCCACACGCAGAGCCAAAGCCTAGTTCCAATGGAGTTATTAGGAGTTTTGCTGTTGATTTTAGTAAGACTAGTGTTTAGCTGTAGGAACAAATGCCAACTGAGATTACTGAAAATTCTGTCTGTGGGTTAAAGGAATAATCATTCTCCTTATATTTCAAGTTTCAGACTATTTCAAATGAAGCACCATGGATGCTGCAGTCAATGATGCTGATCAGCAGCAGCATTTGACTTGCCTATAAAGATAAATGGGGAAATGTACTGAATAGTAGATGTCCCTGAACTGTAGCAAAAGAAAATGATTTAAAAGGGGAAAACTTCAAATGTTTTTTATATTAGAATTTAACAAAAAAAAGTTTAGAGGGAAAATAGAAAAGACAAATCAGGTCAGAAAATAACCCACCCAGCCCCAGCAGGGAATATGAAGGTGGGATTTAAATTGGTTTTAGAAAACTCTACTCATAAGATTATGTGAAGGCAGAGATTTGAGTATCAAAAAGAATTACAGTTTAATGGCTCAAATGCTTTCATATGATCCTAAATCGACTCAGCAAGAGCTGCTTGTGATGTTCTGTCTGCCAATCTTCCCTGTATATGTGCATTCTCTTCCTAAAGCGCTCATTGTGATCTTGGTAAAGGAAATTCACATACTAATGATGTCCCATAGTGTACCTTATGAAACATTTAAAATGGGCTGTTATGGATACAGAGTTTAACAGGGAGCAACTAATTGTTTATGCTGGACTAGCCTAGAGGGTGGTGGTGGGTTTCATTTTCAAACTTTAATATTGTATGGTTTGAACTTCCAGGATAAAGTTTCTATAATAGATGATTCAATAGCACATAGCCATTCAGTGGAAAGCATACTGTGCATATTTTTGCACAAAACTCTCTCTAGACTATATGATGTTATTTACGAGGTCTAGCTCTGGCTATGCTAATGGCTGTAAAAAATCAGACCCTACCTGCTAGCATACCAGAACGCCTGTTGTGCCGGCGTCCCAAACTGCTGGTTTATTAATGATCTTGAAACTGAAATAGTAGGGCACGGAGAAGCGTTAGAACGGCTTACTGATATGTCACAGACATTTGCCAAGAAAATGAAACTCACTGAGCGGTGAAAGCACTGGGGAGGCCAATGAAGAACCAAATGTTCCGTTTTGTGATTCATCTGACCTTCGCCTTCGTGAGATCTAAATAGAAGGAAAATTGCCTTGGTCATGCTGGGTAAACATGTTGTCCTTAAGCTCTAGCATTATGTGGATTCTGTGCAGCATTTGCTTATTACATTAAAAGAGAAAAAGTCTTGTTGAAATCACAGCACACCCCATGCTTAAATTAAAAAAGTGAAGACATTCAAAGTTGTCTTGCACTCCATCTGTAAGTGATGTGCTTGTACTCAGTCCTACTAAAAAGTATGTATGGAATGAAAATGAGCCAAAGGAATGAATCTGAAATCAGGAAAGTTTCCTAACAGTCATAGCTCTTAAACTGTAGACTCCCAACCTTCCCAGTCCTGTTTGTCGGTGTTATACACCTTTTGCATACTCATCTCGTAAGCTCTCTGGGGCAGCCACTTTATTACTTGTTTGTACAGGGCTTAGCACAGTATGCTCCTAATCCTGAACTGGGGTTTCTACACAATGACAATAACAATAAAAAAAGTAGGACTGTCTAAGGTGGACAACTCCCACTTCATTGGGAGTTTGGTACTCAACTCTGTGAAGTTGAAAATCCCACCCAGCAAGAAATGTTTTTCAAGGGACAGTAGTGGAAATGTATATACTGTGGAGAAAAATTCTGCCCTGGCAGGGAGGGGAGAGGGTGAGATGTGTTTTCCTTTTCTGACTCTGAATCCTTCCCTTGCTGTCAGATGTCACTTAGGACATTAACAGGCCTCTGTCATCACTCCATCTGTCCTGGGGCACTCTTTGCATGTCCTCTATGTTAAGTCCCATAAGTTTCCCCTCTTTCCTTCTCTAATTGATTAGCATATTTGAAGTATATAAAAATACTTCAGATGAACTAAATAGGACTCGTGACGGCATTTCAGTGGTGAGTGAAATAATATGTTTGTGCCTAATGTAGGAAGTGCTTTAAATAGTTTAAATGAGGTTACATAAATATGTTGCTTGAAATTATTACATAGCGCAGTGGTTCCCAAACTGGGGTTCGTGAACCCCTGGGGGTTCACGAAATGTTACAGGGGGTTCTCGGGGAAAAATTCCTTAATGGCGGACAGAGCTGTCCTTAGGGACCCCGGGCAGCACGGGACCAGCAGCCCGGAGCCCCTGGACTTCCAAGAGCTAAGCAGATCAAAGCGAGCATATCTATCACACTGAGGAGATTTAAATGTCAAGACTCCTTATAAGAAATGGAAAGGGAGATGGATATTTTTTTGCTGTTTTTAAAATTAAATAGGCAGCTAGTATTGTTTTTAAAATTATTATGAAGAACAAGTTTAAGCTTTGTTGTAACGTGTGTTGTTTGCCTGGACTGCTCAAGACCTGAATGCTTGTGTAGGAAGAACTCTTTGAGTTGGCTTCTTAAATCCCTTCAGGCTGTTTCACGTCTGATACTCCTTGATGAAACATAGGAGCCTTGTCTTATAACAGGCTTATTCAAACTGATACAAGCTACAAAAGTGAGATCTTGGAAGAGTGTTGCCCTTTTCATAAATGTAATAAAAATACTGTAATGATAAATAGTAATTAATAATAAATAGTGTGTAATAAGCATGGCATCAAAACACATTTTATATTTCCAAGATCACTGCTTTTATAATTTATACTCAGGTAAAGGAGAAAATCCCCGGAAATATTCATTTTTAGGAGGGGGTTCGCGAGACTTGACATTTTAGTGAAAGGGGTTCACAGGTGGTTAAAGTTTGGGAACCACTGACATAGCGTAATGTTTAAAAGAGCATCCTGAGTGAGAGCTGTAACTCTGAATCTCCGCAGCTAATGGGGATTAGATCCATTGCATTATTCTAACACTGTTTAGATCTTTCTGTTTAATTTAACACTCCTGGAAGGAGCTGCAGTCGGAGCCCTGGAGAACAGATTCACAAAGGGATTTTGCTATTGCAATGCCTAACACCTAGGCATTCCCCAGTGGAATTCACAGCTCTGAGTTAGGCACCCTGGCTCCCCATGTATATTGAGAGTTAGACACCTAAGAAAGGGATTCAGAGACGCCAGCAAGCTGGTCAGGGAGCTGCTGAAACTAGCCAGTAGGAAATACCAAGTAGAGGGGGCAGGGCAGGAGTCACAGCTGTGGAACTCTCTCCTGGAATTGGGCACCTAAGTCAGGGGCGGTTGTCCATGCCCTAGCAGGCAAAACCCAAAGAGAAAGACTGACACCTCTCCCCACCGCTTTATACCCAATATTAGGTTAGGGCACTCTCCTGGGATGTAGGAGACCTGATTTGAAGCAGGGACTGGAACACAGGTGTCCCACATCCCAGGAGAGAGCCCCTAACCACCAAACTATTTGGGGGAAGGGTGTGTGTGTTTCTCAGTCACTCCTGTTGAAGCTGTTGCTTTAGGTATAACTAATTAAATACTTGTGGGGCCAGAGGGAGTGATTCTATAGCCCAGTGGTCAGTCCACTCACCTGCCATGGGCGAGTCTAGTTAAAGTCCCTGCTCCAATGAGCATTTACATATTTATACAAAGTGGAACATGGGACATTGAAACCCATCCTAGAGTACCCAATAGTCATGTGGTTAGGGCACTCTCCTGAGCTGTAGGAGACCTGCATCCAGCTCATGTATTCAAACCTGGGTTTCCCACATCCCAAGTGAGTGCCCTCGTTATTAGGCACACAGACGCCCACCAGCCAGCCCCCAAAATTCCAGACCTGCTCACCTGGCTGCCTTTAGTGCAGGGTAGGTATCCTCAGAGCACACCAACTGGACTAGGACCCACAGGCAAAACAGGTGGAGGAGAGTGCCTAGTGTGAGCTAGGGTGCCTAGTGTGAGCTAGGGTGCAGAGCAGCTCAGTAGCATCAGAACTTAGGAAGTTTTTTACATACCCACTGGTAGAAACGTAGGCATGTAGGCAATTAAGGCACCTACAGGGTTAGTTGGCAGCAAGTGGTACCTAAATGTTGGATTAGGCACCTTAAAGGTGCCTACATCCCTTTGTGATTCTAGCTCAGAAGTCCTGCATTTACCTATAGTTTAGGTACAGCATGGGCAGCAGAAGTACAAACTGCTGCAAGGTGTATTATGCCTTGACACTATCTGGGTAGGGTTGCTTCTCGTAGGATTGAGAGTCTTATCCTCTGCATCTCTGCTGGCACTGCTAATTTTAAAGTTCAGTTGGTGGTAAGTTTCTCATTTGATTGTGTGAACTAGACTTAGATTCCCAACTTATTACCGTATACATGGTAAAAATTTTCAGGGCCAAATTCTGAGCTTGCTTAAATCCATGCACTCCTGCAAATTTCCATGAGGTTCCCTAGGGTGTAAACCAGTGCAGAATTTGACCTTCAGGGCTGCATCTACTCTGTGATAAAAACCCCACGGCACTGAGTCTCAGAGTCAGGATCAACTGACTTGGGCTTGCGGGGCTAAAAATTGAAGTGTAGATGTGTCCCCCTTGCCAGGGTGTCAGAGCCCAGGCTCCAGCATGAGCCAAAATATCTACACTACCATTGTATAGCCGTGGCCCTGCCATGGGTCTGTTATTGGAGTGTAGTCACAGCCTGAGTCACTGCTGATTTAGGTTGACCTAAAGGTCAGAGGATCTCTATCTTGTTAAAACTCCCCTGAGTCATCCAACCTCCCTTTAGCATCTTATATTTAATTATGTTTGGTTGCTGCTAGAGGCCAAGAATGCTTATTAGACACAGAAAAGGTGCAAAACATAATCCAGTACTGTCTCCAAACTAGTACTCTGGCAAACACTTAACCGTACATCTAAAAACCATGTTAGTATTGATCTTGAGTCACATCACATTAGCACTTCCTCCATTACCTGGCTAGTGCCTGCCAGTGGGTTAGCAATGCACAGAAGGACACAACCAGGCAGTCAAACCAATGGATTAATGATATCTGTATGTCTGCACAGTTTAACTTCCCACATATCAACCTTGATTCCTTATTACCCTCCCCAGGAATGAATTTACTTAATTGGAGTATGTATTTTCTGAACTTTATGTGCAACTAGCAACACCTCAATAATAATAGTAATAATAATAATTAATAAACGATACAATTACACACACACACACTTTTACATATAAATTAAAGGAGGTTTTTTTGCGTTTAGATCGGAGGAATTATTTGCTCCAAATATCTCAGACTGATGTGTGGCTATTTGGAAAAGGCAAGTGATCATGTCTCTAGGAAGGACAAGAGAAAAATTGCAGGGAGTGAGACAACTTGCAAAATTTCTGTTTTGCAGATAAGAAATAATGACAATTTCCTCCAATGTTTCTTATTAATTATTTTACTTATATAGATTTATACACATATACACACTTTGGTGTTGATCATTTGGAGCAAAGGCATACCTAGTATATTATCAATTTGCTCTCCATTTTTTTCCTTTATTGTTTAATATATTGCTTTTTAAAATAACATGCTGTAACTATTTCTTTCATTGCTAACTCCAAATACCATTCTCTGTACTATTAATTCCTTCCAAGAAAACTCCCCTTTCCCATGTGTTTTAGAACCTAAATATTTGATCAAATCTTCCTATATATATATAAAGTTTTACATGATAGTTTTCTGAATGAATTATTGACATATTATAGAACAACTAGGTGTCTGTATGTTCTCGATTAGAGGTACTGTTCTGGAGAAAAGTTGTGTAAGATCTGCTATTTTCAAACATACATATGCTCCTTTTGTATTATTAATTGTATTTTATTTCTCCTACACTACCAGTTACTATCAGATTCCTTACATTTTTGGTTTCTATTACTGAACATTTTTTTCATAGGTTTCATTCCCCTAAAGTGGGCTTCATGATACTTTCTGACAACCCTGAGCTTGTTAGTATTGCTCTTTGTATTTTAGTAGCACCCAGAACCAACTGAGATTGAGACCCCATTGTGCTAGGAACTGCACGCACACATAGTAAGAGGCAGTCGCTGACCTGAAGATTTACCATCTACTGTCACCAACTGGGACGTAAGCGGTCTCACCTAGTGGTCGGAGCAGGAGTCGTGGGCCAGGCTACCAGGAGATCAGCAGCAGGTAGGGGGAGCAGGTATTGCAGAGGAAGCAGTCGTAAGCAGGGAGTACCCTCTTGCATGGACAACTTCTTGTCCCTGTGCTTGCTTCAAATAGAACCTGGGAACCAATCAGGACTCCTAATGTTCTACCAATCAGATCCCAGAACCGGAGTCCTCTGTAAGAGTTCAGCTTCTATGCTGGCATCTGTTAGCAAGTCACTGGGTAGTAGGTTGAAATGTACTTGACCCAAAGGACCTTGTAGACTAGGGTTCAAGACCCATCGTCCCTGACATCACTCCTTCCCAAGGGGTGCCCTTAGGGTAATTCTTAGGGACTGCTTGTACAAATGTACATTTTCTGCAGGCTCCCAGGTGCCCTCCTAAGTACCATACCCCTCCCAGTCAATAAGATACCCGAGTCTGCCACATTTACATTTAGAGTCCAGGATCTCATAAACCACATATTCTTCATAGTCCTGTAGCTGTACCAGTGGAGGAGATGGCTGTGTTCTGTGAGGGAAAGGGTTTTTGGTGTGGGGTTTCGAAAGTGACATATGTGGAGGGCCAGCCAGGAGAGACTGATGATCAGGGTAAGATGTGGAGAATGGGATTACACTAATTGCAATGTTTCTTGGTGCCCATTAATCCTGGCCTCCAGGGAAATTGTTTCTTCTGTTACTGGACCAGAAGACAAAGGGGAACTGACAATAGTGTCTAAGGTTGGGTGTGGCCTTAGGTTGCAGGGGAATCAGCTCGATCTGGGTTGCCACTGCATCTATGAATCAGTCAGCTATGCCTGAGTCAATGGGGGCTGAGTAGGATGGAAATTTTCAGGAGCACCCTAGGTATGTGCAACTGGACTGGAACCTGCAAGTGGGGAACTCTGGGATGAACCTCAAGATTTATTCCAATCAAGACTGAAGTTTGGGGAAGCTCTTTTCCCAGATTCCTTGGAGTTCATATGGGGCAAGGAGAGATGGAATGATCTGACTCACCACAGCAGAAGCAGAGATGGTGCTGGATTCATTGTTCCTTTTTTACGGGAGTGAACAATTGAAGGCCCACAGCCACTTGCATTGGCTTGACAGAGGGCATTGATGGAGAGGTCACAGTACATGGATAGGAGACTTGCAAGACCCCTGCTTTGTTCCTCCCTTCATTGCTGTAACTGATTGTCTATACAGAAGGTGTGATACATGAGAGCATCCAGACTCATAGGCATCTCCACCGGGCTAACTCATCTTTAATTTCTTCTGGCGGGCTCTACCAGAACTGGTACAGCTATGCTGCCTTGTTCCAATCTCTATTGGCTGGGAGGCAGTGGAATTGTGTGGCGTAGAAGGTTACAATGCCCTACCACTGCCAGAGTTTCCATGGGGCAGCCTCCACCATTCAAGCATGGTGCAGATTGTCAAACACTACTAGTGTGGCTTGGAGGAAGATCTCCCTGTTTAAGAGTACTGGACTGTCACACTCCAAGAAGGGGGAGGCCCAATCTAATACTTCCCCATATAGTAGGCTGGCAACCACGCTCACCTTTGCATGGTCAGTAGTGTAGGATGGAATATGCATCGTGAACAGGAGATAGCATTGGTTTATTGGCTGATGTATTAGGGCGTATAGCTCTACAAGCTATGTTTGGAGTGTGGCGTTTTCAACACACAGCTGCCTGACTTGCTTCTGCATAGCTGGTTCTCCGAGGTCAGCTGGATAACCTGTTCCTGCCGGGCTTGATTGTCCACCTGAAGATGGGTGGCCCACTTGGGTATGTCTGGTGCTCCTGAAGGGTTAGCCAGGTCCATTCTGCCAGCACCAGCTCCACTCCTGTAATCTCAGTGGTCCATGCAAACTGTCATAACTGGGATGTGGGCGGTCTAACCTAGTGGTTGGAACAGGAGTTGGGGGCCAGGTCTGGGCAGATACCAAGAGATCAGAGTCTGAAACAGGCCAGAGGTCAAACCAGGAGTCAAGCACCAGGAGGTAGGCAGAGTGAGATTACCAGGAGATCATAGTCAGGCAGTAAGAGCAGAGAGCACAAGGGAAGCCATCCTAAGCAGGGGGAATCCAGCTGCAGGGACAACTTCCTGTTCCTGTGCTTGGTTTGAATTGAAGCTGTGAACCAATCAGAACACCCAGCTTTCAGCCAAATCCTCTGTCAGAGTTCAGCTTCTGTTCTGGCACCTGTTAGCAGATCACTGGGTAGCAGGTTGGATCTTACTAACACCGAAGGGTCCTATAGAACAGGATTCAAGACCTGGGGTCCCTGATATCTATGTACACAGGACAGACAAACTGTAGTGGGGAGAAAACATAGTAGAAGTGACTTGCAGTAGAATCATAGGATTGGAAGGGACCTCGAAGCAGGACTAAGTATTATCTAGATCAGTGGTTCTCAAACTGGGAGTCGGGACCCCTCAGGGGGTCGCGAGGTTATTACATTGGGGGTCACGAGCTGTCAGCCTCCACCCCAAACCCCGCTTTGCCTCCAGCATTTATAATGGTGTTAAATATATTAAAAAGTGTTTTTAATTTATAAGGGGGGGTCGCACTCAGAGGCTTGCTATGTGAAAGGGGTCATCAGTGCAAAAGTTTGAGAACCATCAGGGATCTAGATCATCCCTGGCAGGTGTTTGTCTAACCTGCTCTTAATAATCTCCAATGAAAGAGGTTCCACAGCCTCCCTAGGCAATTTATTCCAGTGCTTAACTATCCTGATAGGAAGTTTTTCCTAATGTCCAACCTAAATCACCCTTGCTGCAATTTAAGCCCATTGCTTCTTGTTCTATCCTCAGAGGTTAAGAAGAACAATTTTTATCCCTCCTCCTTGTAACAACCTTTTATGTACTTGAAAACTGTTATCATGTCTCCTCTCAGTCTTCTTTTCTCCAGACTAAACAAACCCAGTTTTTTAAATCTTCCCTCCTAGGTCATGTTTTCTAAACCTTTAATAATTTTTGTTGCTCTTCTCTTCTCCAATTTGTCAACATCTTTCCTGAAATGTGATTCTCAGAACTGGACACAATACTCCAGCTGAAGCGTAATCAGAATGGAGTAGAGCGGAAAAATTACTTCTTGTGTCTTGCTTTCAACATTCCTGCTAATACATCTCAGAATTATTTTTGCTTTTTTTTTTTTTTTTTTTGCAACAGTGTTATACTGTTGACTCTTATTTAGCTTGTGATCCAGTCTGACTACCAGATCCCTTTCTGCAGTACTCCTTCCTAGGCAGTCATTTCCCATTTTGTATGTGTGGAACTGATTGTTCCTTCCTAAGTGGAGTACTTTTTATTTGTCCTTATTGAATTTCATCCTATTTACTTCAGACCATTTCTTCAGTTTGTCCAGATCATTTTGAATTTTAATCCTATCCTCCGAAGCACTTTCAACCCCTCCCAGCTTGCAGGGCCGGCTCTGGCTTTTTCGCCGCCCCAGGCGAAAAAGCCCCCCGCCCCCCCCCCCCCCCCCCCCCCCGCGGGGGCGGGGGGGCGGCCGGAGCCCCGGGGGGGGGGCAGCGAGCCTCAGCGGGGGCTCCGCTCTCCCCCCGGCGGCCGGGAGGAGGGCAGCCGGAGCCCTGGGAGGAGGGCGGCGAGCCCCGGCGGGGGCTCGGCTCCCCCCCCCCCCAGCGGCCAGAGCGCCGGGGGGGACTCGGCTCTCCCCCCCGGCGGCCAGAGCGCCGGGGGCAGGGCAGCGAGCCCCGGCTGGGGCTGGGCTCGGCTCTCCCCCCCCCGCTGCCAGAGCGCCGGGGGCAAGGCGCCGGGGGGGAGGGCGGCCGGAGCCCTGGGGAGAGGGCGGCGAGCCCCGGCTGGGGCTCGGCTCTCCCCCCCGCGGCGGCCAGAGCGCCGCGCCGCCGCCCCCCTTCCAGGTGCCGCCCCAAGCACCAGCTTGGGTGCCTGGTGCCTGGAGCCGGCCCTGCCAGCTTGGTATTGTCCTCAGACTTTACAAGTGTACTCTCTATGCCATTACCTAAATCTTTGATGAAGATACTGAACAGAATCGGACCCAGAACTGATCCCTGCGGGACCCCCCTTGACAGGGCAGTCAAGGTCAGTGGTAGAGCTGGGAACAGAGCTCAGAATTCTTGCCCCCCGTGCAGTACTGCCTCCTGTTTGTTTGGTGACCGGTCTAATTTCACCATCTGATGGTGGTAGTTTCCATTTACTTTATAATTTACATATTGAATTGGTCTTTTGAAGACTTACTGGTACTTCATCCTTTGGGTGGAATTAACCACAGTGCAGGAAATGGTGGCTACAGGTAGATCAGTCACACAAGAGTCTCTGCATCCCCTTTGTGCAAAGAAGTGTGTCTCCAGACTGGTTCTCAACAGGGTGATGTGGAAAAGGAGTTGAAGTGGAATCCCAGGAAGGGTCATGGCTTCTGTGACTGTGCAAATCCAGTGGCCCCAAACTCCTGCATAGTGGCACAGATGGGTAACTAATCCAGTGTATATACCGTGGCTGTAGCAGGGGCATGTAGCTGGTTGGTGGCCTGCCACTAAATTGAGGTTGTGGATTCTGACACTCCACAAAGTTCCCAACACTTACTCAGGGTTTTGTGCCAAGAAGGGTGAATTCTACCTCCAATACAGATGAAGAACCATACTGTATATGTACTGCATTGTTGTATATGCAACACATAAAGTGCCTTATCCAGAGAGAAAGGATTCCTATAAGAATAACTAAGCCCACAAAAATGTTGAATATTTCATGAAATTATATTTTAGTTTGGAAGTGATATGCTAGGACTGTATTGCTTTCTTCCTCTGAACTCCCAGAACACTCTTAAAAACATGATAATGCTTCTGACAAGCCTTTCATGGTTTAGCAATTTCTTTCAAAATAGGAAATAAATTACATCTCTGAAAATTGTTCATACATTTGATCTAGCCTGATCAAAAATCCCATCCATCAGGACTGGACAGAATTTTTTAAAGCAGTTTACTGGGTTCAAGTTCTCCTTGTTAATTTAAGAAAAGTGTTATGGGTCAGGGTATTTTTATTATCAGACTATTTTCAAATACTCATTTCCCTTTTCCTATCACTGGATAAAAATCTTCATTGGCACTCTGTTTTAAAGAGCTCATGTTGATACCTCTGCTAACTCTATATTCTCACCTTAGAGCTTTATCACTGAAGTATCTGAGCACCTATTCACACAAGCCCCAATTCTGAAAGCTTCTTCTTACACCAGTGCAAATCTTCATTGACTTCAACTTCTCCTTACAAGCGATGGAGAAAAGGTGGGCCTTAAAAATTCACAGGTTTATGCTGTTTTGGACCAAGGGAGAAGCAAATCCCAAGGGCACAGGTCCCTAAAGGAGAATGCACTGATGGAACCCTCTTCACTTTTATAGTATTGGTGTTGCAGCTAAAGCACCTCTGTTGACTATAACTGTTACAGTATGGCATGGAGAAAGATAGATAAAAACATGCACAGGTCACACTGATCATAACTAGTGGGTAGTGGTGTTACCTGTTGCCATTAATGCAATGTAATTCAAAATAAGAAGTCTAGTGTATGAACTTTTCTATGTTGCATTTCAGATATTCTACTCAGGCCTCTATACTGTGCCCATCACCATGATATTGGAGTACCCCTAGATAAATACCTACAGTATTAACATCAAATAGTTACAAATTTAACTACTCCGTATTATTTATTATTTATTTTATTTATTTGGATCATAGTAGCAGCTAGAGAGCCCAACCAAGAGAAGGGCACTATTGTGTTAGATACTGTACTGTAGAGTAAGATGGTCCCTACCCTGAAGATCTTACAGTCTAAACAGACACAACAAAGAAAGGGCAAAGCACAGAAAGGTGAAACGACTTGCCCGAAGTTACAGAGCAGGTCAGTGGAAGAAACAAAAGTAGAATCCAAGTCTCCAGAGTCTCAGGGCACGTCTTCACTACTCGCCGGATCGGTAGCGGAGTCGACGGCGGCGCAGCTGCGGTCGACTTGCCGCCGTCCTCACAGCCAGGTAAGTCGACCTAAAATACGCCACTTCAGCTACGCTATTCACGTAGCTGAAGTTGCGTATCTTAGGTCAACCCCCCGCTGTAGTGTAGACCTAGCCTCAGTTTAGTGCACTAGCCAGTAGAAGACTATGCTGCCTTTATTCCAAACAGGGTCTAGGATTGACCCTTACTCACTACTAGGACTATTTCACTTCCTCTGAGAGATTACTGCTTATTGTGAGGTGACTGTAAGGTTATTTATTACTGAATCAGAACAGGAATAGTAGATGAGCTTGCTGAAGTTGAAAAACATTTGGGAGAACAGCAAATCTATTAGAACCACACACAAAAAAATCCAATTTAAAAAATGAACAAATATTTCCACTAGAATGGGTTACCTAGGGAGGGGGTGGAATCTCCATCCTTAGAAGTTTTTAAGGCCCAGCTTGACAAAGCCCTGGCTGGGATGATTTAGTTGGGGTTGGTCCTGCTTTGAGCAGGGGGTTGGACTAGATGACCTCCTGAGGTCTCTTCCAACCCTAATGTTTTATGATTCTATGATTTTTGTCTCTTGTGTTTATTTTTTCCAAAGGATAAGAGAGCTTGCTGGCTTAGACGATTTGTGCCTCTTAACTCAATCTTTATTTTTTTGAGTTTGGGGGATTGGGGTCAGGATTATGCTTGTCTTGAGTGAAACCGAAGGGTGTTATTGTTTGTGTTCAAAGAAAATTGGAATGTGTCTGACCTTGGCAAAACTGTACATTTGTTGATTACTGTTACTTACGGAAAAGCAAAGGGGGAAAAAAAGAACAGTTATTTATGGTGAGAAGGAGATTATATTTTCCTTGCAGGTGGAGTTAAGCAATAAACTAGATATGTGAACAGGATTTGTGCTGTTTATTTACAGCATTATACAGATGTAAAAGTAATGGGCAAAATACATCTCTGGTGTAAGGAGGGTCAGTAGTGTTCTACTGTGGGTGTGTTTGGCTTGTTATTTCTTAAAGTTGCTACAAAAGCAAACCAAGAGATGAAGCTGTAACTACATTATAGATGATAACTACAATATGTGGAGACTGCAGCATTGCTTTTGGGAGGTATATGTGAATGGAAGAGTCACCTCAAAATATGTTGATTCCATCAGTAGATGATGTGGCCATAAAACTAAAGAGAAGGGAAGGTGTAGATTGCTGGAATTGAAAAGATCAGCAGCTTGTGAATAAAGCTAGTCAGTTTTTCAACCAAAAAGGTTTTGTGTTTGTTTGCGGATTTTTTTCATTGAAAAAGAGGCCTTTAACTGAAAACATTTTTTTAAAAAAGCAAAAATCAAAAACATTAAAAAGTTATAGAAATGGTTATAAAAATCTGCTGCTGACAGCCATTTCGATAAAGGTTTTGATTAAAAAATTGAAAACTAACTTGAAAAATATATTAATAAAAAATAAAAATAAAAACTTTGAAATTTTGATTATTTTCATGATAATAGGTTTGAACTTTTTGAACAGCTCAAAATGTAAGGCATTTTGTCAAATGAATTAGCAAAGGCTGCTACTATAATTAAATTTAAGACTCAGTTGGGTGATCGTTGGGCCCTGATATTGCATTGTTTCCATACTTAAAGTTCTTATGATCACAACATGGGTCATCAGGTCTGGTAAAAAAAAAATAAACAGATCTTCCAAATATTTTCAGTGTTTTGCTTTCAAACCAAGCCAAGGAACCGTTAAAGCCTATGTCTGTGCCAAGATTCAAGCTCCAGCTATTTTTGCTCCAAAAAAGAGGGGCCAAAGTATTCTTTTGTAAAAAAACAAACAAGAAAACAAACAAACAAACAAAAAAGCAAGAAAGAAAACTGTGAGACATGTATATTTTTAATTCACTTTCCCAGAACTCAAAAACTGCTGAGGGGATTTGGCTCACACTTTCCAGATTAATTCACTAAGCAAGGAACATTTCAGACCCAGAGTAGAGTCTTTGGGAAATGTCTGTCCCTGTGAAAAGGAGGGATTATAATAACATTTTTTCAGTTTTAATTTTAGATGATACCACTAGACTCCCATTAACAATGAATCTGGCCACCCAGCATAGTCCTCCATTTCTGCACATTACAAAACAGCCATGATGAGAGAGGAATGGAATGGAATAGCAGAGGCTTTGCAGGGCTGAAGTTGACAAGGGTAGCTGGCCACTAGATCTTGTGGTTTGGTTTGATCCAGTTCAATTAATAATTGCCTCTTATTCGGTTTTCATTCTCAGATCTCAAAGTCCTTTTCCAAGGAAGGTAAGTGTCATGATCTACATTCTACAATGGGTGAGACAGGCACACAAAGTTATGATAGAGGTCAGGAGCAGAACTTGAAATAGAAATGAGGTCTCAGGGCTCCACGGCCACTGACCCCTGACCCCCTAGATGAAAATCGATTCCCAAATTGCACAATGCACACAGCTTAGAAGAGCTACAGCAGGTTGGGGGATTCTAAACATTCAAAGTGGATAGGTACTGAATTTCAAATAAATATGAATTAACCTAGGTTTATATAGGAAAATAGAGCCTAAGACCCCAGTCCTGTATTGCACTCTGTAGGGACTCAGTGGCTGGCTGCTTGGAGCTTAAGGTCTAAGAGGATATTTCACAGAGCTGTGCAAGGTCTAGGAAAACAGTATTGAGAGAGCCCAACTCCTGTTCTGAAAAACACAGCTGTGCATTGCAGCATAACAAAGGGTATGACCAACCCCACAGACAATAATTGGAATCAAAAGATCACAATGATATCAAGAAAGGAGAAAATGCAATATATTAATCAAATGACAGAGGTAGTGGCATCTGATAGTTAACATGGGCTTAGGTGTCAAAGATCCTTGTCTACTGTATGATCCCAGGCAAGCCACTTAACTTCTCTTTGCACCAGTTTACTCATGCAAAAGAGTTTAATAAAAGTTCACCTACCACTCTGGAAAGTGTTAGAATGAATTAATGAATATTTTCAAGATGCTTTGAGATCCTCAATTGAAAATTGTTGTATAGGTGGAGCATTTTTACGTGTGTGTGTGTGTGTGTGTGTGTGTGTGGTTAATTTATGTGATACAGGTAACTGTTTACAACCTGGATTTGTAAAAATGTTTTCATAGAGACTAGTCATATCTATGTATTCCTGGTCATATTATGTATTCAAATTATAAAGCTCAATTCTGCATAAATCCAAAGACAGCATACTTTGTCCACTTTACCTCCTGCAAGTTTGAGAGAGCTATATTAATGAAAATGGATTAGATTAAAAAACAAGAATCCTGTTAAGTTCTTGTATTAGTGATGATAATTTTGCATTTGACATAAAGTTAAAAAGAATTTCTCTATTTGATAGTGTGTTCATATCTGTAGTGACAAATTCTTCAACACATAGCATAGCTGCCATTTGCCTGGAGGAAAACCTAAGGACAATCTTAAGAGCAATGTTCTGGGTAAGTTGTAAAGAAATATTCAGCCTGGAGTTGTTAGACTGAAACCAAGCAAGAGTGTTTGATGTATTGCCAGAAGGCTTTATCTTCTCAAAAAATGTTATAATCAAACACAAAGGAGAGCCTGCTGCGTATTTTGTTGTTCAGCGGAACATGAAGAGTTGCTTTCCTTTCATTAAGGGATCTCTCTTTACATTTAGCTTTATCCAGAACAGCACATACTGCATATAGTGTTGCCATTCACAGTACAGAACTAATCCTCTTCAATTAAGGGTTTTTTTGTTTTGTTTTATTTTTTAGTTTGGCAGAAAAGTTAGAGAGCTGGAAAGGGCTTGTTACTAAACATATGGATAATAATACTTTGCACTTATACAGCACTTTCCATCCAAAATTCTCAAAGGATTTTATAAACACTAATGAATAACCACGTACCACATCCCAGTCAGAAGGTAAATATCACTTCCATTTACATATGGGAAAACTGGGGCACAGTGACTTGCACAGCAGTTATATATGAAATATGTGACAGAAATAGCAACAGCATCCATTTCTCCTGTCTCACCACAAGATCATCCTTCAAGTTGGAGTGACAGGAGCACAGTGAATACTGAGCACAATGTTCATTGAAGCTTTTGATACACTGTGTCAGAAATCTTACACTCAAAAGGAATTTCCATTTTCTTGGTTATAAACACTGGGTATCATTTTCAAAAGCACCTAAGTCCCATTTTTAAAAGCACCTAAACCACTTAGGGCCAGACTTTTAAAGAGGGAATTAGGGGTCTTAATATGCAGGTTGACCCCTAGTGGAATGGAAGCTGGGCACCTAGGTGCTTTTGAAAATCCTGCTAGTTAGCTATCTGCACCTAAATATTTTTAGGTATTTCAATGGGCATCTAAGACCTATTGAAAATCATTGGGATTTAGGATTCTAAGTGTCTTAAGCACTTTTGGATATATTATATGCAGTGCCATGGATCGAAAACTAGCCGAAGGGCCATAAACAAACAAAATGATACATGAGCAGTGCATTGAGTTTAAGGGAGTTGTGATCTTATTTAACGTCACAGAGTTCTACTTGGTTGGTGTCTGCTACAGACCACGAAATCACACTCAGGAACAGGATGACTGCCTCCTTACTAACCTATCAACAACGGATAGGGAAAAAAACCTGCATGATCAAGGAGAACTTCAATTTGAGTTACAGATGCTGGAGGTCTCGTGGTGACAGTACTAAAAACATACTTTGAATTTCTCAACATTATAGATGACAATTTCCTAACTCAAAGTGTTTCAGCCAACATGGAGGAATTCTTTATTAGACTTTGTCCTAACAGATAAAGAAGAACTGATTACAAACTAAAAATTAATGGTAGCTTAAAGATATCATATAATATTTCAATTTTTCCATTGTTTTCATTTAAAAAATATAAACATGAGTTTCATCCTCTTTTGTTTTCAAAATTTGTATAGTGTTTGATGCTCAGGCTGTTGTGGATGGCTTGATGAACTAATCTAGAAATTAAGAGTCATTTCGTTATTTTCCCAGTAAAAATGTGCGAGCCCATTTACACATCTTGGTTTAATGTTTTCTTCCTACTCTTTCTCCTCTTAGTGATCTTTTAATTATGTCCTCATATGTTTGAAATATGGACGTAATGTTTCCTAGTTGTAATATACAGTTATTAACTAGCCTTCTCTTAGAGAAATCCTTGAAACATTTTAGACTCCAAGAGCAGGGCTGGATCTATTATAACACTGTTAAAAGAAAATTACCTGCAATTCTTGTTCTTGGACTATAGTACTTGTAATCACTATCTTCCTCACTCAGAGTTAGCCGTGGCATTTTGTTCCTATCTTGTCTTCATGTAAAAATAAATGGAAAGCTGAGGGTATTATGCTGTCCCAGCTAAGTAGGGCCATCCTCTTCCTCATTCCATCTTTTTCCTCATGCCTTCCTCAAGCAGGAGTGCCGCCAGCTTTTCTGCCACCCTAGGCGGCGGAAGGTCCCACCCCAAAATGCCGCCCCCCACAGAGGCGGCGGAAGGTCCCGCCGTTGAAATACTGCCACAGTCGCCGCTCCCCAAATTGTAGCACCCTAGGCAACCGCCTAGGTCGCCTAATGGGTTGCGCCGGCCCTGCCTCTGGGACAATTTTGTTTTTCTTCTTGTTTATGGGAGATGGTTTCATTCTGGGGAAGAGAGGTGCAGGGTCTGACCCGTTCGGATCACTATTGCAGCAGGGCTGGGGGGAACAAAGGAGCAGAGAGTGGTTTTTAATCATGGGAGAGAATTTAGCTCAGGTTTCAGCACTAGTATGTTCAGGAAGGTATACTAATGCTGAATGGAACACTTTCTATGACTCCTCTTTTGCCAGCCATTTCATGAACTCCTGCACTTGTGTGGAGACCTATTGGCTTCTGTGAGGTTCTGGATAAGCGTAAGGGTCTGCTCATATAAAACAACTTGCAGGATCAGGTCTAGGTGTGTATCAACTGTGCCAGGGAAGATAATGGAGCAAGTAATTAAGGAAATCATCTGC
>NW_020664393.1:67493673-67613988 GCF_002925995.2 Terrapene triunguis | reverse complement strand
GACCTCTCGAGGTCCCTTCCAGTCCTAGAATCTATGAATCTATGAATCTATGAATAAACTGACATTGATTCTCAGTTCACCTCAGGAAGAAAATATAAGGAAAGCTAATGAGCACAGCTGCCTGTGTCTCAGTGCAGACTCCTCTGCAGAATGTGCAGCATGCCTAGAATGCACTTACAAGAGCCCTATTGGAAAAGTCAATTAATCTCTCTGGGCCTGATTGTCATTTACACTAGAGTCCCTTCACACCACTCTAGCAGTGTAAAGGAGCCTTAAAATGTACATACATTTAATTTATGCTCACCTGGAAGCTGTGTTACACTGCTAGAATGGTGTGAAGAGGCCTTTAGGGAAATGAGAATCAGGACTGGAGAAATTTCTCAAGCTCACACAGTGTGACAGAATCAGGCACTGAAACCAGATTTCCTAAATCACAGCCCTGACCACAACACAATTTACAAAAATAAATATTTGAACTGATCAAACTATTAATTTCACATAATATTCATTATAAATATAGCCCCTTTCTTCTGGTTAGCCAGTCATTCATGGACATTCACCAATTTCTGTGAATGTAGTTATTGATTAGTATTTACAAAAGTAGTTTTGGTGAAAATGTTTCAGCCGATGACTTTGTGAATTATTCACTTAAACTATTGATTATTCATGTTGTTAGTCAAATAAATTCGGTGATATTGTTTCTTCTCCCCATTTAGATGAGTGAACCTTTATATACACAAGAATAATAAGTAGGGATGTTTAGAAAATAGAGCATTTTTTGCACTGAAAATATCTACTTTTCTGTGAAATTTCAGCTGAAAACTGAAAAATTGTCTTTGAAAACCAAAATATTTTTATTCAAATTAGCACCATGGTGCCTCATGGGAGTTGTAGTATGGGTATCTTATGTTCCTATTCCTTCTTTGTGCTGTCCCATATGGCTAGACTACATCTCCCATGAAGTACCACTTTCTCCTTGGTAAGGAGTGTATTATAGGACTCCATAGCTATGTTGCATCATGGGAGTTGTAGTCCAGCCAAGCAGCCTGGCTCATGGATTTTAGGTTTTTGATGAATTTTTTTCACAGAAAATAGACACTTTTTGCAAAAAAATATTGTGTTAAAACCCTGATTTTCCATCAAAATACAGCTGACAGAAAATTTTCAAGCAGTTCTAATAATGAATGAACTTCCAGTATGAATTTTCAGAAAAATAGACATTTGTGCTAAAAGATGTGATTTGCCACATTGATATCTGGATAATCGTGAATATCTAATAGTATGGCACCCATGATTCATAGCAAACAAAGCAAATAATTTTGGTTACTATGCAACTAGGTCTACTAAACATATCATACTTCCCTATTTTTTCTTTTCTCAATTTTTAATTTTCTAATGACTAATTACCTTTTCTATAGCCTCTGAAAACTAGTGAAATTGGACACCTATTTAAGTGCTTGTTTGTTTTCCTTTAAGAAAAATAAAAAACCTTGCTTCCCAGGTAAGGTTCATAATTTGGCATGGCCATAATTTTCCATTTTCATGGCATTCACATAATTTGTAGAGAAATAACACTTTCTAGAAAATGAACCATTAATATTCCAGGTTTGCTAATATTGACTTCATATCTTTCTAAAACATTATTTCCAGCCTTCAATAAGGAATAAACAGTGATAGACTGAAAAAAATATATATATTTAAACCAAAATAATAGCATTGTAATGATCCTCACGTGGGGTCTGGTTGAGAAGTATGGCCTAGTGGTCACGGCCAAAATCCCAGACTCCCAAGGGGGTCGTGGGGAGGGGAGTCCGAGCCCTCCCAATCCATCGATCTCCAACCCAGGGCCCTTTGGGCTACCAGTGGTTTGGCAACCAAGGCTGCTTAAGGCTGCCTTCACCTGGGCCTCTTCCTCTCATCTCCCCCACTGGGGTCAGCTCAGTCCAAGGCCTTTGCTTGGTGGGGAAATCCAAACCAAAAGAAGTAAAAGAGAGTTACCAATGTCCATGGATACTTCCCTTTCTGGTTGTCTCTGGGGTGGGTTCTCCCTTCCCTCAAGGAGGGCCCCTTTGGGCAGTGGTGTCAGAGCCTTTAACTTCCCTCTGCTTTGCTTTCCTGGAGCTGTGGACTGCAGGTCTGCTCACCTCCAGCTCTGCCATTCAAATGAGCTACCTCCCGGCCTTTTAATTCCTCAAGCAGATGGAGCATTTGCTTCAGGTGGGCAGGGCTGGCTGAACCCAAAATGATCCCTTAACCCCTTGTTGCCCAGTGTGGGGTTTGTACACCCCATCACACACCCTCCCCCCAAGATGGAGCCAGGGGAACTGGGGCCATCCGGTTGCTCCCCCACCCCCTTCTCTGGAAAAGAAGTTAGCATTCTGGTGGGCTTTCCTGGCTCGATGCTGAATTTGGAGCACGTAGGGCTAGAGAGACAGGTACCAGTGCATCAGGAGGGGGTTTGTATCCTTCATGGTGCTTAGCCGTCTTAACATGGTCGGTGACAAGCTTGAATGAGTTTCCCAGGAGATAGTATCGGAGCAAATCTACAGCCCATTTTACTGCCAGGCACTCCTTCTCTATGACAGAGTAGGCTCGTTCTCGTGGAAACAGTTTGCGGCTCAAATAGAAGATAGAGTGTTCCTCCCCTTTTATTTTCTGATATAAAACAGCATCTAGTCCCACATCAGCAGCATCTGTCTGCAAAATGAATTATCTGGAGAAGTCTGGACTGAATAGGACTGATTTTGTACAGAGGCATTCTTTCAATTCTTGAAAGACCTTTTCACAGGCCTCAGACCAGTGCATTTCTTGGGGTTGTCGTTCGTAACCAGATCTGTGAGAGGGGCTGCGATCATTAAGAACCCTTGGTACAAACCGGCAGTAATAGCCAGCAAGTCTCAAAAAATTCCTGACTTGTTTCTTGGTGGTAGGGCATAGGGTGTCTTTGAGGGCCTGGACTTTATCTATAAGGGGCCGGATCTGGCCTTTCCCCAAAATGTATCTATTCGAGGTAGGTGGTTTCTTCTTTCCCTATTTTACATTTTGCAGGGTTTGCTGTTAGTTCAGCCTGTTGCAGGGAGCGGCCAAATGTTCTTCCCAGATTCGGCTGTGGAGGACTACATCATCTAACTAGGCTGTGGCATATGAGTTATGCGGCTGCAAAACTCGGTCCATAAGGCATTGGAACGTCACAAGTGCCTCATGGAGTCCAAAGGGCATAGTTTGAAACTGGCCGAAAGGAGTGGCAAAGGTGCTTTTTTTCTTGCGATTCTGGTGTGAGTGGGATTTGCCAATACCCCTTTGTTAAGTCTATGGTGGTGATCTACTGAGCTTCGTCCAGCCGGTCTAGTCGTTTATCCACACAGGGCATGGGGTAGGCGTCAAATTTGGAGCTCACATTAATCTTCCAGAAGTGGATGCAAAACTGGACAGTGCCATCTGGCTTTGGGACTAATACAACAGGGCTTCGTCACTCGCTGTGGGATTCCTCAGTGATTCTAAGCTCCAACATGGTCTGGACTTCCTGTTTTACTACCTCACACACTTTCTGGGGAAGTGGCCAGGGGTTCTCCTGGACGATCTGTCCGGGTTCGGTCTGGATGTGGTGGTGCGTGAGATAGGTCCTTCCTGGTTGGGAGGAAAACACCATCTAGAATGCTTTCTTTAGGCTCTGCACCTGGGCTCTTTTTTCAGGGCGAAGTTATTACCCTACCTGTGTAGCCTCTGGGGACAGGGTGTAAGGCACTTGGGCTCCCAATTCTGGTTCAGGGGGGCACAGGGCTTTCTTATTCTTTCCACGCCTTCCGAAGGTTGATGTGATAAACCTGGATGGGATTCCATTTGTCAGGTTGTCTATTCTCATAACTGACTGGGGCACCTGGCACTGTCCACTGTTGGAAGACAGGATACTGGGCTAGATTGACCCTTGGTCTGACCCAGTAGGGCCATTCTTATGTTCTTATGACTGGCCCGACTTGGTGCACAATTTCATAGGGCCCTTGCCACTTGGCAAGTAGTTTAGACTCTGTACTTGGGAGTAGAAGGAGGACCCCCATCGCCTGGCCTGAAAGTGTGTACCTGTGCTCCCTTGTTATAGGAGCATTCCTGGATTTGTTGGGAGGTGAGGAGGTTTTCTTTAGCCAAAGCTCCCACAGTCTCAAGTCTCCACCTGAGTCTCACATATTGTAGGACATTCTGAGTTCTCGGAGTTTCTCTTTTCCACATCTCCCAGACCAGGTCGAGGATTCCCTGGAGCCATCTCCTATACAAGAGCTCAAATGGAGAGAAGCCTGTAGAAGATTGTGGGACTTCTCGAATGGCAAACAGAAGTGGGGAGGGGATCAGTTGATCCCAATGACGCAGGTCTTCTGGCATAAACCTTTTCAGCCTCTGCTTCAGGGTTTGGTTGAAGCGTTCAGCCAGGCCACCAGTTTGTGGGTGATAAACTGAGGTACAGAGACTCTTTATTTTCAGAAGATCAGAGACCTGCTTCATCAAGCAAGACATGAAGTTTGTGTCTTGGTCGGTGAGAATCTCCTTGGGAACTCCTACTCGAGCAAAGACTTTTAATAGTTCTGTGGCAATAGTCTTTGCGTTGGTGTTACGTAATGGGATTGCCTCAGGATAGCGAGTAGCATAATCAACTATCACCAATAGGTGAAGTGTTTGTATCTGGTGGCACTTTTTTCCAGGGGGCCAATAAGGTCTATACCAATTTGTATGAAGGGGACATTGACGATCAAGAGAGGGATGAGGGGGGCTTTCATCCCGCCTTTTGGCCCAACTAGCTGACATTCTGGGCAGGAGTTGCAGAAATTTGTAACCTTTTGATGTATGCCAGGCCAGAAGCGGTCTAAGATCCGGGCCAGACTTTTCTCCTGTCCAAGGGGATGTCCGGAGGGGATATCATGGGCTGGTCATATGACTTCTCATTGATGCGGCCGAGGGACGAGGAGTTGTGAACGAAGTTCCCCCATCCGATGGTCTTTTTCCAGCTGATATAATTGTTCCTCCTGGAGCTTGTTAACTACTGGGAGTTGTTCATATGCATGGCTCAAGGTCCCATCCTCTGGTCCTTCATGAAATCAGTCTTTCGGATCACTAAGCCCCCTTCCAGGAGTGGTGTTTGTAATGTCTCCTGATTGGGAGGATCCTTCCAGCATTACTCCCTTTTGGCTGGAGCCTCCCCTACCTCTCCCGGGGGTCCTGCTCCTTGCCTACTCCAGCCAGTGTCATGGGCCGGGTTCCCTACCTGCCCTGGTTCCCTCGGGAACTTCCTGCAGGTTCCCAGAAGCAGGTCTACATCACCTCAATATGTCAGAGATATGCTCTCAATTCTGACCCAAGATAACAGGGTAGGCTATTACGAGGGGCTTTGTGTTCTCCCCTATGGTGATCTCTACCCAGGCACTGGGATAGGGTTTAATATCCCCATGAATGCACAGCAGGAAGATGGTGTCCCCGGGAGCTTCAGGGTTGGGGACCAAGTCATCCCAGACCAGGGTTTGCCCACATCCAGAGTCTACTAGACCTATTACCTCGGTCCATTCATTTGTACAGGAACTGTTACTTTTGCTGAGGTGGGCTTCCAGGCTCGACTCTCTGCCAACCATACTTGCCCATAGCTGCACTCCATATAGGGGCATTCTGGATAATAGTGGCCCTGATTCCCACAGGAGAAACAGGCCCCCCATGGTTAGCCCTGGGACTGGTCGGGAGCTGGGCCTATGGGGATGTCTTTCCCCGGGTGCTTGGTCCCCTCACCCTTCCTGGCCTCTGGGCAGGAAGTCCCTTGGAGACCCCAGGCTTTATGTTCAGGCTGAGGTTGGAGAGCCTGGGGCTTGTCCCGGGCTCCCAGCCCTGGGTTTGAGGTCTGGCTTGGCACCCTGGGGAGCACACTGTCTTGTTTCTGTCTCCTCCGCTGGCTTCCCCCTTCAGTTGAGGGGTCCCTCTGGAGTCAAACAATGGCTCGGAAGTGGGAGTTAAAGCCATCTCAGCTGCCAGATAGTTTTCCATCAATCTCAGTAAGTGACTCTGGTCAATGTCTGAGCACCCAGTCCTTACCCACTTTCGGGAGGATTTCAGCAAACTGCTCCACCAGAATGAGTTCAGCCACCTCTACTCTGGTTCACCTTTCTGGCATTAGCCACCTCCAACATAGGGCTCGCAGTTTCTGGGCAACAACCCGGGGTCAGGCCCCCCGAGGGTACCTTTCCCCCCCGTAACCTCTGGTGGAAGGTCTCCTTAGTGATGTTGAGGTAGTCCAAGATGGCCACTTTGATCTGGGGGTAGTCTTGGGCAGTCTATGCATCCAGTCCTCGGTATGCGGCCTGCATCAGCCCTGTCAGGTAGGTTGCCAGTGGGATGACCCCACTGGTCAGGGGACCATTGGGCAGCCATTGCCACCTGCTCAAATGTTGTCAGAAAAGCCTTGGTGTTGACCGAAACAGGAGACTAAAGTAAGAGTGGCCCAGATATTTCGGTCTGAGGTTCATCCCCTACCCGTATCTATCACCGGATGTTTGTATAAAAGACTTCACAAATCAAGGTACAACGAGGTTTTATTTAAGGGAAGACTATGGCAAGGACCCCAAAGGTAAAATAAACAGGGCAAAATAACCAACAAGACAGGCTGTAACAATAGGGAACAGTACAAGTAGACTCACAAGATCACATTACCATCTCTAACAGCCTTTTCCCTCTTAGTCTGGCACAGCACAGCAGGTCACCGGATCCCCTGGATGGAAGTGGAGAACCGAAGCAGGGATGATCGAGCTTCTTCAGGTGAACTGATGATTCCTACCCTCCCTCTACCCTTTACCTGCGTCGTCGTGGGTGTAGTATGTGAATCTCCTAGATGATGTAGTGAGTGTGTGCAAGTGAGAAATTTCCTAATCAGAATAACCCATGTGGGGTGAATGGCCTACCCTTGATTGTCTGCTCTGCACTCTGCCACTCAGACGGGCAGCCCCGATCTGATCAGAACACCGCCTTATATAGACTTCCAGTCACTGGGCAGATTATATGATTGACAGCTCTTATTCCCGCCGAAACCAGGAAAAGGGCGCCAAACTAGGGTGGGGAAGGAGCAAGAAGGCTCACAAAGATGGACGCCTAGTTGTCCTTAAGAGGATCCAAGATGGCCACCAGATTATTTTGCCTCTACATTGGGGTCGTCCTCAGAACCCACCTTTGTGAGCTTCATGGGTACTGTCAGGGCTCCTGGGCTTGGGCCCAGGTCCCCTGATGGAGAATCTCTGGGAGACTTCTGGGGCTGTATCAATGCCACAACTTGTTGAACTAACTGTTGTTGTTGTTCCTATTGTTGGGCCCCTGAACCAGTTGCTGCTGCTGGGCGGCCATTTGCTGCAGGAGCTGTTGCTGACGCTGCACCACGTGCTGCGGCTGCTGGTTCTCAGTCATCCATTTCAGCAACTATTCTAACTCCATTGTTGCTGGCTGACCAGCCCACATTGTTCTAAATCAGGCTGTTTGGCCGCCTACGTCAGTTAATCCTCCCCTCCTCTCAGAGGTCAGGCATTGCCCACATTCTCCGCTAATTTATAATGGTCCTCACTCGGCGTCTGGTTGGGAAGTGTGGTCTAGTGATCAAGGCCACAACCCCGGACTGCCAAGGGGGTTGTGGAGAGGGGAGTCAAGGCCCTTCCTCTCCACCGGGGGCCCCTTTGGGCAGTGATGTGAGCCTTTTGGCTTCCCTCTGCTCTGCTCTACTACAGTTGTGGGCTGCAGGTCTGCTCACCTCCAGCTCTGCCACCTAAATGAGCTAATACCCTGCCTTTTAATTCCTCCAGCAGATGGAACATTTGCTGCAGGTGTGGCAGGGCGGGGCTGGCTGAGCCCAAACTGATCCCTTAACCCCTTGTTGCTCAGTCTGGGGTTTGTACACCCCATCACAAGCATATTTATACAACACATTGTATCACAAGCGGTCCCAGAGTGATTCATAGACTAATAAATATGTAATCTCAATTGTTATGATGGATTTCCATCTGAAAAATGCAGAGATTATGATATTGAAACTGAAGTGGAAATTTAGGAAGAAAGGTTCCCAAATTAGACATGGTGTAATCTACCAGCTATTGTGTATATACATCAGTGAGCTCTACTAGATTGAATGTCAGATATGCTCAAGTATTTACTTTGTTACTATCTGGTAGCTAGCCAATAGAAATCCCCTAAATCCCAATATTATCACCGATAATAGAGATTTTCCTGTAGTTTAAGTGGCAGGGTCTTGCATTTTCAAGCAGAAGGTCCTGAATTCTAGCCATTCTGACTTTGGTGTCCATGTGACTATGGTATGCTGACACAAATTTTAATTGAAGCATGTTATCTAACTGTTAAACCAGAACAGCAAGGCTAAGATCCCTATTTTTATAAAAAGTGCCATGGGATCTTTAATCATTGCTAGTGGCCAGGACCTAGGTTTTACATCTCATCAAAAAGATTGATAATGTTGGGGCTGCATTCACAGGCTAGTAGTATTGATTGAACCACCAGTGCTTTCAGTTAATGAATCCAAGCTAACATTTACTGGCTTATAAAAGAGAGACACAATAACATTGCATATATAATTGTTTTGTAAATTAAATGTTGCTGACAAATAGATAAATTGAAATTATCTTCATTAATACAGCAGAGGTTATTGCAAGTTATGTTAACAAAGTTCAACAAACTGCCTTCCATGTCACTGAGAGGTCCATAAAAACAAATTAGTCTGGGGAGATATAAAATGCTTAGGGAAATTCAAACCCATATAATTGTACTGGGTTGTCAAGCAAACTGATAGGCTTGTTCAAATGATTAACAGTTACCTAGGTTTAGAATATCCCCAAAGAGTTTCACATACCTATAATTTAAAATATAATTTCTTTAGATTGACCACAACATTAACTCAGATGCCAACGCTTAGCTGAGACAGATTATTCATTTTAGGTTTATTTTTGTTTGAGTGAGATCACACATCCTTGCTTTTAACCACACTTTACGTGACCACAGATATATTGCATAACCAAAGGAAAAGACATTTGATTGCATTGGACTTGTTAACACAACTCAGTGAACCTTACGTGAGAGACGGGATTCAGGTTTTGGCACTACCAGTTAGGCTGAGAATGGCACCGGCAGTGTTTTGGTTTCTATGGCTTATTTTACTTTTCCTCAATCTTTTGCTAAACTATAACCTTGATTGGTGGCATCCCATTCCTCTTTGTCCCTAAATATTGGTATTGCTATACCAGATCTCACTATAGGGGAATTTAAAACAAGTCTTGAAAATCTTCCTGACCTATGAGAAAAGACTAACTCTGTTTCATTCTAATTTATCAGCTTTTAGGTTTTATAGCTACCATTGAATAAGGAAACACTAGATTCAAACTACCCATGATTATTGTTGTATTGAACTTATCCATGTTACTTAAGTATATGTGGGTCAAGTGCTGAGCATGATAATATATCCAAAATATGAGCTGGATGATTTTTAGCCAAACAGTGGGAACATCTCAAAAATAGTGTTCAGGGTCCCATATGCTGCACTTGAATACTTTTTAACATATGTGACAAAGTTCCTCCTCTATCTTGGTAGGTCCTGCGCTTATTGGCAGATTTTCTTGCCTCAGAGATTCACCATGTGGGTTGGGGAACAGCCCAGAGACCTTCCCCTCTGGAAGAACCCACAGTCCAGGTCAATTGGGAGGTTTGGGGGGAACCCAGGCCCGCCCTCTACTCCGGGTTCCAGCCCAGGGCCCTGTGGACTGCAGCTGTCTATAGTGCCTCCTGTAACAGCTGCATGACAGCTACAACTGCCTGGGCTACTTCCCCAGGGCCTCCTCCAAACACCTTCCTTATTCTCACCACAGGACCTTCCTCCTGGTGTCTGATAATGCTTGTGCTCCTCAGTCCTCCAGCAGCACACACTCTCAGTTCCTTGCACCTCTTGCTCCCAGCGCCTCACACTCACACCACAAACTGAAGTGAGCGCCTTTTAAAACCCAGGTGCCCTGATTAGCCTGCCTTAATTGATTCTGGCAGCTTCTTCTTAATTGGCTTCAGGTGTCCTAATTAGCCTGCCTGCCTTAACTGGTTCTAGCAGGTTCCTGATTACACTAGTGCAGCCCCTGCTCTGGTCACTCAGGGAACAGAAAACTACTCATCCAGTGACCAGTATATTTGCCCTCTACCAGACTCCTGTACCCCACTGGTCTGGGTCTGTCACACATACCTTCCCCATATAGTTGCTAGCTTTGAGTGTTTTTATCCCCACACTACCCCACAGAATGATAATTTGAAGAATGACATGACAAGCTTGGATAATGCTGCTTGGTTCATGTATCAGCTCATGTGGGGGAGCTGTGTAAATATGGTGCCATTAACAAAAAATATTTATAATGACCTACACAGGTGGACATTATTACCATTTACAGTGAGGTAGAATTCAAGTACATAAAATGAGTGCCCTGCACAGGGTCTTGTATCCTTTTTCCCTGATTCCCTTTATATCCCCCAAAACTTTCTTCAAGAAATTAAAAGTTATTCAAGATGCCTATGGTCAAATTGGAACCAAGTAACAAAATGGAATAACTGGACGTCTGGCAGTACCAGATTTCAAGAAATACCATAGGGTGGCACAAATCAGACTGGAACTAGAATGGAGAGAATCCATTGTGGATACAGATAGAATAGAAACTCATTATATAATTGTGTGCTAGACTTATGTTCCAAAATTCTGGCTCCCATGGAACATCACCTGTTATAAAAAAAGTGCATGTACTTGGCATATATGTGGCACTTGTTCCAACAAAAAGAGGTGATCTCAGTAATATCAGAATAACAAATAGTAGTTTTGCATCCAGGATAAATATAGGAGAATTTAGATGTTGGAGCAAATATCACTATGCTAAGTGAAAGGGTTTCTTCAGTGATGTAGGAGATATATATTGAAAAAAAAGAAGAATGTGCAATAGGAGTTTATACACATTGCTTACTTTATTAAAAATACTTTAGGAAAAAAAAGAAATAAAGCTACTTACATTAGAAAGCTTCAACAATCAAGATTGTGTCTAATGTATAATTCAGTTGACAATACAAACAAATCCTTCCCCCATACTCATGTCCCGTGTACCACATTACAATACATGACTGAGTCAAATTGAAATGGAAACTAAACTGTTTTAATGAAAAAGAAAAAAAATCTGTGCACTAGTTACACTTTGTGATAAGGGTACTTACATTGCAATTATAGTGTAATTGCACTTGGCTTTTCGATATATAATGACCAGTTCATGTAAGTAAGAGGTAGGTGAACAACATGGCTGATTTATTTATTGTTACTCCCCAGAGCATTGGCCTGCTAAACCCCAGGTTGTGAGTTCAATCCTTGAGGCGGCCACTTAGGGATCTGGGGCAAAATCAGGACTTGGTCCTGCTAGTGAAGGCAGGGGGCTGGACTCGATGACCTTTCAAGGTCCCTTCCAGTTCCAGAAGATAGGACATCTCCATTAATTCATTTATTACTATCTTCCTCTTACATCTGCAGTTTGCTGGCTGTGTACAATACAGTGTTCAGTTGCATTCTCAGATATCCAGATTCTAAGATACTTGCCTACTTTATTCCCTCATTTGAATGTATTGAGTTGTTGTTTTTTGTCTGTAAGTAGATTCTTCAGTCTTTGTGCATGATGAGTAGTACTTACTTGCTCAAGTAGTCTCACTGAAGTCAATAAAATTTTTCTAGTACATGTGACTAAGGGGACAAAATGGGATATAATCTGAGGGCCACATGCTCAACTAGTATAAATTAGTGTTGCTACAATGGCTTTGTTGATTTTTACCCCCTAAGAATCTAGCTCTAAGTATTTAAGGGCAACTGCTTCCTTATAACTTCCTGTTTTCTTTTCGGAACCGTCCCCATTTCTCTCCCATGCTTTCTCTTAGTTTTGCAGCAGCTTATTAGCATGAGGTAGTGGGAAGTTGCAGGACATGTTATATCTCAACATTTAGATTTGGGTCTCAATCCAAGTGCATGTTGATCTGTTTATTTACATACATATTAATTATCATAATGTGACACTGCTTCCACATCCATGTTGGATGCTGGTGACTCCCAAATCTTGACAGACAATGCATGGAAATGATGCCAATACTGAGTCTAGGGCTTGCCTTGGATTCGGAACCTTCTCTTCTTGTGAAACTGCCTCAGGCTCCCTTTCTATTTTTTAAGGTAAAGTGGAATTAAACTAAAATTTCTCTTATGTGATAAAGAAGAAAATAATCCTAGATGTTAAAATAGGTTGTCAGAAACACTGACAAGTGTGTGATTTATAGACCTTTAACTTTTTAAATTAAAATCTTGTATCTGTAGATTACACAGTAGTGTTGGTGCACACTGAATTCTTACACGCATTCCAAATTATCTATAGCACATTAATTTATCATAGATCTGTTTCAGTTGTTTGAGTAAAATGGACAAGATAAATTGAATTAGTCTGAAGTATAAGACTAGGGGAAAAATAAAAGCCCATGAACACCAGCAGAGCTAAAGAATTAACTTTTATAATTTTATATGCTGCCTGTAAACACATGGCACTGGGGGACACACTTCCACTTTCATATTTTTTGGGGTAGGGCCTAATTTTGGCTCATACAAAGGACTGTCATGTAAGTGAAAACTCAGTAACTAGGGATTTGTAACATAGTTAATAAAAGAATATTGAGTCTGCCAAACCTTATAACAAAATCCTTTAGTCTCTGAAATGTAAATCTTAGAACATAGTAATTCCCATATTAGGGCAATGGCCTCTATATACCAGTATCCTGTCTCCAACAGTGGCTGGTACTAACTGCTTCAGGTACATGTAAAAAGCCCTGTAAAAGGCAATTATGGAATACCTGCCCACAAGGAAAATTTCTTCCTAGCTATCATTAATTAGAGGTTGTCTTATGCCCCAAAGCATAAGGATTTATATCCTTTCCAAACCTCTCTGATTTCTTTTAGTCCTTACTGTTACTGTAATTACTAAAACTCTCTTAAATTTCCTTTATATTCCATTTTCAAATGTTCTACCCTGAAGGGGGCTGGGACTAGAAAACCCAAAATACCTTTAGGAGATGTGGTTCACACAGTATTTCCAGATGTGTGGTCAATAGAAAGTATTTGAAATGTCACCAGGCTTTTTCTCATATTACTATCAGCCTATGAATAGACTCAATAGATTTTTAAAAAGGTATGAGAGATGATCCTGGGATTTATAGACCAGTGAACCTTACTACAGTTGCAGGCAAACCTGTTGAAATTAGGATTAAAAATAGAATTATATAACATGTGATACGGTTCAGACAAACCAATTTGGCTTCTGTAAAGGCAATCTGGGTGATACTCATTTACTAGGATTCCTGGAGTTTGTGTAGAAATTACACAACAAAGGAGAACTGGTTGATATATTTTTAGATTTTCAAAAAGCCTTTGATGACAGATCCTCACAAAAGACTACTAAGTAAGTAGCTAAGTAGGTATGGAGTGAGAGTTAAAGTACTGTCATGGATTAGAAAGTGGCAAGGAGAAAAAAAACAAAGAGTAGGAATAAATGGTCAATTTTATTTTGACAAAAGCTAACAGTGAAGTGCCCTGAGGTTCTGTACTAGGACCGTGTTGTTTGATTTATTTTATAAGTGAACTGGTAAAGGGGGTGAGCAGTAAGGTCACAGTTTGCAGAAAAAAACTAAATAATAGGTTTATCAATAAAATAGTAGGCTGTGAGGAGCTTCTAAGGCACCTAACCAAGCTAGGTGGCTAGGCAGCATGATGGCAGATGAAATTCAGTATTGATAAATGGGAGGCATAATATAAATGCATAAAGCTAAGTTCTAAATGTAGCCCCTTGGAAAAAAGACCTGGGAATCACTGAAGACTTATCACTGAAGACTTCTGCTCAATATGCAGTAAAAAAATAAATAAACCGATACTAGGATGATAAAGAATGGGACAGAAATATTATAATGTCATTGTATAAATTGATGGCAATCAGAGGCTAGGGACACACAGAGCATGGAGTTGCATCCCTCACCATCTTGGCTAATAGCCATTGATGGACCTATCTCCAGGAACTTATCTAATTCTTTTTTGAACCCTGTTCTAGTTTTGCCCTTCACAACATCCCCTGGCAATAAGTTCTACAGGTTCACTCTGCGTTGTGTGAAGAAATACTTCCTTTTGTTTGCTTTAAACCTGCTGCCTATTAATTTCATTCGGTGACCCCTGGTTCTTGTGTTATATGAAGGAGTAAATGACACTTCCTTATTTACTTTCTCCACACAGTTGCAATTTTATAGACCTCTATCATATCCTCTCTTAGTCATCTCTTTTCCAAGCTGAAAAGTTCCAGTCTTTTTAATCTCTCCACATGCAGAAGCTGTTATTCATTTTTGTTGCCCTTCTCTGTATCTTTTCCAGTTCTAGTGTCTCTCTTTTGAGATGGGACGACCAGATCTGCATGCAGCATTCAATGTGTGGGCATGCCATTGATTTATATAGAGGCAATATGATATTTTCTGTCTTATTATCTATCCCTTTCCTACTGGTTCCGAACATTCTGTTCGCTTTTTTGACTGCCATTGCAATGGAGAAGATGTGTTCAGAGAACTATCCACAGTGACTCCAAGCTCTCTTTGGTGAGTGATAGCAGCTAAACTAGACCCCAGCCTTTTGTATGTATAGTTGGGATTATGTTTTCCAATGTGTATTACTTCATATTTATCAACATTGAATTTCCTCTGCCATTTTTTTGCCCAGTCACCCAGTTTTGTGAGATCTCTTTTTAACTCTTTGCAGTCAGCTTTGGACTTAACTATCTTGAGTAATTTTGTATTTTCTGCAGATTTTTCTATCTTACTGTTTACCCCTTTTTCCAGAGCATTTATGGATATGTTGAACAGCACTTCACCCAGTACAGATCCCTGGGTGGGCACCACTATTTACTTCTCTCCACTGTGAGTACTGACAATTTATTCCTACCCTTTGTTTCCTGTCTTTAAACCAGTGACTGATCTATGGGAGGACCTTCCCTCTTGTCCCATGACTGCCTACTTTGCTTAAGAGCCTTTGGTGAGGGTCCTTGTCAAAGGTTTTCTGAATGTCCAGGTACACTATATCCACTGGATCGCCCTTGTCCACGTTTGTTGACCCCCTCAAGGAATTCTAACAGACTGGTGAGGCATGATTTCCCTTTACCAAAGCCATGTTGACTCTTCCCCAACAAACTGTGTACATTTATGTGTCTGATAATTCTGTTCTTTACTGTAGTTTCAACCAATTTGCCAGGTACTGAAGTTAGGCTTACCATCCTGTAATTGCCAGGATCTTCTCTGGAGCTTTTTTTAAGAATTAGCATTATGTTAGCTAACCTCCAGTCATTTGGTACAGAGGCTGATTTAAGTGATAGGTTACATACCACAGTTAGTAGTTCTGCAATTTCATATTTGAGTTCCTTCAGAACTCTTGGGTGAATACCATTTGGTCCTGGTGACTTACTACTGTTTAATTTATCGATTTGTTCCAAAACCTCCTCTAGTCACATCTCAATCTGGGACAGTGCCTCAGATTTGTCACCTAAGAAGAATTGCTGAGGTGTGGGAATCTCCCTCACATCCTATGCTTTGAAGACAGATGCAATGAATTCATGTAACTTCTCTTCAATAGCCTTATCTTCCTTGAGCGCTTCTATAGTCAATCATGCAGTGGCCCCTATGAGTGTTTGGCAAGGTTCCTGCTTTTGATGTACTTACTTTTTTTTTTTTTTTTTTTTTTTTTTTGAGTCTTCAGCTAGTTGCTTTTCAAATTCTTTTTTGACCTGACCAGTTATACTTTTACACTTGACTTGCCAGAGTTTATGTTCCTTTCTATTTTGCTCTGTAGGATTTAACTTGCAATTTTTAAAGGATGCCTTTTTGCTTCTAACTGCTTCTTTTTGTTGTTTAGCTGTGGTGGCACTTTTTTGGTCCTCTTACTATGTTTCTTTTAATTTGGGGGTATACATTTCATTTGAACCGCTATGGTGTTTTTTAAAAGTTTCCATGCAGCTTGAAGGCATTTCACTTTTGTGACTACACCTCTACCCCGATATAACGCTGTCCTCGGGAGCCAAAAAATCTTACCGCGTTATAGGTGAAACCATGTTGTATCGAACTTGCTTTGATCCGCCGCAGCGTGCAGCCCCGCTCCCCTGGAGCACTGCTTTACTGCGTTATATCTGAATTCGTGTTATATCAGGTCGCGTTATATCGGGGTAGACGTGTATATCTTTTAATTTCCATTTAACTAACTATCTCATTTTTGTGTACTTTCTCTTTCTGAAGTTAAAGGCTACTGTCGTGGGTTTCTTTGGTGTTTCCCCCCCCTATAAAGATGTTAAATTTAATTATATGATGGTCGCTATTACCAAGGAGTTCAACTATATGCACATCTTAGACTAGATCCTGTGTTTCACTTATGACTAAATCAAGAATTGCCTCTCCGCTTGTGGGATCTGGGACTAGCTGCTCCAACAAGCAATCATTTATGATGTCAAGAAACTTTAGCTCTGCATACCATCCTGAGGTGACATGTTCCCAGTCAATATGGGGATAGTTGAAATCCACCATTATTATTGAGATTTCCACTGTTATAGTCTCTCCGGAGCATTTCACAATCAACATCACCATCTTGGTCAGGTAGTCGGTGGTATATCCCTACTGCCATTGTCCTATTATTTAGGCACGGAATTTCTATCCATAGAGATTCCAAGGTAAAGTTTGATTCATTAAAGATTTTTACTATATTTGACTCTATGCTTTCTTTCACATATAGTGTCACTCCCCCACCAGCATGACCTACTTTGTCATTCCTATATATTTTGTACCATGGTATTACCATGTCCCATTGATTATCATCATTCCACCAAGTTTATATGATGCTTGTTATATCAATAGTCTCATTTAATACCAGGCACTGAAGTTCACCCATCTTAGAATCTAGACTTCCAGCATTTGTATACAAGCACTTAGAAAATTTGTCACTTTTTAGCTGTTTGCCATTATGTGATGTAATTGAATGGGACTCTTTTTGAATTGATGGTTTCTTTTCAGTTCCTACCTGTACTTTATCAACTTCCATTCTCTCCTCCTTACTAGGGTAGACAGAATCCACATTAATATATCCTCTCCTAAGGGATGTCTCTGTCGGAACCATGTGCTTCTCTGCACCTGTCAGTTTTCCCCCAACCCTTAGTTTAAAAACTCCTCCACAGCCTTTTTAATTTCACATGCCAGGAATCTGGTTCCATTTCAGTTTAGATGGAGCACATCCTTCCTGTACAGGCTCCTCCTTTCCCAAAAGGTTCCCCAGTTTCTAATTAATCTAACCCCCCTCCTCCCTACACCATTTTCTCATCCATTCATTGAGACCCTGCAGTTCTGCCTGTCTCACTGGCCCTGTGCATGGTTCTGGACACATTTCAGAGAATGCTAATATGGAGGTCCTGGACTTCAATCTCTTACCTAGCAGCCTAAATTTGGCCTCCAGAACCCCATGCCTATCATTCCCTAGGTCACTGGTACCTACATGTACCATGCCCACTGGCTCCTCCCCAGCACTGCACATAAGCCTGTCTAGATGTCTTTAGAAATCCGCAAAAGATACAGAAAAAGTAGACTGGGCTAGTGATGGGTGATGGAAATAATTAGGGGTGTGGGAGTACTTTCATATGAAGAAAGATTGAAAAGATTGTAACTGTTGAATTTAGAGAGGAAATGAAAAGAAGGGACATGTATAATGAAGGTGTGCAAAATAACACAGAAAGTAGACAGGGTGATCCTGTTCTACCATTTCTCATAATACATGAACATGGGGACATTCAATGAAAGGCACCTCATTTATACATGGTGAAAAGAAATACTTTATACCCCAGTCAAAAAAGTATGAGAAAAGAAAAATGCCCACAGTTATACTAGTGAGTATTAATAGGCTAATCTCTGAGTCACAGGGAGGGAAGAAACTTCCTCTATGGGCAGGTGTGACAGAGTGCTAGGAGTCTAGAGCTGGTCACTAAGGTATTAGTTATTTAACTCCTGGAATGGATTTAATTGGCAGAATGGATGCTCAATGGCAGGAGGCTGATGAGTTAATGAGAACAATCAACCCACTGGCTGGGAATAGTTAAAGGAGAAGAAGGAATTGCAAGGGGGAAGGCTGGCAGGGACTAGGGGATACAAGATCGCAGAATGGAGAGTCATCTCCCTCCCCAGAGTGTGTGCTCAGGGGGAAGCTGACTTCCATTTATATGGTGCTGCACAACACTGTACTGGTGAATTGGTGGAGGGGACCCAATACATAACACACTGGTGTTTATAAACTGGGAAGTCCAGCCTTTTTGTGGTGGTGCAAAGGATGGAGAAGGCAGCCTGGTACAGTAGGTTATTCCATAACTGTCCACTAAAGTCCTGACCACTGACAGAGACAGGAGACTGGATAAGAAGGACCACTTGTGCGATCTGGGATGACAATTCCATGGTTCAGTCATTTTGATGAGCTTCAGAGAAGCATTCAAAATCTTAGTTACTTATTTGAACCAAACTCAAACTTCAACTCCAACCTCAAACTGAAAATATTTCAAAAGCTAACAGTGAAGTGCCCTTAGGCTCTGTACTAGGACCGTCTTGTTTGGTATATATTATGGGTGATTCCTTAATATTGGTATTAGAATAGCAGCACACAGCACTCTCCAGTTGGGATCAGAGCCCATTGTGCTAGGTAACATATATGAAGATGAGGTCCCTGCACCAAGCAGCTTCCAGTCCAAAAGTTTTGAAGCATTGACTTGCAAAGGGAGTTGGGCACCTACTTTGAAAATTTCCCCCCTAAACTTCATGTTGCAGTGGTTATTTTTTTATCCATTCCTCTTCACACATAGGAATCTGCACTTTCCATGATGAAGGGCAGAGAAAACTTGGAGATGGGAATCACAACACATTGGGATAGCTTTGTTCCTGACCAGAGCTTTTCTGGTCACAGGAAAGAGGGCAAGGAGGCAGGGAGCTGAATGTGGCTCTCTCATTCTGAGGTTGGTTTGCACATGTCCCAGCCCCAGTAAAACCTAAAGCAGCTGCAAAGCTGCTCTAACTTATGGCAGTCAGGAGTAGGTTTAGTGGAGTTTCCCTCTGCTCTTCCCCCCTCCATTCTACAACATGCCCCTTACAGTGGAGATGGGGTTGTGTGATGCAGGACCCAGCTGCGGCATCATTCTGCCAGCAGAGGAATTCTCTTCTGGCCCCTTGCATGCAGAATCCATCCACTTTACACTGCCTCAGCGGCACAAAAGGGCCGAATCTCAATAGAGAATTTGGCCTCTTGTCTAGTAGCTCAAGCACACGTACGTGATTAGAATTCCAATGACTGTTTCCAACCAAGGTTAGATGCATTTGTCTCTTCATCTAAATCTAAAACTGCGGAAAACATCTTCAGAAATGTTATGCTATTTTACTTTTGTTTCACAAAATTTGCATTGCTTGGATTTGTGTACCAGCAGATAATGAGGCAACATAACGCAATATATGATAGCAATAACACAGGAGTTATGTGAGAAAGTCATTTATCTTTCTGTTTCCATTCTGCCTGTGAGAATCTGAAAATCACTACAATTCCAATTTGAATAAATATTTTGGTGGGAGACATTTGTGGAATGTAAAGGACTGAAGAAGTTGGCTACTGACTATATGTAGCTTAAAGAAAAAGAAGAGATGAAGTACTACTACTTATCAACAATATTAACTGCAGCTTTTGAATGTTTTGCTAGTATAAAAATATCTTCTGTTTATTGATAATCTCTGCCAGAAATACTTTGTAAGACTACTGCTCAAAAACTATTCCTTAGTTTCCATACCTCTTCCTCTTCTTACAAATTGCTTAGCAGCTTGGAGGAATCTCTTCGAAATTTCATTAAAGCTTTAATATTTGCCTCTGCAAGTAGAACTAATTAAGTTTAAAAGAATTATTAGAAAAGTGTATTTTCCTTTCGCCTGTCCTAATGTTGATGTTGGAATTAACAGTAATTGATTGCAATCTGTGCCCCAATTGCATCTGAATTTTCTAACTCCAGCAAGGCATCTAAATAAGGCATTTAAGGAAGGTGCTATTGGGAGCAGATCTGGATGCCTCTTGTGGAAGGCCAGGAGCCACAGATAAAATGTATACATTCCTTGACAGTTATACGTACTTAAGTTAGCATGAAATGGACAAAGGCCTGGATTATTCCTACCCCTTTATGGAAGTGCACAGTGCAGGAAGAGGATGGGGTAGGGAGACAGAGGAGATCCTTCCCCTCATATTTGTGTGGTCGCTGTATAGCCAGGTAGAATGGCAGCCCCGGTGCTCGGGGAGCAGAGGGATTGCTCCCTAACTCCTGTGACAGGTAACCCTTCTGCCAGGTGCCATAGCAGTAATAAGACCAGGCTCAATGCTGTCTAGAAATTCTGTTCAATTTAAATAAAATGTTTAGCTTGACTCTTCCCACCTAACATCTTATCCACTCCAAATTTTAGGAACTAAAACTGTGAGACCCATAGTAACCTTTATATACTGCTTCTTCCCCACTTGCTAGCACTTGGGAGTCCTTGTAGGGTGACCAGATGTCCCGATTTTATAGGGACAGTCACGATTTTTGGATCTTTTTCTTATATAGGCTCCTATTACCCCTCACTCCCGTCCCAATTTTTCACATTTGCTGTCTGGTCACCCTAAGTCCTTGAGACATGAATCTGCAAAACATTTTCCTACTTTTTCTTTGGAGAAAACACAGTAACTATATATTTCCATAAACAAAAGAAACAAAACCCAAACAGTAAAACTATTTCCCCATGTTTATTTCCCTCCCCCACACTGTTCCTCACACCTTCTTGTCAACTGCTGGAAATGGGCCATTTTGATTACCACTACAAAAAGATTTTTTTCTCTCCTTCTGGTAATAGCTCACCTTAACTGATCACTCTCGTTATCGTGTGTATGGTAACACCAGCATTGTTTCATGTTCTCTGTGTATATATATATGTCTTCCTACTGTATTTTCCACTGCATGCATCCGATGAAGTGGGTTTTAGCCCACAAAAACTTATGCTCAAATAAATTTGTTAGTCTCTAAGGTGCCACAAGTACTCCTGTTCTTTTTGCGGATACAGACTAACACGGCTGCTACTCTGTAACCCAAACAGTGTGGCAGAGGTATGGCTGACCCCATGGTCCCAGTTATTAATTATCTGGTTTGTTGATGAACCAGAACTCTTAATTACAATATGATCCCCACCCACCTAAAACCTTGCTCACAAACCCCATTAGACTCAGGGAGGGTCAAATGGATACCAGTAGGTGGCTCCCCTCAGCCTTCCAGTTCCAGTCCCTTGAAGGCCACAACATCAAGGCCTGCTGTGATCTGTGGCTGCCTGACCTGGTTCTGTGAAGTTAGCTCCATCAACTTTGCTGTGGCCAGTCAGCCCTTGCAACTCAACTCTGCTGCTGCCAGTCAGGTCTTGCAAACTTAATTTTGCTGCCTCAGATTGGCCCCTGTGAACTCAGTTCTGAAACCCCTGGGTCTGCTCCAGTGAAATCAGCTTTTCATGGGATCCAGAATCTTGGGCATCAGAAAACCAAAGCAAGGTAGGACTTCTGCACAGAGTCCCTGCTCTTTCCAACACAGCTCCTGGTCTTACTCAGACAGAGCCCCTCATCTACTTTGTAGTACCCACCAGAATTCACAACCTGTCAGCTCAAGGTGATGCACTTACTACAGGCTATATCTTGCACAATTCATATGCCCTTTTATCAATACAGTTACATTGACAAAATATGATTCATCAGATGGCACTATGCAGCACAACCCACCATGGGGAACTAGGGGTAAACAAAATGACAATTTATGTCAATAAAATCTGACAGAGCTTGTTTTTCACCTATGGGGGAAGCAAAGAATTTCCTTTCCATTCACGCCTTCTAGCTCTGGGGCTAGTCAGCCAACTGTATGAAACATGTTCCAGTGGTGGGCAAAAATGGTGAGGAAAAAAAAACAAAGAAAACAACCTCACAGTCTTATGAAAGAAGCAAAACCTTTTATTTATCACTGTCATATCTGTGTTTAGTTCACTTTAAAGGTAAAGGACCACCTACTTTGTGCCTTGAAGCATTTAGCTCTGATAAGGTAAGAAAACTTGTGCTGGGCCAAGACTAAGTGCTGCAGGAAGTGTTGCTGTGATTCTTGACATTTTTCTTACCAAATCCGTTCTGGATCCATGTCCCAACATGAGGTGCTTTCTTTTAGATGAAATGTAAAGTAGAAATCCTGACAATCTGTTCTTATTAAAGATCCAGTTTTACATATCTTTAGAGTAGAGGATGTTAATTCTGGTCTTCTCACTAAATTCTAAATTGGGTAATTAAATCACCCCAGAAGCAAGCTTAATTAGAATGAGTCGATATCTCTCCAGTGCAGAGAAGACAGGTCACTATCACACAAACCACCATCATGGTAGACACAAACTGGTCCTCTTATCTGGCAATTATAGCACAGAGGGCAAAGCATGGACAGATATGGAAACTGAACTCTCTTCTCCTCACTAGAGGTGGACTCTTCAGGTCAGGGTATGGAGTGGCAGAGTTTTGATTTCTTGCTCTGGAGGTGCCCATGCTGTATCAGTAAAAATCAGAGGGCTTCCATTTTCGGAAAAGCTAATACAGGACCCTCCATGAGCAATAAGAGCCAAATTCATGGCTCATAGCTCAGCTCGACTATCTGGGCTATGTATCAGTTTAGGTTTGATAACGTCACTCATCGCCATGGTAACTGGACACCTTTCACAAAGTAAATAGGATGACTGGATGCTAAGCAGATGCATGGGAGGGACAGAGGGAGGAGGGCATCTTGTGATTGCAGCGGCAAGGCTGCTTGACAGAGACTACTTCAGCCCAAAAGCTCAAATAACCGAATACTGCCTTTCCTCCATGGGCAAAGAGACAGGGGATTTGCATTGTAGTAGCTCCACTCCGACCTATCTGTTTACTCCTATGGGGTGTGCAAGAAGCCTCTGTCGAGCAGATCTCTGTTTTTATTCTGGGTGTTAACCTCGTACATTGCGCCCCTACCTGAACATGCCCAGTCTGGGCACTGGGGGGAGCCCTGCACCATGTGATATGGTGTCTGGATTTGCCCCTACAGCCAATTTTAATAAAATAATTATAGCGTTGACCTCTTCCATTGCTTTTTCAAACCTGACTGCTGGACTTTTATGCTAACGCCAACTGAGCACATCAGTATTGAAAAACATCAGGTTGCTTGATATCATTTCAGGGAGTCTAGGATTCTAGGATTCTAGCTCAAGCGGAGAGTATCAAGAAGCTCACAAATTTGGATGGACTTATTCCCTCAAATCTAAACCTCTTGCAAACATCTCATTGCAGCTCCACTTTCTTATGAGAGCCATACTTTACCAGCTCTTAGCAATGGCTCAGCCTTATAAAGCTATAATTAAACTGTCTTGCTAATGGACAGTTAATAATTTAAAAGGAAACAAACCGCTAATGTCATGTCCCTTTATTATTCAGTACATGCGTTAATGGTTTGTATTAAATTGGTTGCTTATTAAGACCATGAATATCTGAACAATCACACTACATTTTCTCAGATAACATAACATGATACAACGTGGTTAAAGCAGAGTGACAGGAGGAGCTGCAGCATGAATGCAAATGCTGCATTATACCAGGGCATTAAAATGTCTACAAATCTGGGGAGTCGGATATCGCTTTGAATTTGGAAAAGATTCAGCATGACGACATGGTTCAGAACTAATTTCCAAACAGTACCTCATCACTCACAAGGCATGCTTAGTCACCTGGGGTGTGAACCTGCTGGGCATCAATTTCAGTGAGAGCTTTGCCCTAAGAAAAGAAGGCAGATTGCATCTAGAGTAACTGGGGGAAAAAGTCAAAGACAAATAGAAAAATCTAGCTTATGGCCCCCATCACCAGAGTGTCTTAGCACCTCACAATCTTTAATGTATCTATCCTCATAAGCCCCCAGCTATTATCCCCATTTTACAGATGGGAAACCGAGGCATAGATGGACTAAGTGACTTCCCAAGCTCATATAAGAAAAACAATAATTGAACCTAGGTTTTCTCTGACCCAAGCTCATGCTCTAAATTCTGGACCATCTTTCTTCTCCTAGGAAAGGCATCCTAGCATCTGTCAGGTTGGAAGGAATCAGGGTGCTGGAACAATTTGCATAGTGGGGGTGCTGAGACCCATTGAACCAAACTGTAAACCTGTATCTAATGGAAACAACTTCAAGCCTGGCATTCCTAGTTCTAGCACCTATGGAAGGAATTTTTTAGTAGGACGCCGGCAATGTGGCATATTCCAGGTGGTTTTAGTGGTCATCTAGTCCATTATTGCAAGGGCAGCAGGATAAGTCTCAATGTCCCTAAAACAGCCTGAAAAGAGCAAATTCATATTTGTACTGATTTCCTCACCTCCATTGACAGCCTTCGATTTTCCTAGCTTTTCTGATAGTAATAATGTGAGGGAAAGCAGTTTTATTTAACCAAAATATTCCATTGCAGCCTGAGACCATTCCTTCCTTCTCTTTTTTGATTAATTGTAATAATTTATTCTTGCCCTTTTTCTTAGAACATTCCTTCCTATTTTTAACACACAGTTGCCATGTCTCCTCTTGGTCATTTGCACTGGCATAGTTTTTCTTCCTCAAGACATCACTTACCTGACATTTGATAGCTTTCATGGTGCTCCTCTGTTCTTTCCAAGGTCTTGTTTAATGGGCTGTGAATGCAGGACTTCCATCTTGAAACACTTTTTACTGATTTTTTTATGGTAAATCCAAAGGAAATAAGGTGCCCAACTTCTATCAAAATTAAATAGTTTTTGACCCCTTAGACTTTAGTGAAAGTCCCAGCCCTATAGTATGCCAAGCCATTGGTTTGAATGGTAGGCTTCATCGTAGGATTCTGATCTCTGTTGCATAGGTAAAACAATTCGGAGTGATTCTACTGATTTATACCGGTGTAATTGGATCAGAATCTGGCCCATTGGGCAGAGCCAGGACAAGAATCTCCATTCTAAAATCTTTACCACAAGTCCATCCTTCTTCTCATCAATGAGCAATATATTTAAAATCTAATTTAACATCTTGCATTTTCATAATGGGGGCCAGTTGTCTAAGTTGTTAATGGCGAGGGACTTTCATTGCAGAGTAATCACATCCCTTCCTTTCTAAACAAATTGACTTTTTCTCCCTTTCTGATTTGTTTGGCAGAGGAATTGTCTGTTCTTATCTTGCAGCAGTTCTCTCCCTTACAAAGCCTTGTTGCTCTGTTTTAAATACAGTTGGTGGACTGACCCTTTTGTCTACGCCCCTGTCTTTTTCTCCTTTTAAATTAAGCGTGAACTCTCAGGGAGGTAAAAGTAATCAGGTACTATTTTATTTATTAGCATTGATTCTGCAAATCACCTGATGCAGTAAACAGACTCAACAGACAATATAATATTGTAGCAACTCAGAAGTATCTTAAGAGTCTGTCTTCCAATTCTTTCTGCTGTTCCGAGTAAAAGCAAGAAAAGCCAATAAGCAGCAACTGGTGCTCTTCACCTCTTCGCTCCTCTTCACATTGTTTTTTGGGGATGGAAAAATATTTTGGCTCTCTCCCGCACAGATATAAGGACTTCTTTACACCATGATTACACCATTACACACAAAATCAGCCTGCAGTTTTAGGGGAGGGCTAGTGAGATGATTCTTTGAGTCATTCTGAAACATAACTGATCCATTTTATAGAAAAGATGAGTGAGAGTATTGGGTGACTCATCTTCCGGGCTTAGTGGAACTTGAAGCTAATAGCAAACTTTAAAGGAAGGGAAGAAAATTAAGGCAGTATGGTACCAAGAATACCACTGTGCACTAATACAGGACCATCCTTCCAAAGACTTCCTAGAACTTTATAAACATTATTAATTCCCCAGACCCAGGGGTGCTGGAACAATATGTATACTGGGGGTGCTGAGAGCCTTTGAACCAAACTGTAAACCCTGTATCTAATGGAAACCACTTCAAGCCAAGGGGTGCAACAGCATCCCTACACCCCTATTTCTAGCACCTATGCCCAAACCAGAACGTTTGTTCAGATGTCCTAATGTCACATGCTGTGCATGTAACTGCTAGCCAATATTTCATCATTTCATTTCTCTGGGATTCCCTTATGGTAAATCAAAGAAATCCTTTTCCATACTCCTTATTCCTTGTTCCTTCATTCAATTTGACCAAACTGGAGGTGGTAGGGAGTGGGATGGGAACTAGGAAATTTTTAAATCAGCTTGTCAATTAAGTTATGCCATCATTGTCCTCAGAGTTTCCTAAAGTTGTCTCTATGACTGTTGCTACAGCAGTAACATCTGGATCAGAGAAGAGCTGGAGAAGCATGGCTGGACAAGTAGAAAAGGGCATGTCTGAAGTAATGATACTTAAGTTATCTGGTTTAGCTTATGTCCACTTCTCCACCCGCAATTAGAATAGAAGAAGAGGAGGATTTAGAAATGGAGGATTTAGATTTTAGAAATGGGGGGGAAATGAGGGAGTGAGAAGGAAGAGCAAAACTGAAAGACAAGACATAATGGTGAAATAAGAGACAGAAGGGAAGAGGAAAGGAAAGAAAAGCAGTAGATGGGAGATAAGGAAGGCATGAGAAATTGATGTTGAAAGAGGAAGGCAGAGAAAAACAAGAGTTAAAAAGAAAGAAGAGTGAGAGACTTAGGAAGAAAAGGATAAATAAAGAGGGCTGAGGATACCTGACTCCAGATAAATTCGACTGCGCTAATTCCATAAGGACTCTCAGAACTGCCAGTACTGCACATATGCAGAGAATGAGCACAATGGCAGGTATTTCCAACGTATGTAATTACTTGTTCACGCTTCCAGCATGATTATACAAAGAAGAGAGATAATAAACGGTTTATCTTGCATTTTAGATGACTTTTCTTGAGACACAGTTCTAAAAGATGCTGCATGACTGAGGGCAAACTAACCGAAGCCAAACTAAAGCCTGCTTTCGATTCACCACCGATTTAACCAAGGTGAAGCAGCATTCTGAAGGTAGTCTAAAATACGTTCTGCCACAAACATGGGTTCAGTTAATCTGGTCCAGAGAAATTGTGGTGCATGAAATTAGAGCTGGCCTAGTAACTGTATGAAAATATAAACTGCAATGACCAGAAATTTCTGGACCTGGGCAATAACTCAAATGGAGAGACTCCAAGAGTCTTTTTCCCAACTGAGCAAAGTGACACAGAGATCAAAGATTCAGTGTAACATATGGGTTTTAGTTGCACTCCTCCTCCTGCTAAGGTTACCCTGCACATATCTCAGCTCTTGGCTCATCCTTAATCACTGCAAGTGGGGAAGGTTACTGAGATTTTTCCTCTGACTCCCTTTTGGCACATGTGGACCTCGCAGGGAAGGCTTCTTGCCTTCTTTCCTGTAAAATGCCATGAACAACAAAGGTCAAAGTTTCTCAGAAGCAAAATGGTTGCCAGGGATGGGCACACACCTGACAGAATGGTTGCGAGGGATATTTGTGATACTCGCGAGGGAATTCTGTGCCAGAAAATTAAAAATTCTGCTAAAAATAATTAAAATTCTGCATACAATATTTTAAAATTCTGCATATTTTATTTTTTCAATAAATAAACGTGGAGGCTCCAGCATGGCAGTGGGGAGCACAGGCCACTGGCTGCACGGAGGTGGGAGATCACCCTGCAGCCCCCCCCATGCGACCCCAGACATGGACTCGGCAGTGAGGCTGCACTCAACCATGATGCAACGCAAAGGCTGGGCCTGTCCCAGAAACACCCCGGGGCCCTGCCCCTCCATGCCAGGTGCATGGATATAGCAAGCAAGAAAAACAGAGTCTCACACACACACACACACCCAGCCCTGGCTCCCTATCCGGGTGCGGGGCAAGTAGGCTTAGCCCGGCAGGATCCAAGTGTGGAGGGGCTTAGTGTGGGGGATCCAGATGTGGGATGAGAGGGTTCTGTGTGGGGCAGTCTAGGTGTGGCCAGCTCGATGGGGAATCCAGGGTGGGGATCTGGATGCACAGGGGCTCATTGAGGGCTTCTGGGTGCAGGGGGAATGGGACTTTGCAGGGGGGTCCAGGTAAAGGTGGTTGTGGCTCAGCATGTGGGGGACATGAATTCTGTGTGCGCGCCGTGATGCAGAATTCACCCAGGAGTATTGTGAGCACCATGGTAAATGCCATGCTCCCAAAGAAGCTTCAAATGAAGACATAGAGGAACTCAGAGATCCTCTTCCTTCATACCTTTCTGAATACAGTTATCATTTCCCCCACAATTCCTCTCAGCAGGAAGAAATGTGTTGTCTCCACAGACCTGAGTCCTTATCCCTCTTCCCTGTGAACATTTAGGTGTGGGGCCCAGAGAGCACCTCCCATTTCCATGAAAACAGAAAGTTACTACTGGAATCTCTGCACTGAGAAATACCCTGCACTGGGGTCTGAAAGGAGGAGGCAGAGTGTTTATCCATCCAGGCACAATATGATGGAACAAGGGCTGGAGGACACAAAGCTATGGGGAGAGTGTACTATATGGGGAAAGTGACGCAGGAGGACTTCTTAGGGGCAGGAGGACAATGTCAAATGAATATGGAATAGTGAGGTATCAAGGTAGCATAGGAGAAGGAAACAGATTAATAAAGTAGCAAGCCTTAGGGTGGGAAGGATTTAAAATGAAGCAAGACCCTTGATCTCAAGCTGGTGCAAAACACATTGACCTGAACCAAGTAATGAATAACCAGAAATGGGAATAACACAAACCTGACTTCTCATGAAGAAAGACACAAGGGAATTTTGCACGGTTATATTATGGAATAGCAAATCTGTGCTAACAAGGAAAATGTTGGGCATCACTTCGCCACCTGTGTTCCAGGTGCAGAATTGATATATGGAAAAGGCAACATGAGCAAAAATGTACTTGGATACCTCACTGCTGAAGGCATTTTTAAGTAACACAGGATTAATCATCCTTCTAATCAGAGGAAGATTGAGGACTCGGAATTTATTAGCACCAAGCAACTTACTTGGATAAATTACTCAAAGCACCTAATTAAATTGATATACTGCTTACCAGGTTGTAAATTTTAAAGCCTGAAATTCTGTAAACAGCACAGAGGTGTTTATAGATTACTCCTGATGCATTTCTCTTTTGGTAGAATATGTAATCATAACTCTCCAATATCCTCATAAAAATTACCTTAAAAAGTGGCGTAGCCACATCAAGACCCCTCTCTTTCCATAAATTACTAAACAAATCGCAGTGAATTTTATTAGAGATGAATGTGTAAATTAATAGTAATATTTACAACACCCAGTGGTTTCTCTTTATAAAAATTACACTTTGGGCTCTTGGTGTCTTAGTTATAATGTTATTGTGTGAGAAATAATTGTCATCATTTCCAAGGTGGGACAGTTTGCTCAGGTCCCTGAAAAAATAGCAGGAGACAATTAAGGATTTAGACAAGAGGTCTCCAAACTGTGGGGTGGGCCCCGCTGGGGAGGCACAGAGGACTATTTGGGGTGTGTGGCTAGCGCTTGGTCCAACCTCCAAGGAGGGAACACCATCCAGGTCTGCTTCTGCCCTTGGCCCTGGGTGTTGGTCCTGTGCCCAGGGCTTGCTCCCAGCCCTGTGCCCGGGGCTCCGCGCCTGGCCCCACACCCAAGGCCCCAGCTGCTGGCACCGCACCCAAGGTCCCGGCTGCCAGTTCCACTGCTGGCCCCATGCCTGGGGCCCTGGCTCCCAGCCGGGACTCCGCTCCAGTCCCAGCCCTGCCCCAGTTGTGGCCCCAGCCTCGGCCTCCTTACCCCTGTCCGTATCCTCCGCCCTGGATCCGCGGCCCTGCTCCCAGCCCTGACTTGGGGGGGAATGTGGACAGAGATAAGGGGGGCACAACCCTGAAAAGTTTGGGGACCACTGGCTTAGACTGTAAGCTTACAGTGTGCTCTGAGGAATGGGTATCTCAATGCTGCATTGCCCCAGCAGCTTATCAGAAAACCATTTGTGACTCAGAATTACAATGCTTCCTCTGAACTGATGCTGTTACGACTGAACATGGGTCAGTTGGTTCTAAGAGATAGGCGAGCGCCGTTCCAAAGGGACAGTCAACTAACCCTGGAAATGGATGGCACTGAAGTGTCGGGCCCATACCCGGCCGTCGCCGGCAATGAGAGCAGTGGGGGCTATGCCGCAATGAGCAGGAGGTGCGCCTTGAAGCCTACGGCATGGGCCCAGGTGGAGCTGCCGCAGGTGCAGATCTTGGTGGAAGTAGCAAATATTCAATGCCTCCTCTTCTTATCCCTCGCCCTGTATAGGGGTTCTGGTGCTTTACCCCCATCATGGGCGGCTCGTTCACCTTGCCTGCGTACCCAGCAAGTAACTCTGAATGGAGAGTAGGTGTGGTGGTGAAACCAGGGCCCCTATATCTCCCTAGTCCTCTGTGCTCCTTTCCTGCCCTCTTGCTTGCACTGGGGAGTTTCAGGCAGGAAAGCCCCTGCTCTACTCTCTGCAACCCAGCTCAATATCTGAGCCGGGCTGAGCAGAGTTGGGAGTGGATGGGAGGAAGAGGAGTGTGTTTCTAATCAATTTAGGGCACCCTGCCTATACCCTAACAGGGGCTCAAGGTGTGACCCGGTCAGTTTAGGCAACCCCACCCTTTCCCTTCCGAGGGCTCAGGGTGTAAGGCTCCTATCCTTACCCATGGGGCTCAGGAAGAAACCTGGTCAATTTTAGTTCCCGCCCTTTCTCTCAGAGCTCAGGGCTCTATGGGTCTGTGGAACCTTTTCCAAGTGAAAGAGCCTTATACAGTTGTGCTCTAAACATCTATTTATTAGCAACACACACAGAATACGTATACCAAGCAAATCTCTTATGCTCACCACTGCCAATATACAGACAGATTTCACCCGATGGCCAGTCAGGATCCATGTATCTGGGGGTTCCTGGTGATTCCTCTGTACATCACGGTCGTGCAGGGGGGGTCAGAGTTCCAGCAGCTGGATTTTGAACTGCAGTCCGGAAATGGTTCCCAAAGAGCATTGTTCTTCATTTACATTACAGAAGTAAAACTAATTACCTGCTTCAAATTTATGAAACCTATCACATTACCCCACTCCTAAATAAAAGAAATTTAACCAATTACGCACTGGCACCTATGTGTCCTCCTTCTTTCCCAAGATTTTTACATTTTATCTTTCATGCCCAAATTGTAGCTTAGTTGTGACCTTCTCTGCTTATGCAAATGGTCAGCATTAAAATGCTGGTCAGAGCTTATCTTACTATTTATTGAGTCTCTTTCTGTGTCTTCGCCCCTTGGCAGGAGCCAGCCAATCAGAAGGCGCCATGTTGAGCCTTCTTTGCAGCCCTCTCGCATGGAACTTGCACTGATGCTGCCAAGGTTACGACTGCACGTGGCAGAGGTGAGGGCCAGGCAGGTGGGGTCAGACATCAGGCCAGAGGCTAACAGCATGTGGGCTGCCTGCTACCAGCTTTGTGTGCGTGGATCAGTGGGACATGAGGGAGGCGCTGAGCATGCTGGGTGGAGACTCCCACGTTTCCCTGCCTCAGGAGGTCTAATCAAGGCTGCGGGAATTGGAGAGCCAGGAACCAGCTGGGGCAGCAGCCAAGGGGTGTGTGTGCAGGCGGGGAGAAGCGATTCCCATGGCAATCTGCAATGCACACAAGGACATGAATGTGTCACAGGTGCCCCAGGCCCCCTTAGGGAGCTGCACTCAGGGCCCCTGACAGAGGTTCTCTAAATCATCCACTTCTGAAAACCAAACTCCTGGGCTGGCAACTGGCCCCCAAGTGTCTACCCTGCAATTCCAGCCCCTACAGCCTGCGGCTTGGCCCTGACTGAGGGCAGGGGGAGCCGTCGGCCTTTCTATTAAAACAGGTGGCAGCCCCATCGCTCAGAAGGTAACTGCCTGAGAGCCAGGTCTGCAAAGAGAACAAACTGTTCTCTGTTCCTGCAGGGGCAGGAAAGGGTTAATGTTCACACTAGGGTAAGGGGAAGCCACTGACCTGCCCTGGAGAAATTAACTGAGCTGCTAGGCCTGGGCTCAGCCAGGGGCTGGTTGTCTCCTGCTGAAGAGCATCAGAACTGACCAGTCCTGGGGAGAGAGGAAGAATGGCCCAGTGATGTAAGGGCCACCCCCTAGGAAACCCTGGGTCAATTCCCTGCTCTGCCACAGACTCCCTCTGTGGCCTTGGGCAAGGCTCTTAGCCTCTCTGCGCTCAGCTCCCCCTCTGCACGGTGGGGGGAATGGCCTTGTCCTGCCCCACAGGGGTTGTGTATGGTTGTGAGGTGATGGGGGCCATAGATGTACCACTTATGCTCTGGTGACAGCTTGGATTGCCAGGGGAGGCAGATGTGATTTCTCTTCCTGGATCCATCCCTGCATGGTCTAGAGCCCCTCTCTGGGCAACTGATAACCCATGTGTACAGCACACCTGGTGAGGGCCAGTTTAATTAGTGTCTAAGGTGCTTTGAGATCTCTGGAGGGAAGGGCAGAGTGTTGTCATCCCCAATGACAGTGGTCCTCGGGGAGTTAATTTCCGTGCCTTCATGGAGGGGAGCAGGGTTTGCTTGACAAGCTGAAGCTGGGGGGAATTGTTGTTTTCCTTTGCGGGGGAAGGGGGTGTTACTCCAGTGGGGAGCAGATGCTGGTTTGACATGCAGCATGGAAAGCGGGGCCGGACCCGGGATCTCCCCAGTATCCTCTGTGCTGGACTCTTCACCCCTGGTGTAGACAGTGAGAATTCTCCATTGCCCTAGCCATCGCCTCTTGGGGGAGCGCAGCGGGAGCATGTCAAGTGTAGACCCGCCCTTAGTTATACTGTGGGAACTGGTGTTTAGTGGCTCAACAATTATCACCTCTTGAACCAACTCCTCTGCACGGTTCTTAGGGCTGAGTTGCGTGTCCCCTGCTTGCTCTGGAGAGCTGTTCCAAGGGGAAATAATTTAAAGTGTCAAGCAACTGCTTCTCCATCTCCTGTCCTGCTGTGAAGTTCGACCCCTGTATAGGTGCTATGTGAAATCCTCCATTGCTATCACTTATTCAACTCTGCCTCCAATCTCTCCAGCGTTGCAGCCTCAGTCTCCAGTCCTTGGTTTGCAGCCTGGCAGTACTACCCCACTGAGAAAAAAGAACAGGAGTACTTGTGGCACCTTAGAGACTAACAAATTTATTAGAGCATAAGCTTTCGTGGGCTACAGCCCACTTCTTCGGATGCATATAGAATGGAACATATATTGAGGAGATATATATACACACATACAGAGAGCATGAACAGGTGGGAGTTGTCTTACCAACTCTGAGAGGCCAATTAAGTAAGAGAAAAAAACTTTTGAAGTGATAATCAAGATAGCCCAGTACAGACAGTTTGATAAGAAGTGTGAGAATACTTACAAGGGGAGATAGATTCAATGTTTGTAATGGTTCAGCCATTCCCAGTCCTTATTCAATCCTAAATTGATTGTATCTAGTTTGCATATCAATTCCAGCTCAGCAGTCTCTCGTTGGAGTCTGGTTTTGAAGTTTTTCTGTTGTAAAATAGCCACCCGCAAGTCTGTCATTGAATGACCAGACAGGTTAAAGTGTTCTCCCACTGGTTTTTGAGTATTATGATTCCTGAGTTTCACCCAACGCTGGTTTAACATAGTGGGGAGGGGACTGATCAGGTCTGAGGCCTATAGCTATTTTATACAGACTGATAAGGGCTGATACAATCAAGTCACTTGTCTGTAAGGCAACATTGTTGGTGTTCTACAAATAATAACAATAGTGGTTTCTTCAAGCCCTCCCACTGATTATCAGTCATACTCATCCAATCAAGGAAAAGAAACAATACCACGTAACTGTGATACTTATGTGGCTAATCACAACCAGACACTGCAGCTGAAATTTAGAATTTTGAATACTGAATAAATAAATACTCACAAAAAGGCACTTATCTCTACATGATACACATTGGCCACTTTTATTTAGTGCTGTGTTTCTGCTTAGTTTTGCACACCTGGAAATTTGGTGGGAGTCTGTTCTCTTGGTATTTTGCATGTTGCTTATGTTCTGAAGTACCACTTCTGTTAATGGTTTGCCTGGATAAGAGTCATGCAGCCCCAAAAATAAAATGTATTTTATGCTCCATCCTGTGTTTAATCTCCCAAAGAAATAGCATTTCTTGGCTCAATGGTATTGGAGATGTTTACACACATGATTTCAAAGAAATCTAGGTAGTGTAAATATCTGACCTTCTGGTAGTTCTTTGAATTCCTTCTGTGATTCAGGGTTCCCAGCTTTTCCTGGATCAGTGTTTCTTAACCAGTTGGTCACAACTCCCAAAGGGAGACAATCAAATGGGGGGAGGGATAGCTTAGTGGTTTGAGCATTGGCCTGCTAAACCCAAGGTTGTGAGCTCAATCCTTGAGAGGACCACTGAGGGCTCTGGGCCAAAATCAGTACTTGGTACTGCTAGTGAAGACAGGGGGCTGGACTCAATGACCTTTCAAGGTCCCTTCCAGTTTTATTAATTTTATTTAAAATGAAATAAAAATCTAGCCTCCAAAAAAGAACTTCAGTCTTCAGGCCCATCACCCCAGCATCTTTTACAAGCACTAAGTTAATTCATAGAATCATAGAATATTAGGTTGGAAGAGACCTCAGGAGGTCATCTAGTCCAATCCCCTGCTCAAAGCAGGACCAACCCCAAATAAATCATCCCAGCCAGGGCTTTGTCAAGCCAGGCCTTAAAAACCTCTAAGGATGGAGATTCCACCACCTCCCTAGGTAACCCATTCCAGTGCTTCACCACCCTTCTTCTTTTAAAAAAATGGACCCTGCAGAAAATTCATAATCTTCTATTTGAGACCTTACAGTCTGTTAGATCTAATTGTAATTACAATGTCACAAATCAAATTTGGCACCCCCATTCATGCCTTGACTGCAGGGCAGATAAGAAGAGAAAAAGATGCGGAGAAGGGAGTCTTATTTAGAAACAAATGGCCAGATTCTGCTACCTTTAACTCACTCTAGGTAGTAACTTACTCTGTGGGTATTTGCATCCGTTTCAACAGTGTGGAAGCAAAGGTGGCGTAAACCAGCTCAAATATTTTAAAGTTAACTTTAAGGGAAAAGAAAATGATGAAAGAAGCATAAAATGTACATGGAATTATGGTGAAAGTTCATATTTTTCAAGTGTTCCATTTAATGAAAGGAAATAATTGGGTTTTTGTTGGATGATATTTTGAATGAGACCATGCTAAAGCTGTCAAGGTCTTTCTTGAGCGGTGGTCATTTTATTCTTCACACTGCTTCGATAAATAAATACCTAAAAACCATTTGGTCCATTATTTGGATCATTATGTTCCAGGAGACAAAGGGCTATGTGGGTGGATAGAAATCAATGAAACACCGTAAAGAGACATCACTTAAAAAAACTGCAGAATTTTGCCAAGTGTCTAATATGGTAGAGTCTGAATAGTTTTTCTCACATCTGAAAACAAACTGCAGAGTTGGAGCCCGGCAGCTCCAACATAAATATAACTTGAGATGGTACCTTTTTGGTTTTGTTTAGAAAAAGAAACAGAAGAACTCTTATGTGTATGCCACAATGAAAGAGGATTGTGAAACAAAAGGCCAAAGTTTCCCATTTTTTATTTTTCAAAATAATGACTCTGGGTTCTCTCCCCACAGAAAAATAGGCTGTTTATTTTTTTAATGATGAGCTGTTACCCAAAGTAACAAAGTGACATTCTGTCGACACCAGATGGTAACTGAAAAATGGGATTCCATAGTGTTCTATTTGTTAGAATATTTTCTTCATTTCTGTATCCATATTTTAGTTTGGGGCCCTCTATGATTGCCAATATTCAAATAGCTTCTCAGGGCAGCCTGTGTGAGGCAAAAGGTTTTCAAAACAGCAGGACCTGAACAATCTCCTACTGCTCAGAGAAGAGAACTTTACCAAGCTTCTGTCCTTCTGTCTGCTTTCATTGTAATACTAATTTACATCCTGAGCTAAGGGACTATGTTTTTATTCAGAAAAAAGCAGCTTATGTTCCTGTATGCTAATACAAGAAGGCTTGAATTATAACCCATTGTGACGTTGTGCAGTCTACATGGTTTTATAAAAATATAATAATAAGTCAATATAATGTAACTGGGATAAATTTAGAGAAAATACGGTAATAAGTGAATATAATGCAACTGGGATATGCTCTGTGCAAAAGGTCTCTTGTAAGGTATCATTACAAAGTGCATAATCTACTGAGTATGATCATCTGATTTGTATAAATGTACCACTCTTGTATCTAAAACTAGAAATATAAAATGTAACTCTGAGGGCCTATTGTAATTATGTAAAGTGTGGGCCATTAATGATGGTTTGGAATCTTGATGACTCCCATTGTCTGCAGATGGCTGTTTACCTGTGAGTCTCCCTGTATATGTGTGTGCTGGCAAGTGAGTAATGAAGTCTTGCAGTGACATGTGATCATGTCACCTGAACTGGAATCCATCTTTAACCTGGTGCTTTTCCAGTGAGGGGGGGGGTGGAAACCCAGAGAGACAAAGGGTTCCCGCCTTATGCAAAAGATATATAAAGGGGTGGAACAGAAGAGGGGAGGGAGGAGCCATCATGGAGAAACCCCTAGCTAACACCTAAGCTGGAACAAAAGCTGTACCAGGGGAAAGAATTGTGCCCAGGCCTGGAAGGTGTCCAGTCTGAGAAAAACTTACTGAGGCATCTCTGAGGGTGAGATTATCTGTATTTAGTTTGATTAGGCATAGATTTGCGCATTTTATTTTATTTTGCTTGTGACTTACTTTGTTCTGTCTGTTACTACTTTGAACCACTTAAATCCTACTGTCTGTATTTAATAAAATCACTTTTATTTAGTAATTTACTCAGAGTATGTATTAATACCTGGGGGAGCAAACAACTGTGCATATCTCTCTATCTGTGTTATAGAGGGCGAACAATTTATGAGTTTGCCCTGCATAAGCTTTATGCAGGGTAAAACGGATTTATCTGGGTTTAGACCCCATTGGGAGTTGGGCATCTGAGTGTTAAAGACAAGCACACTCCTGTGAGCTGTTTTTGGGTAAACTTGCAGCATTGGGACAAGTGATTCAGACCCTGGGTCTGTGTTGAAGTGGACTGGAGTGTCTAATTCAGCAAGACGGGGTGCTGGAGTCCTGAGCTGGCAGGCAAAACAGAAGCAGGGGTAGTCTTGGCACATTGGGTGGCAGCTCCCAAGGGGGTTTCTGTGATCCAACCCGTCACACCCATCACTTTAAAGTTACATTGCTTCCCAGGCCATGACGTAAGTAGGCAACTTGGCCTTCCATATATTAATGGGAAGTGATACGCAGTGGTTATTGAATGGTACAGTTTCCGAACGATTGCTCCTGTGCCTGATTTTCATAGTGAGATCAAAAGTGGTTATGGATGAGCTAAAAATAATCAAGACATATTTATCTCGCTGTCTCGTCAGAATATTACTCACTTTTTAAGAGGCCATATTTTAAGTGGCAATTTAAGTATGACTGTGTGATTTATAAATAGATACTCATGAAATTCTGTGCACAAGGTCGCTTGTATTATGCAGCACGTTAGGCCTATTCTGAGCAGCAAACGCTCTGGAATTATGCCGCAGGGTCCAGCTTGGGGAGAGGATCCCCCCCTTGCCCACCAGCCTTCTGCCACAATCCTCCCTTCAGCTTCGTAGATCTAGCACAACACAACACCTCTTAGCCTGATGCCACAAGTCAACTCAAGCGCCCCTCCTTTCCCTAGGGACCTGTAGGAAAGATCTCCTGGGGAAGGTGGCTAAGAAGACAGGCTGCAGCTGAGGAGTTAATACTAAGCAGGAGTAGGCTTGCGGGAAGAGGTTCCTGCCCTGCAGTGCTCCTAAAATTGGATCCAACCAGCCAGCCACTGCACCTCATGGAGCAGTGGCACTATGATTCCAGAGTTACTTTGGCCCTGAGATGGAGCTTTAGAAAGGTTCTACTGGCACGCTCCAGCCTAGAGAAGAACCCGTCTCCTCATGACCCTCCTGAGATCCCAAGTGTGCTATAGAGTAAGTACTGCAGGGAATGTAGAAAGGCCACATTTCCTGTACACTCTTCATGCACTCTTTGGTTTCCTGTAACACAATTCCTTCTGGGAACAGAAGCAAAGAAGCCCAGGACAGAGCACTCGCAGGGTGCAGTTACACAGATTAGTAGGAAGTTTTATTACCTCATTTCCGTACATAGTTCCTGTTCATAATAAAGGGCATATACTGATACCGGTCTGCTCATCAGTAAGATACATGGTACAAGGAGTGGAAGACCCAGTGAGAGGTAAATTTACAGTGACTGCCACAGAGCCTGCACAGCTGTAAGTAACTCCCTCACCAGCCCTGAGAATCAGGGGAAATGCTGAATATGCCTGAAAAAAAGTTCAAACAGCAGTTTAAGCTGTACATGAAAGCCACAGGGGCAAATAAACTGGAGAATGAGCAAAAGCTTGCAGGCATGGAAGCCCTAGATGTATACAATACATCCCATGCAGACAGTGGAGGGGAGGGAGACAAAAGCTTTACAAAAATAATGAAAATGTTTGAGGATCATTGGGTCCCTAGAAAAAATGTTACTTTTGAAAAACATATGTTCAGAATGAGAACACAGAATGAAGGGGAAACAATAGAGGCTTTTGTTATAGACTTAAAACTTAAAAGTCAGTCCTGTGAATATGGAATATTGAAAGACTCTCACTTTAAAGACCAGATTGTCCTGTGGTATAACAATAAAAAAAAACCCATGAATGGTTACTAAGGGAAATGGAGCTGACACTAGAAAGGGTAATATGTATATGCTAAGCAGCAGAACAAACATAACTCAAATAAAAAGTCTAGAGAAAGGCACAGAGCTCATGGCTGAGTACTATAGCAAAAGCAGAAAGGGAAAAGTTTGCAGAAATAAGTTGGCTCAGGGACAGAAACATGGAATATAGGAAACATGTGATGTGGGAAACAGCTTGAGTATTGGAAATGCCTGACATTTGGGCAAATATGTAGAAACTATAATAAATACAACCATTATGATCAAATGTGCAGAGAAAGCAGAAAAGTGCCTGCATTAAATTCTGAGCTGTTTTTAAGGACAATAATGGAGAAGGCTGAAAACTCACAAGGTTAGCCAGTTTAGATTTTCAGAAAGCCTTTCACAAAGTCCCTCACCAAAGGCTATTAAGCAAAGTGAGCTGTCATGGGATAAGAGGGAAGGTCCTCTCATGGATTGGTAAACTGGTTAAAAGATAGGAAACAAAGGGTAGTAATAAATGGTCAGTTTTTAGAATGGAGAGAGGTAAATAGTGGTATCCCCCAGAGGTCTGTACCGGGTCCAGTCCTATTCAACATTTTCATAAATGAACTGGAAAAGGGGGTAAACAGTGAGGTGGCAAAATTTGCAGATGATACAAAACTACTCAAGATAGTTAAGTCCCAGGCAGACTGTGAGAAGCTACCAAAAGATTTCTCAAAACTGGGTGACGGGGCAATAAAATGGCAGATGAAATTCAATGTTGATAAATGCCAAGTAATGCACATTGGAAAACATAATCCCAACTATACATATAAAATGATGGGGTCTAAATTAGATGTTACCACTCAAGAAAGAGATCTTGGAGTCATTGTGGATAGTTCTCTGAAAACATCCACCCAATGTGCAGCGGCAGTCAAAAAAGGGAACAGAACGTTGGGAATCATTAAGAAACGGATAGATAATAAGACAGAAAATATCATATTGCCTCTATATAAATCCATGGTATGCCCACATCTTGAATACTGTGTGCAGATGTGGTCGCCCCATCTCAAAAAAGATATATTGGAATTGGAAAAGGTTCAGAAAAGGGTAACAAAAATGATTAGGCATATGGAGCGTCTGCCATATGAGAGATTAATAAGACCGGGAATTTTCAGCTTGGAAAAAAGACAACTAAGGGGGGATATGATAGAGGTCTATAAAATCATGACTGGTGTGGAGAAAGTAAATAAGGAAGTGTTATTTACTCTTCATAACACAAGAACTAGGGGTCACCAAATGAAATTAATAGGCAGCAGGTTTAAAACAAACAAAAGGAAGTATTTTTTCACACAACGCACAGTCAACCTGTAGAACTCCTTGCCAGAGGATATTGTGAAGGCCAAGACTATAACAGGGTTCAAAAAAGAACTAGATAAGTTCATGGAGGATAGGATCATCAATGGCTATTAGCCAGGATGGGCAGGGATGGTGTCCCTAGTGTCTGTTTACCAGAAGCTGGGAATGGCCGACGGGGGATGGATCACTTGATGATTACCTGTTCTGTTAATTTCCTCTGGGGCACCTGGCATTGGCCACTGTTGGAAGACAGGATACTGTGCTAGATGGACTTTGGTCTGACCCAGTATGGCCGTTCTTATGTTCTTATGTTAATTAAAATGTGCACAAATGGCCCTTATCTGACATACAATATAGATACTATATTACTATAGACACAAGTAAATGTAATGACAGAAAGTGAAAGAGAGAGATATAAGGAGCACATAAAAATGGATGGGTCAAAAATGTCTGTGAAAGGCTATAACGGAGGAACAATTCCAGCATTGGGAGAGTGCACACTGACACTTAAATACAGAGGAAAAATAATAAATCAAGAATTTGTAGTGGTACACAGAGACAACCAACTAGTCTTGGGCCTATAATACATCTGAGGTCTTGTTAAGAGGATGTATGGCATAGAAAGACAGAAAGACAACATACAGCTATATATGAAAGTATTAATAGCACCATAAGAAGATGTTGTCACAGGAAATGTGTACCTCCAGTAACACACAAGATACAGTTAAGGGAAGATGCAGAAATTGTGGTATATTCTACATGAAAATTTCCATAAGCCTTAAAGAGGCTAGAGGTTTTTTAGTAGTAATTCATAGATTCTAGGACTGGAAGGGACCTCGAGAGGTCATCGAGTCCAGTCCCCTGCCCTCATGGCAGGACCAAATACTGTCTAGACCATCCTGGATAAACATTTATCTAACCTACTCTTAAATATCTCCAGAGATGGAGATTCCACAACCTCCCTAGGAAATTTATTCCAGTGTTTAACCACCCTTACAGTTAGGAACTTTTTCCTAATGTCCAACCTAAACCTCCCTTGCTGCAGTTTAAGCCCATTGCTTCTTGTTCTATCCTTAGAGGCTAAGGTGAACAAGTTTTCACCCTCCTCCTTATGACACCCTTTTAGATACCTGAAAACTGCTATCATGTCCCCTCTCAGTCTTCTCTTTTCCAAACTAAACAAACCCAATTCTTTCAGCCTTCCTTCATAGATCATGTTCTCAAGACCTTTAATCATTCTTGTTGCTCTTCTCTGGACCCTCTCCAATTTCTCCACATCTTTCTTGAAATGCGGTGCCCAGAACTGGACACAATACTCTGGTTGAGGCCTAACCAGCGCAGAGTAGAGCGGAAGAATGACTTCTCGTGTCTTGCTCACAACACACCTGTTAGTACATCCCAGAATCATGTTTGCTTTTTTTGCAACAGCATCACACTGTTGACTCATATTTAGCTTGTGGTCCACTATAACCCCTAGATTCCTTTCTGCCATACTCCTTCCTAGACAGTCTCTTCCCATTCTGTAAGTGTGAAACTGATTTTTCCTTTCTAAGTGGAGCACTTTGCATTTGTCCTTGTTAAACTTCATCCTGTTTACCTCAGACCATTTCTCCAATTTGTCCAGATCATTTTGAATTATGACCCTGTCCTCCAAAGCAGTTGCAATCCCTCCCAGGTTGGTATCATCTGCAAACTTAATAAGCATACTTTCTATGCCAATATCTAAGTCGTTAATGAAGATATTGAACAGAGCCAGTCCCAAAACAGACCCCTGCGGAACCCCACTTGTTATGCCTTTCCAGCAGCATTGGGAACCATTAATAACAACTTTCTGAGTATGGTTATCCAGCCAGTTATGCATCCACCTTATAGTAGCCCCATTTAAATTGTATTTGCCTAGTTTATCGATCAGAATATCACGTGAGACCATATCAAATGCCATACTAAAGTCTAGGTATACCACATCCACAGCTTCTCCCTTATCCACAAGACTCATTATCCTATCAAAGAAAGCTATCAGATTGGTTTGACACGATTTGTTCTTTACAAATCCATGCTGGCTATTCCCTATCACCTTCCCACCTTCCAAGTGTTTGCAGATGATTTCCTTAATTACTTGCTCCATTATCTTCCCTGGCACAGAAGTTAAACTAACTGGTCTGTAGTTTCCTGGGTTGTTTTTATTTCCCTTTTTATAGATGGGCACTATATTTGCCTTTTTCCAGTCTTCTGGAATCTCTCCCGTCTCCCATGATTTTCCAAAGATAATAGCTAGAGGCTCAGATACCTCCTCTATTAGCTCCTTGAGTATTCTAGGATGTATTTCATCAGGCCCTGGTGACTTGCAGGCATCAAACTTTTCTAAGTGATTTTTAACTTGTTCTTTTTTTATTTTATCTGCTAAACCTACCCCCTTCCCATTAGCATTCACTATGTTAGGCATTCCTTCAGACTTCTCGGTGAAGACCGAAACAAAGAAGTCATTAAGCATCTCTGTCATTTCCAAGTTTCCTGTTACTGTTTCTCCCTCTTCACTGAGCAGTGGGCCTACCCTGTCTTTGGTCTTCCTCTTGCTTCTAATGTATTGATAAAAAGTCTTCTTGTTTCCCTTTATTCCTGAAGCTAGTTTGAGCTCATTTTGTGCCTTTGCCTTTCTAATCTTGCCCCTGCATTCCTGTGTTGTTTGCCTATATTCATCCTTTGTAATCTGTCCTAGTTTCCATTTTTTATATGACTCCTTTTTATTATTTAGATCATGCAAGATCTCGTGGTTAAGCCAAGGTGGTCTTTTGCCACATTTTCTATCTTTCCTAACCAGCGGAATAGCTTGCTTTTGGGCCCTTAATAGTGTCCCTTTGAAAAACTGCCAACTCTCCTCAGTTGTTTTTCCCCTCAGTCTTGATTCCCATGGGACCTTACCTATCAGCTCTCTGAGCTTACCAAAATCCGCCTTCCTGAAATCCATTGTCTCTATTTTGCTGTACTCCCTTCTACCCTTCCTTAGAATTGCAAACTCTATGATTTCATGATCACTTTCACCCAAGCTGCCTTGTACTTTCAAATTCTCAATGAGTTCCCCCCTATTTGTTAAAATCAATTCTAGAACAGCTTCCCCCCTAGTAGTTTTTTCAACCTTCTGAAATAAAAAGTTGTCTGCAATGCAGTCCAAGAATTTGTTGGATAGTCTGTGCCCCGCTGTGTTATTTTCCCAACATATATTTGGATAGTTGAAGTCCCCCATCACCACCCAATCTTGGGCTTTGGATGATTTTGTTAGTTGTTTAAAAAAAGCCTCATCCACCTCTTCCACCTGGTTAGGTGGCCTGTAGTAGACTCCTAGCATGACATCACCCTTGTTTTTTACCCCTTTTAGCCTAACCCAGAGACTCTCAACACTTCCATCTCCTATGTCCATCTCCACCTCAGTCCAAGTGTGTACATTTTTAATATATAAGGCAACACCTCCTCCCTTTTTCCCCTGTCTATCCTTCCTGAGCAAGCTGTACCCATCCACACCAACATTCCAATCATGTGTATTATCCCACCAAGTTTTAGTGATGCCAACAATGTCATAGTTGTATTTATTTATTAGCACTTCCAGTTCTTCCTGCTTATTACCCATACTTCTCGCATTTGTATATAGGCATCTAAGATACTGGTTCGATCTTGCCGCCCAGTTTTGCCCTGACCCTCCTTTCTCTCTGCCATTATAGCCCACACTCCATCTTGTTTCCGACCCATCTCCCAGGTCTCCATGTTCCCCACTTACCTGTGGGCTTTGCTCACCTGTCCCCATTGAACCTAGTTTAAAGCCCTCCTCACTAGGTTAGCCAGTCTGTGTCCAAATAGGGTCTTTCCCCTCCTCGAAAGGTGAACGCCATCTCTGCCTAGCAGTCCTTCCTCGAATAGCATCCCGTGGTCGAGGAAGCCAAAGCCCTCCTGGCGACACCATCTTTACAGCCAGGCATTCACCTCCATGATGCATCTGTCTCTGCCCGGGCCCCTACCTTTGACAGGAGGTTCACTCCTTAGTAATTGTAAAAAAAAAAGAGGGGAATTGCAGCTGGGTATGGACCTTAGGGAGTTGAACAGAAACATAAAAAGAGAACACTCACTTGCCCACAAGAAGTGAACTATTATCTGAGATGGCAGGTGCCAAATTCTTCAGCAAATTAGATGCATCAGCAGGATTTTAGCAGATCGTGTTGGACAATGAGCGCTCCAAGATCTGCACTTTCAATACACCATTTGGCACATACTGCTTCTTAAGACTGTTTTTTGGGATAAGCTCTAGAAGTATTTATCCGGACGGTGAGTCAGTTGCTAGAGGGCCTAGCAGGCAGGAAAGTGTACACTGATGACATAATAATTTGGGCAGCACTGCCACTGAACATCAGGAATGACCGAGGAGAGTACTGGAAATTGTGAGAGCTAATAACCTTAAAATGAATGAGACCAAATGTCAATTTCAAATAACAGAAATAACATACATGGGAAAGAGTCTGACCTCCAAGGGAATCTTGCCTGATGAATCAATGATTGAGCCAAACCCGAACATTCCAAAACCTGAAGATAAAAAGGGAATTTAAAGGCTAGTACATATGTCGACTTATGTCAACAAATTCATACCCACCTATACAGCTCACACGACTCACCTAAGACATTTCCTCCAAAAGGCCACTGAATGGACATGGATGCCAGAGCATAAGAGAAAGTTCAATGACTCCAGCACATTTGGACATCAGTTCCAGTACTGATTTTTTTTTTTTTACCCATTGAAAGATAAACTTTCCACAGATACCTCTAAAGGAGGGTGGGCAGTACTGGTCTCACATGCATCTCGGACTATGATGGTTGCAGGGAAGATGTATGCAGACATTGAAAAAAAGAGAGACGAGGTCTGGTGTAGGGAGATACAAGATGTCATAATTTTCGCTATGCCTGTAGCTTCAAAGCAGAAATTGATCACAAACCACTGATTGGAAAACACAAAAAAGGGATGTGGAGAACCACCACCAATGATACAGCAACAACTTTTGAAAATACAAAAGCATGATGTGATCCTGGAGTTCCAACCTTGCTGCCATGTAGTAATGGTAGACAAATTCTCAAGAACATATGCTCCATCTAACAATATGCAGCCTGATGATCTGGAACAAGCAATAAACATACATGTGAACATGAGAAAAGTGTCACATGCTGTGTCTCCAGGCAAATGAGATTAATTGGAGACAGAAACTGCTAAATATGAAATACTGCAAACAATGATACAAGTGATAAATAAAGGAGGAAAAACAACACTTACTATCTTCCTATTCCCATATAAAAATGAGCTTTCACTGTTCTCAGGATTGCTCTTGAAGTGAATATAGATCATGGTTCCCATAGTGATAAGAAGGAAAATATTGGAACAAATACACGAAGGACACCTGGGAATAACCAAATCAAAAAGGAGAGCTAGAGAAGTTGTATTCTGGCCATAGATGAATAGTAACATTGAAGAAATGATGAGCAGTTGTGAAATGTGTCAGAAGTATAGAGATTCCCAAGAGAAAGGACCAATGATACCATATGAACAACTCACAATACCATGGGACAAAGTTAGAACTGATATGTTCAACTTGGGAAGACATTATCATCTGGTTATAATGGACTACTTTATCATTTTCGCAGAAGTAGTCACACTTGAAGATACCACAGCATGTTAAATCCATATTTGCATGTCATGGAATTCTTAGAACAATAATAACTGACAACAGACCACAGTTCACATATGGGACAAAAATCACGGATGACTAAGGAGTCTATGATAGTGAGGAAAAGTCTGGGAAAATAAAATCAGAAAAAAAAAATATTACAACAAAGAAGCAAGACCACTACAATAGTTAGAAAACAAAGACTCAGTGAGAATTTGGTAAGATGGTCATTGACCTGTCAAAGCTACAGTAATCAAAGAGGAGTAACCTCATTCAAACTCAGTGATCACAGAGAAAGGTAAAATCATAAGAAGTAATCATAAGTATCTGCTCAAGATACCTGTCAACTTGGGTGGAACAAATGAAGTGAGAGAAGACATACAAGTTGAAAACATGACCCTATTATTGACCACAAACTGACCCTATTATTGACCATGAGAATGAACAGTCTGATACAGGTTTGCAATACTGTAGATCAGGAAGTGGGTTTGCAATACAGTGGATTGGGAAGATTTCTGAAGTGCCCCAAGAGACTGATTGAGATGTGAAGATTGTGTTTAAGCAGCCTGAAGGGTTGTTAAGTCACTTAATATATTTGTAATAGGTTTTTAGTTTCATTTACTAGTGTTTCAGTTTAGTCAGGAAATTTAGAAAGCGATCTAAAAAAGGGAAGATGTGCTATAGAGTAAGTCCTTCAGAAAGTGTTGAGATGCTCTACTTCCAGTACACGGTAGATGTAGGCTTTGGTTTCCTATGACACTTCCTGCTGGGGCAGAAAACAGATCAGGTCAGGGCAGTTGTAAGCTGCGGCTACACAGAGTAATGGGAAGTTTTGTTACATCATTTCTGTACATAATTCCTGTTCATTATAAAAGTTTATCTTGAAAACAGTCTGTTCATCAGTATGATACTACACCAAGTACCCCACTGAATTATTCCAGCTGGACACTGTGGAAATAATTTAGCTGGTACTGAACTTGGATTGCATGAATCTCCTTTTCTAGTGAAGTAGAATGGAAGCCCCAAATTCAGTGCATTTGGCAACGTACAGATCACAATTGTACTTATACTGAAGTTTTACTGTTCCATTACAACACGGCTTCAATATAAATGAATAACTATTTGCTTATATTCATCTCTTTAACATTACATGTTCACAGAACCGTTAATGTCATTTAAACTTGATATACTTCCTTCTAATATGTAGTCAAGAGCTATTGCATTCTGTTCATGATATAAAATGAAAATAGCACAGAATCTACACAAGTATTCCATTGTTACAGCTGTGACGATTCAAAGGCATATTCATTTTTACTTGTTTGGAAATTATGAATTTTTAAATATATTAACTTTTAGACAGAAAAAACTATTGCAACAGAGAATGATCCTTACTTTTGACAGGCACTTCTAATAAATGAGAGAAAAGAAAACACAAGTAAAAAGGTAGGCAAAAATGTCAAACAACAGAGTGGACAGAAAGATGTCCACAGATTACATAATATCTCATGTAGGAGACACCCCCAGAAAGATTTGTGTCCTCTTTATACAGCAGTGTGCCAGATAATCTGTGCTCAGGCCATTTATGGACTAAATATTGTTCATATAGATTGCCCCATTCATCATATGCTATGATAAATGCTACTTGTAGGTGAGAGAGAACAGGATTTGACCCCAGTAAGGGTCATCATTGTTCCTGAACAGAATCTCAAGCTACAATCTCTATTCAAGAGTCATTATGCCTTTTTAGGCACATTGTCACCCAGTTACCCTTGTACTGAGCCCAAAAAATTGTGTTTGACTAAAACATAACTTGTGTTTGGCAAAAGGATGTCTTCCAGAAAGGCATCCAGTCTTGATTTGAAGACATCAACAGATAGAGAATCCATCACTTCCCTTAATAGTTTTTTCTAATGGTTTATTAACTACCCCCAGGCCCCAGTAGTTCCTCAGTCAATCTCAGGGTTGATTTCAATGGGGCTACTGATGCTTAAAGTCCAATTTATAAATAAGTGCTTCCAGAATCAAGGCCTTAACTATATATTCAAAAAGAAGACATGATAAAATGGGATGAATTGTTAAAAATGATGTTTAGTAAATAAAGTTGTATTCTATGGCTTTTTTTTTTAAAAAAAAAGGCTTGATACAGAATTAACAGAAAAATATGAATTTGTGATTTAAAAACAAAATCTATCCTCTGCAGAGTACCAAAAGAAATGGCTTCATTCAAGGACATCCATTTCAAATCCATAAATATTTGATCAGGGTGGAACAAATTGCTTATTTTCAAATTTGCTGTTGTAAAAATTATTTTGATTTCTTTTTTGCCTCAAGGCTCTTGTACAAAATAACAATATATCACATCCCCTGTGCTTAGACATTAGGTTGTCTCTGTTTTCCATAATTGGATCAGATAAAAAGGGGGATCATATTGAGGGGACCTTATTTTTTCACTACTAGCTCCCAATAAGGTAACGTGCTTTAAATAGTTAGAACATCTCATTACCTATTTTTCCATTTTAAAAGACACAATGGTAATGCTCATGTCGAGATGATAATAATAGATGGAAGTACGTTTTATCATGAAGTTATTCAAAGTATCAGGCATCTTCTGAATGTAACTTTCAAAACTTCTCATATACAATATTGATGCTTTTGTTCCCCAGCAGAAGCAATCAGTTATTAAAGATGTTTTTAATTTTCTTCCCTCTTTGTTTTCTCTCCTATTTTTTTCTTTTGCTTCCGCTTCCAAGCTGCACTGAGAATTGCTAATGAGAAGGCTAGAACTCCCTTACAAGGTTTCTCTTAGCATTTAGGAGAAGTTAAATGGAACTCTTTTTTTTTCCAGCATGTGATTAAATGCTCTGACTAGAAACCTCTTACCTCCGTTGGAGCTCATTACTTATGATGCAGTGAGGGTGAGTATATCAAACCCAGCATCAGTGTCATTTGTTGGGGATATTTTTTTCTTCCTCTCTCATCTTCTGAATAACATGATTGAACATATTAATGTGCTGTGGAATTTAGGCATTCTCCTTTTGGGATTATAAAGAAGAGAATGATGATACACATGCAGCCTTAATGATCCATTCTGATCCTGGCATATTGATAAAAGAAGCCTTTTAGGAATGAATTTACAAGCTGCATGAGAGAATGGTGGAGATATAATTATAAAGCAGCCTAAGGACTTCAGAGTAATTAAGGGAGGAGCTAGCTCTTCCTAATTAAAGACTCAGTGTATCATAACCACGGTGTTGTTTGTGTACAGCTTAGCCTTTGCATCAAGTGAACAATTAGAAAGAGTATGTGTTAGGGAGTAAATTATTATATTTTTTTGAACATCAATTCATGTTTGTACAATGCTTTGAAAATGCAATGCACTATGTAAGTGCTAAGTATTATGCTTGCTATTAGATGACAACAGACAGGTTTTTTTCCCCCAGTGATATGGCGTTATTGAAAAGAAAAGGCATGGTGGGGATTATAGGAAGATTCAACAATTAAGACCTGAACAAAGCTAAAAAAGAATGCCAATTGTCCAGGGGTCATTGGAAAAGCTTCAGTATAATTAAGGGACTTAATAAAATTGGCCTAGATTCTCCATTCCACTACAGTCAGAGTATGCTGATAATGCTGCTTGCTTGTGAAGATGACAGAGAATTTCAGCCTTGCTCTTTGTAGTTTCCAAGTTTCTCCCTGCTCTGGGGGGGTTGAATGTCTCATGCCAGAAAACCAAGGTCCTGAACCTTGGAGCTGAGCCACCAGAACGTGCCCGATGCAGGTGGAGTCGAGCACTGTGAAGAGTGTTGATGAGTTCGTCTACCTAGGTTGCAAGCAGAGTTCACGTGGTTGGAGCAAATTAGTGCTCTTCTGATGAATAGTTCTCTCTGCCTCCTGCATAAAGTTCATGTCTCACCAAAAACATATTGGTGACAAAATTCAGTATCTATCAAACCTGTTTACTGCCTGTATCTGGGTCAGAAACCAGGACCTTCTTACAGGGAGACTTGGAGCAGCCAGAGACATTCCATATGTGCTGTCAGCACCAAATCCCGAAATTTCTCTGTGTGAAATGCTATAATCTTGCAGATAACTGGTCTTCCTCCAGTTGCTCACTACGTTCAAAAGTAGTGTTGAATGTTCTTTGGCCATGTCACTGGGATTGACAAAACCACCCCAACGCATCGTGCTCTCAAACTCTCCAGAGATGTGTGACGGGGCACATGCCTTGACTCTATCTGGCATCACCTGCAGGAAGTTCTAGAAATTTGTGGATTCACAGGATTGAGCCAGATCTGGGGACTTCACTTTAAAATGTGTGGTAGGATGCCATCAAGCCTGGTCACTCTGGCTGGCGCAAAAGTCATCAGTAGGCTATATATGTTTGATGATGACACCAGTGTAATGCTGAGGAGAACCAGGTCCAATTTGTTAATTTCTTCATATCAATCCCTGCTTGTTTGGGAAGATTAGAAAACAAATTAATAATGAATAATAAAGGTGGCCCAGCGTACAAAGATTTGCCTGGAATATACTTTTTTTATATTTTGAAAACAATCAGTTTAGTCATAAGTAAATACTGTAATGTGTATGTAAACAAGTCATTTGGGGGGGGAATCTTGGGCCAAAACTGCCATTGATTTCAGTATAGTCAGGATTTCACTTTTATGGCATTTCCATCGCTTACAAATGGCTTTGTTTATTTATTTAAACACTGAGAGAAATGTAGAGACCCAAAGGACGTACCGCAAACCCTGCACCCATGTGGAACAGGAATAGAAGAAGGGCACAGATCTGAACAATCTGAGGATGTTTGGCTCTGGTTTGACTTCTGGCGCTCGGGCCCATCTTTATTTCAGACATGATGCTGGACCCAATATACCACAGTTACCCTTGCCATTGACATCCATAGGCTGGCTCACTGCAATGCACTCCATTTAGGGCTACACTTGAAGACCACTTGGAAGCTTCAGCGACAGTTGAGTGTGGCTCCTCTCTGTTCTCTCCATATTTCCAACCAGACTGAATTCCGGAAATGCTGGATGTAATTCATGAGAGCCTGGTTTTGTTAGATTTCTAGCCAAACGTTTCAGTTTTAAGAGGTTCAGACTTTGGATGTAATTCAGATAAATGTCCAGACTTTTAGGTACTTATCCAAACCACCAAACATGTTGAGGTTTATCTGTCACGCTGGCAGGCTATAATGGCTTTGAACATAAAAAATATACATTCTCAATACTACAGTGTGTACCAAAATACTATCTGTATCAGACCTGATAGAATGCATAATATTTCTTGTTTTATAAAATTAATAAAATATGTTATCTGTTATACCGGAGGTGAAAACTGTTCCAGTAGTATGCGTTTAATAACCTGCAGACAAAAAATATTTCAAAATAGAAAATTTAAATACATAAAACTAAGCTGAAAATATGATAGGTCTTAAATATAAGATTTTTGACAAAAGCCTGGAAAACCATAGGTCTATTTGCTTTTTGTGGGGAAAGGGGAAAGGTTGTTTGGGTAATTTAACACTTCTCCACAACTGTAGGAATTTCCTATTTTTCTTAAACCAGAGTTTACAGTCCTTTTTTGTGTAAAAACCCATATGCTCAGCTTCATCGGATAATAAATATTGACTCCAATTTCCTTTCAATACACCTAGTAATTATACTTGGTGAGTTCTTTAGTTAACTATTTTCAGTGCTAAATGTCCCATATAGTCAATCTTTTTCACCAGTTTTTGAGCTTTCTTTCATCTAACTTTTCACTGCCTGTCTCTCTTGTAGGTGACCTCATAACCTTAACGTCTTTCTTAAAAAAATCACTTTCTCATCCCAAAATCACCACTCATGCTGGTAGGGTGACCAGATGTCCCGATTTTATAGGGACAGTCCCGATTTTTGGGTCTTTTTCTTATATAGGTTTCTATTACCCCCCTGCCCCCGTCCCAATTTTTCACACTTGCTGTCTGGTCACCCTACATGCTGGTATGATGCAATGACTAGTAGCCATGTTCTCGCTCCTTTTCTTCCTGTTTTATTCTGGCTCTTATGGCATCAGCCTTCACTCTGGCACCTCTACTGTGTTCTAGTGCTTTGCTACCCCTAGAGTTCAGCTTCCCTGCAGAGAAGGTATGGGCTGTGTCTTTCTGTATGGGTCTCTAGTATTGTATAAACACAAACGGCTTCCCGACATGGGATAAAGCTCTTACTTTGTTTTAAATTAAATGTCCTGGGCCATCCCTTCAGCTGGTGTAAATCAGTATAGCTTCTTTGAAGTCAGTGGAACAATGCCAATTTACACAAGCTGAGGATATTGCCCCACATCTTCTGCCTGCGGTATCGTTGGCAGATCACAGAGGTGAGTAAGGTGCTGGGGGCAGGTGCTCTCCCATTGCGATCACCTAGCTACAGTACCAAGAGTGACACAAGGGGAAGAGGGAGAGACCCCGAGGAGTAAGCTTGGAAGAATTAGATTTATATCAGTAAGTGTCAGTAAATGTTGATTTCACTATACACATAAACTGACAAAAAATATCTCCACCGATAATAATCATCAACATTTACAGATAGGCAAAGTAGGAAAAATGCTGCTTCAGAACTTAAGAGTTTGATTTAAGGATATTAATTTCATATATAATGACGCATGATGTTGACCATTTGTGTTTTAATGGTTATAAAGCTTTAACTTTTTGAATTTCAATGTCTGTCATTAAATAATTATTGTCTGACATGTAGCCTTGCATATATATATCTATATGGTACAAAACGTATTGATTAAGGCAGAGATATGTGACAAATAGCAGGCCCAAAGCCTGTAAGATAGGTTGCTTAGCATAATTAAGGCCTAGCTTGATGTGAGTAGCTTGATATAAGGAACTAACAAGTGGGTGACAGCAAGTCACAAGATTGAGCCCAATCATAAGAAAGTTGATTGGTTGGAAGTATGAAACCACAAACAAATGTTATTGGTATTTTAAGATAAGTTTAGTGAATAAGTGTAAACAGAAATACCATGGCAGTTAAATGACATAAATGCTAATAAGTTGGATGTAAATGGTTAGTTATACTATAGGAATTGAGCGATGTCAATAGAAGTGGGGTGTGGAAGTTCAGATAAGGAAAAAGGGGCTAAAACCCTCATGAATATGTATAAGATTCAGTGGGCTGTGAAAGTAGAATGAATTATATTGTTAAAGTAAAATGAATAAAAGAAATGCTGTATGTTCCTTTAAGCAGGAATGAGGAATGTTGAGATAAAGTTGTCAGGAAGAGGAACATTAAGGTATTAAACAATAGGTCCACTTAAGCTGATGGTGGGACATTAACAGGAGATTGGTGAGAGTTAATAAGGACATGAGATATGTGTCTAGTCCCAGGTAAATTTATCAGTTCTGCTCCCTTTGTAATCCTGTTAATTTCGCTCCCTTTTATCTGTATAAATAAGGTGGTTTGAGCCTGGTATGGGGCTCACATTTTCTGGGTGTATTAGCAGAGCGCTTTTGCTAATAAACAGAGTGGTCTGACAAATTGTAAGTCCTGAGTCTGACTTTAACAGGGCATTTGTATATGGAATATGTCACCCAGCTTGTGTGACCCACAAGGATGATGATCACCTACTAACATTTGAGACTTCATCACCCTCCTGCTTTGGAGTTCTACCAAGGTATGATGTGAGTAATGCAAGAGCTGGACATTCGGTGTTATCTCTCTCCTTTGCTATATTACAGTATATATGATTTTGTTTGTCTTGTTAACTTTAATTTAGTGGTCTTGTTCAATAAAATTGCTAGTAAGAGTTAAAATATTGAATTGTTTCTTGTGTACACCTTGGGGTCCTCATTCTAATGACAACCTCAGCACTGTGGCTGATCTTGGGTGCTGAACCCTCTCAGACTACTGCATGCTAAATTAAAGTTAATTTTAAAACTACAAATTAGGCCACAGACCTCCCCTCTATTGTCTGCCTACCTCCCCCATAATTTCCCACAACTGTGAACATTTAAATACATAAAAATTGAGGGGGAAACTGCTTTAAACCCATATATTTGCACAGCTGTGTGTTGTCAGTAAGGTGTGTGTGCGCTCTTTCCTTATGCTATCCCAGCCCTGTGCAGACAGCTGGTTCAGCAGATCTCTATAGTACTATCCAGAAAGAAGGACCACTGGCATGGTGTGGTGACAAAGGCACACGGCCAGGTTTATTGCCATGAAGGCACACTCCCAGCATCCTGGCTCCGTGGTTACAGGTATGCTTTCACATGAGTGCCCTGTGGCAAGGAGCAGCTCAGTTAACAGCAGGAGTTTCTGCTGTCCCCAAGGCCTCACAAAGGGTTAAGGCAAGGCACTCCAATATTTATAGACTGAGACAAACAACTCTTGTACTATCTTACATGTTTCATGACATCTGCTTGTTATCTCCCCTTGTATCATGCTCCAGGTGTCTTGGGCACAACATCCCTATTCATTACTTCTAGCAGAGCCACTTATCTGGTATTAGAACAGGAAGTTCCTGGGTTAATCTTCTGGAGTGTGTTCTCACACGTACCCAGTTGCTTCTTAGGAGTGCCTGTGTTTTAGTCGCGCTAACAATTCTTTTACCAAGGTCATATAATGAACTTGTAAACATCTCCTTTAATACAGGACCTAACTTTGGTTCACATCTCTGGTTGAGACCTCAGATCTTACACCAGGCTCAGTGCTCCAGGCTCTCTCTTTCTCCTACACTGCGAAGATTTAAATCAAAACAAATAAAAAAATCTTACATATAAACATCGACATTATCATTCAAAATTGTAAAAAACAATAAAAATTGAATTCTATCAAACCTACCTAGGAGTCATGAGGATTGTGACACAAGTGCATCCTCTGCTTGGGACTCCCAAATTCTGCTGCCCACTGTTGCCAGGGCCACAGAGCCACTTCTAGCCCTTCCCTGCAATGGAGACAATAGAAAGGAGCAGGAAACAGCCAATGCTTCCATTGCTAGTATCAGAGCGGAGAGCTGATCCAAAGTCCACTGAAGTCAGCAGATCAGGCCCTAACTGCACACACAGGCACCATGATTACTGTGACTCTAATCCCAGTGTTATCCTGAAAGCAGATGTAGTCTTTTTATTATTGCCAATAACAATCCAAGTTATGGACACAACGTTTGAGTTAGGTTTTTATTGGCTTCTTGAGTTGGTTTAAGCCAAATCCTTGGAGCTATTGAACACAGACTGCCATCTGTATTTCCTATAGAATATGCTGATCATGGTGCAATTTCTTTTCTACCTGTGGCCTGGGAGTAATGCTAAGTATTTTCAGAACAAAAACAGTTTACCCCCACGCCCCCCAAAAAATCACAGTTCCATAAAAATATAAAATTGTGGAACAAAGATATCCCCATTGCAAGTGAGTTCTTGCCAATAATATCCCAAATGAAAACAGAATGTGAATTCTAAAATAACTTTGGGATTTAAAAAAAATCATTTTTAGCTCTTTTAAGTACATTTATGAGATGCCAAATATTTTGACCATGACCTAAGAACCACGGGAGAAGGAATAACCAATTCTTATTCAAATCCTCACTTTACTAAATACCTTTAGAAGAATATTTTAATGGCAGCCGCATATTTAAGCCCTGAAATAAACACAGCCTTATTTCACTTTAATCACACTGCAGTCTCTGGTGTTGATTGTCACTCTAATGATACACCAGGCCCTGGGCCATCCCTGCACATCAGTCATGGTGCATTCTTCTGAAGACATCAGTCACGAGACTTTAACTTCTTAAGACACACACATGCACGCACACACAAACAACCCTCAAACTTCACAGGCTCCATAGCAGATGTGTGAACAAAGGAGAGCAACACCTGGATACATTAGGAGAAAAGACATATGAATAAGGATCTGCACAGCTCTGCTTCCGCCATTCTCTCATCTCTTGTGTCTTTCTTCTGCTTTCTACACTCTACCCTGTCCTATCTCCTGAGTGCTCCTTTTGGGCATGATCCTGAAAGGCACCAAGCACCTACAATCCCATTGGGTTGATCTGAAGGCAACCAGCACCTTGGAAGGAGCACTGTGGGCTGTAATCATGGCAGATGTGGAGCAACTGCGGTTCCCAGTGGGTTCAGTACTAGCAGGGTGCTGAACATCCTCAGCGGCCATTGACTTTAATGAGAGCAGCATAGACTCAGAACCTTTTGGGATCAGACCCTTAGGGTATGTCTACACTGCAATAAAACACCCTCAGTTAGCCTGTGTCCATTGACTCAGGGTCACGGGAGAGTTCCAGAACCCAGGCTCCAGACCAAGCCTACACTGCAAGCCCAAGCCCCGCAGCCCAAGCCCCGCAAGCCCGAGTCAGCTGACCTGGGCCAGCCGCAGGTGTTTTATTGTGGCATAGACATACCCGTAGTTTCCTTCATGCGGGAAACAGGTTTGCAGTTAACATTGCCCAATAGTCCTCTGTAAGCAGCTGGAGTCCCCACTCAGGGTATGTCTACACTACAGGATTAATCCGAATTTAGATAATTCGAATTTGGGAAACAGGTTGTATAAATTCGATTGTGCGCGGCCACACTAAGCACCTTAATTCGGTTTTAAACCACATTAATTCGGTGGTGTGCGGCCACACTACCCCATTAACTTAAACACAGTAATTCGGTGGTGTGCGTCCACACTAACCCTAATTCGAATTAACAAAATCGATTTAGGCTCTACTCCGTTCGTCGAGGTGGAGTACAGAAATCGATTTAAAGGGCCCTTTAATTCGAATTAACTGGCTCTGTAGTGTGGACGGGTGAAGGGTTAATTCGGATTAAGGCAGCTAAATCCGAATTAAAGTCCTAGTGTAGACCAGGCCTCAGTTCCAAACAAAAGCAACACCCTCATTGTTATTTACTGAGGCTGCTGAATGCGCATAGACCTTAACTTTTCCTGGCTTTCCAGCTTGCAGAATAAGGACTTGTCTATACAAATACTTAGTTCGTGACAAGCTGGAGTGTAAATCTACCCCACACTAGCCTGCTACACACACTAAGGCTATGGCTACATTACAGAGCTTACAGCTGTGCTTCTGTGGAGCTGCAAATGCAGACGCTCTAAGCCAGTGGGAGAGAGCTTTCCCGTCGACTTAATTACTCCAGCCCCTGTGAGTGGCGGTAGCTATGTCCAAGGGAGAAGCTCTCTGACTGACATAGTGTTGTCCACACCAGTGCTAAAGTCGCTGTAACTTACGTCACTCAGGGGGGTGGCTTATTCACACCCCTGAGTGACACAACTTACACCAACAGAAGCTGTAGTGTGTACATAGCTTAAACGTCTGTGTAGACCCTGTTGATACATATTAAAACTTCCATAGTGCACTTTGATCTACCCCTCTTTGAAATAGGAGTAGATTAAAGTAGTGGCTCTCAGCCTTTCCAGACTACTGTACCCCTTTCAGGAGTCTATGTACCCCAATTTACACCTCACTTAAAAACTACTGCTTACAAAATCAGACATCATTTTTAGCATATAATTATCAAATAAATCAGTTGGAATATCAATATTATACTTACATTTCAGTGTATAGTACATAGAGCAGTATAAACAAGTCATTGTGTGTATGAAATTTTAGTTTGTACTGACTTTGCTAGTGCTTGCTTTTTACGTAGCCTGTTGTAAAACTAGGCAAATATCTGGATGAGTTGATGTACCCCCAGAAGACTTCTGCGTACCCCCAGAGGTACACGTAGCCCTGTTTGAGAACCACTAGATTAAAGCACACTAGGGAAATTTTAGTGAGTTGTAGGAGGTTCCACATGGACACAGTGTGCGGCGGGCTAGTGTGGGGTATATTTACACCCCAGTGTTTGTGCAGATAACCCATAAGTAACATCTGTGCTGAGGTGCCACCATATACTGTCTGTAAATCTTGACCTGAATTAAACAATTCTGGAATGGATTGCTGACCATACTGTGCTCCCATTGTGTTCAATAGGAGTTGCTTGCACTCACTATTGCTGGGGAAGAGATCTAAAAATGGGCAAAGACAACGGGTAGTGTTGGGTTCCCTAGTGGGAAATATACTCCATGAAGGGTGTGGAGCCTATGAAATACAGGAGCAATTTAGTAGATATCTGCTAACAGATATTTGCTCTTCATATTTATAGGGAAAGCTCTGGACACTTTTTTGAACAGACTTTTGAAAATATCAGTTTTATTTTAGCATTGACACTTTCTGTCTGTTTCCTGTAGGGTTTACATTTACAAACAAATAAAACTCGAATGGTAGATTCAAAATCTGGTTTGGTAGATAAACAGCACAGATCATCACCACAAGTGGCTGGAATACTAGAATGTCCTTAATTTAGCTTGCTATAAATTTCCTTTGTTTGCTTGTCCTCTTCCAAATGTAGCCATTTGTTTGGTCTCACACATGCTACAAAGCCCTTTAAAAAAAAAAAGCCACTAATGAGATGTTTGAATTGCAAATCCCCAGGAGAAATCAATCTAGAAAAAAATTCAGGAATAAATAATAATAATAATAGGGATTGGATCTGGGTTTTTCTTTTTCTCCATGGGGCCGGATGCGCTGCATCCGAGGGTGCTAAAGGAGTTGGCGGATGAGATTGCAGAGCCATTAGCCATTATTTTTGAAAACTCATGGCGATCGGGGGAGGTCCCAGATGACTGGAAAAAGGCTAATGTAGTGCCCATCTTTTAAAAAGGGAAGAAGGAGGATCCGGGGAACTACAGGCCAGTCAACCTCACCTCAGTCCCTGGAAAAATCATGGAGCAGGTCCTCAAGGAATCAATTATGAAACACTTAGAGGAGAGGAAAGTGATCAGGAACAGTCAGCATGGATTCACCAAGGGGAAGTCGTGCCTGACTAACCTAATTGCCTTCTATGAGGAGATAACTGGCTCTGTGGATGAGGGGAAAGCCGTGGATGTGTTATTCCTTGACTTTAGCAAAGCTTTTGATACGGTCTCCCACAGTATTCTTGCCGCCAAGTTAAAGAAGTATGGGCTGGATGAATGGACTGTAAGGTGGATAGAAAGCTGGCTAGATCGTCGGGCTCAACGGGTAGTGATCAATGGCTCCATGTCTAGTTGGCAGCCGGTTTCGAGCGGAGTGCCCCAGGGGTCGGTCCTGGGGCCGGTTTTGTTTAATGTCTTTATTAATGATCTGGAGGATGGTGTGGACTGCACTCTCAGCAAGTTTGCAGATGACACTAAACTGGGAGGCGTGGTAGATACACTAGAGGGTAGGGATCGGATACAGAGGGACCTAGACAAATTAGAGGATTGGTCCAAAAAAACCTGATGAGGTTCAACAAGGACAAGTGCAGAGTCCTGCACTTAGGACGGAAGAATCCCATGCACAGCTACAGACTAGGGACCGAATGGCTAGGTAGCAGTTCTGCAGAAAAGGACCTAGGGGTCACAGTGGACGAGAAGCTGGATATGAGTCAACAGTGTGCTCTTGTTGCCAAGAAGGCTAACGGCATTTTGGGCTGTATAAGTAGGGGCATTGCCAGCAGATCGAGGAACGTGATCATTCCCCTTTATTCGACATTGGTGAGGCCTCATCTGGAGTAATGTGTCCAGTTTTGGGCCCCACACTACAAGAAGGATGTGGAAAAATTGGAAAGAGTACAGCGGAGGGCAACAAAAATGATTAGGAGGCTGGAGCACATGAGTTATGAGGAGAGGCTGAGGAAACTGGGATTGTTTAGTCTGCAGAAGAGAAGAATGAGGGGGGATTTGATAGCTGTTTTCAACTACCTGAAAGGGGATTCCAAAGAGGATGGATCTAGACTGTTTTAGGCAGTGAGGTTTTGTTTGTCTGCATGTTTTGTTATGGTGGTAGCTTGTATTCACATAAATTCTCATGCTTATACATGACCATGTGTTTTCGTGTGAGCATGGTGCATTCACACTTCAAGTAATCATTTTAGTATCCTAAATTCTGTTCATGAGTCTGGTAGGTGGTAAGGAGAGAAAAACAAAATATATGAAGCTATCTGAAAATGAACAAGATGGTTAAAGGTGGATGCTGCAGGCAACACAAAAATTTGGAGACTGGTAAATTCAATAAATGCACTGAAAATATACATGCAAAAATGTGGATGGATAGATAATAAGCACAGAGGACACTGTGCTTATTAACACCATAGTAGGAGAACAGTTTACCCCAAATCCTGGCTAACACCCTGACACTGAGGCAATTAATCAAACAAGATGGACAAAGACATGTGACAATGCCAGGCAGGATTGTTCATGCAAATGCAATTACATAGGATGACTGTGACAAGAGAAAATTAAAGGTAGTCTTCTATAAACTACCAGTAAATTGTGTCACAGTGCTTTGCCTTTTTCTCCCCCTCTGTCAGGAAGGAACACAGGCATTTTAAAATATGGAATCCATGCAGCTATACAGAATTTAATACACTTGTGCAAGAAGGAACACTAAAAGGTTGGCAGTTTCCTAATATTCTCATGACTTATTCATCTCTTGCTGCCTCTCACTAGAGTACAATACACCCACCCTCTCCCTGAGAGACTCAGATCCCCACATCTTCCTCTTGTTTATCAGTTACAGTCACCCAATGAGGGTGCAAAAACAATACCATGTGACTTAGGTATCCAGTCACACAGCTTGAACACTGAATTGTGAATATCAAAGAGCTGCCCTGATGGGGCTTTCTTCATTGGCCACTGCCCCAGGAAACTCCTTTAGGGAGATACCCACTGCAAGGACGGTGGGACATGGAAAGACAAAACAGAATGGGGCTATACTATCTTTCTGCTCTTAACTTTGCTATGTGTTCCCACCCCAGCCCTAGCCAACTCATTCCCCGAGGCAGCCCACTGACTGCCCCTTGCCTCTGCACAGATCCCCAGTCCTTCATAGCATTCACAGGGAGAGGAGGACACTGGTGCAAAGGCTAGCCTTTACTGTCTCTTCCATCTGGGAAGGATGTGATCTGTGCATGGAACAAGTCTCTTCTGCAAGCAGATCAGCAGGTCACAACTGGCTAGAGTGGCCAAGTAGCAAGGCTGAAAAATCAGGATGGGGAGGAGGGGGGAGATAATAGGGTCCTATAAAAGACAAAGACCCTAACATTGGGACAGTCCCAATAAAATTGTGACGTCTGGTCACCCTACAACTGGGCCCTCATGGTATTGCCTAACCCAAACACTCACAAATCATGAATCATTCAAAAAGGGGATGGACGTTTATGTGGCTATCAAAAGTATACAGCACTATAATAATTAACGATAACATTTTTGTGGAAGGGATGTGTAGGTTGATGGGCTCCCACCAACCCAGAAAGGAACCAGTGCCATGCCTGCATCCATTTCAGGCCTTTGTTTCAGAGCAGAATGCATTGTTCAAACACAAACACAAAACAAAGCAAGTCCCCGGACCAACATGGACTGCAGTCACCAGAGGCTTTCCCCTTGTCTCTCTCAGCCACTGGAAAGAGGACACACCAGTCCCTAAAATTCCCTGCTGGGTCATGTGACTGGCAGGTAGCCCTTATCCCTTTCCCTGCTGTTTTACCCTGTTACCGGATATTAAACCTTGTGCTTCAGGACTTAGGCCAATCAGTATAAGTAATCAGGATGAGACATTAGGAGGCGGGGGGGCCGATTACCCCACATTTGTCTTTTATTGGGTTTTTGGTTCTTACACCTACCTGAGGCATCTGGGGCTGATCACTGTTGGGGAGAGGTTACTAGGCTAGATGATCTCAGGTGATTACCTTTGGCTGTTCTAGGTTTCTATGAGTCCGTGCTTAATTTGTAATGAAAGAGGTGCTGGGGCTTAAGCAATTAGGTATTGGGGATCAAGTAATGCTTTTTTACTTTATAACTGACGCGGCAAGCACAGAGGTGGTGGGGCTGAGCCCTGGCACAAATTCAGCATTGGTCAGGCCCCAAGAAACCATGAGCAATAAGTGGTATTTTTTGGATTCTTTTTGTTTGTCTCCTGCTTTTTTGAGCTATAAGGGATCATGTTTTTCAGGCTTTGCTCAGCAACCATGAGGGCTAGAATCTTAAATGTTTTAAATGAAAACTGAGATTCTCACATAACCACATGACTCCAGGAGCTGGAGCTTTAAGTAAAACACCAAATATTAGGAGAGTCACAATAAAATTAGAAGAGTTGGCAACAGTCATTAAATATGACAGACGTGACTGTTTCAATGTATAAGATACAGCCAATTATTTTTCGTAAACTTTGAGTGTGTATCTTTGTAGCTAATATTGATTTGAAAATGTTTTTAATATTTGTCATTTTCTTGTTGGCATGAAGGAAGGCTGTGAAATCTAGTGAACATAATTATACAGCATGTAATTTATTAACATATCTTTGTCTATAGTCTAGATCTTCAGAAATCTTCACTCCTAGAAAAGTTCTATTCCTTTCACACCCCCTACTCTCCATACAATAGGTTAGCACCCATGAACAATATCCTGAATTAGGGCCTGAAGCAGTATGCAGAATTTATCTACATTTTAGTTTTAGATGCTTGCATAAATCTGTTCTTTGGCAGCTAGGAAGGGGAAATTTACTTCAGTGACAGCGTTTCAGATTTTCAGAAAATTTCCAAGGAAAGGATGTACTGTACAGTATACCTACTTCTAAAATTACCATGCTTTGGCCCAGAGATTCTGACTTTTGTTTTTGCCCTAGAGGGGTGTGTGTGTGTTTGGGGGCAGGGGGCACTCTGCCCGTTTTGGTGGGAGGCTATTTTCAGCATATGTATACATTTCTTTCATATTCTAGTTACTGAATATGTGTCTATCATTGATTGGTATCTTTACTACTTTTATAACGATCCAATTGTTATGAGCTACATAATTACATTCTCCTGAATTACAGTATATTAAAATCATTGCAATCATCTAAAAGCTGTCTTCACTAACGTCCCAGTTTAAAGACATTATGTCTCACTGTAGCTTTCTAGATGAAATTGTCAGCAATCTTATTTACGTCTAGGTTCCCTGATATTGTTTTGATGCATATTAAGGACAGCTACATTATTCAGTTGCATCTGTCTCACTGATGACTGGAGATAATTTTTAAGTCTTCTGAAGCTGGAGAATGAGTTCAGGATGACACAGGCACAGTGAGAAGGATTCAATTTGCAGTACTCTGGAAACACAGTGCTTCCAGAGTACTGCAAATGACTCCAGGATCTCTTTCTTGATGGGTAACAGCTAATTTAGGCACCATCATTTTGTATGTACAGTTGGGATTATATTTTGCCATGTGCATTACTTTGCATTTAACATTGAATTTCATCTTGCCATCACTCAGTTTTGTGAGACCCCTTTGTAATTTTTTGCAGTCTGTTTTGGACTTAACTATCTTGAGTAATTTTGTATTATCTGCAAACTTTGCCACCTCACTGTTTACTCCTTTTGCAGATCATTTATGAATAGTGTTGAATAGCACAGGTCCCAGACCAGTACAAGCCCCTCTGGGGACACCACTATTTACTTCTCTCCATTATGAAAACAGACCATTTATTCCTACCCTATGTTTCCTATCTTTTAACTGGAGTGCCCGGGATGCTTTCAGGATCATCTAAGGATCCTTAATTTAATGTAATGGCAAGTCTTGTTATCTTAATCACCCTGCCTCTGTTTATAAACAAACTCCCTGCCCCAAGGGCAGAAGTTGTTAGCAGCACAGAACTCATCACATTCCACACTCAAGCTTTGACTCCTGGGTGCTGTGCACCCACTATTTTTTCCCCATGGGTGCTTGAGCCCCAGAGCACCCATGGAGTCCATGCCTATGCTTTGGCCCTGTGTGTATCCAAAGGTCTGGAAGAATTTGAGTATATTTGTGCTGAGCTATTGTACTCTCCATGGGCCGGATCCAAAGCCCATGGAATGTAGTGGAAAGACTTGCGCTGACTTCAGTAGGATTTTGTTCAGACCCCTGCAGCCAGATAATGTAAACTTGGCTTCCTAGGGTATGTGCACCCATTAATCAGAAAGGTGAAAATGGCAAGTGGCTCCTAGGAAGAGATACCGGTGACTGTGGTACATGATGAGAATTATATAACCAAGAGCAATAAAACAGCTTCCTTCTGAGTGAATCTGAAGTGTACTTCCAAGCTTGTTTGGGATTGAAAATCTGGCAAGCTGGAGGCAGTTTATTTAGGTTCAAACCCTCTAACTGATTTAGAGACCTTTGCAATGTTGCTAAATAAGTGAAGTGATTTAGAAAGTGAACTTTGGCACCTGCAGCAAAGTTGGGAAGAGAAGAGATACTTCAGAATTCAATTTACTCTGCATTAACTTGAGATCTGATACTCATTATCTGCTTTAACTGCTTGTTTTATCTAAACTGCTAAAGAGTCACAGGAGTGGGAAAGAAAATTAAGCTGATTTCAAATTTGTTGCTCTAAGCAAAATGACTTCCTTATCTAATCTTATGAGAGGTTGGATGAATTTCCCTGTTTTAATAATCAGTTGTCCCAAATTTCCCTTCCATTTAAAAAATTAACATAAAGAATCTGGAGAATTTATCTTACTATAATCAGAAAAGTTTTCTTCGATACCACCTAAAACCTAAATGATAAAACCTGATAGTAGGCTTTTGCTAGAGGCATTTTCTAACACAGTAGAACTTTTAATTACATACTTTGGAATAACAAAAGGTTACACATTGGTAGTACACATACCAGTTTGGCCAGTGATTGTGTCATATCTCACAACCTAAGCGGAAGTAGTCCTTATCAGCATTTGAAAAGGAGACTTTAGTGGAAAACACTAAATGCTGGAGGGAGTGGTGTTGATGATTTACTAAGGTGGTGGTTGTATGCACTGTAGTTGTAGCTGTCCCAGGGGGGTGAGGTATTATCTGTTATTGGACCAACTTCTGTTGGTGAGAGAGAGACAAGCTTTTGAGCTGCACAGATAGGGTTACCATTCGTCCGGATTCCCCCGGACATGTCCGGCTTTTTAAGCTAAAAATAGCGTCCGGGGGGAATTTGTAAATGTCCGGACTTCCCCCCCCATGCAGAGCACGCGCGGCTAACAGTGCAGCCGGCCGGATGGTGCCACTTACATGGGGCTCCGACACTCAGCCAGAGAGGGCTCCTCCTCCTCCCCCCTGCAGCAGAAATCACTCCCTCCCTCCCTCCCTGCATTCGCAGATCGGCTCTGGCAGTCTGGAGCTCCTCCCCCACTGCTGCCCAGCATGCCGACGAGTGGCTCAGGCAGTTCCTGAACAAGTTCACCGAGACATTAGGTGAAGAAAGGCCAGCAACAAGGGGGCCAGGGGGTCGGAGAAGGGGCAGGGAGGTTTTGGAGGGGGCAGTCAAGAGACGGGGGGGTCGGGAGTTCGGGGGGGGGCTTTCTGGGGGTGTGGATAAGGTTTTGGGCAGTCAGGGTACAGGTAGGGGGTAGGGTTCTGGGGGACATTTGGGGGGGTCTTAGGAGGGGGCAGTTAGGGGACAAGGATCAGGGAGGCTTAGGTAGGGGGTGGGGTTCTGGAGGGCAGTTAGGAGCAGGGGTCCCAGGAGGGGGCAGTCAGGGGAGAAGGAGCGGGGGGGGGAAGGGTTGGGAGTTCTGGGGGGAGGCTGTCAGGGGGCAGGAGTGGGGAGAGGGATTGGAGCAGTCAGGGGACAGGGAGCAGAGGGGTTTAGATGGGTCGGGAGTTCTGGGGGGGGGGCTGTCAGGGGGTGGAGAGGGTTGGATGGGGCGTGGGAGTCCCAGGGGTCTGTCTGGGGGTGGGGGTGTGGATAAGGGTTGGGGCAGTCAGGGTACAGGTAGGGGGTAGAGTCCTAGGGGGCCAGTTAGGATGGGGGGAGGATCTCAGGAGGGGGCAGTCAGGGGACAAGAGGCAGGGAGGCTTATACTTATTAATGGATGAAATTCCAATTTAAATTATTAGTTTATTTTTTTTTTTAACTACTGGATGTGGATGCGGACTGGCCGCGTATAATAACCAGGAAAGGGCAGGTAGTCACGCCTGTACATAAATAGGGGGTAGAGTCCTAGGGGGCCAGTTAGGGGCAGGGGTCCCAGGAGGGGGCAGTCAGGGGACAAGGAGCGGGGGGAGGGTTGGGGGTTCTGAGGGGGGGAAGTGGGAGGGGCAGGGGCGGGGCTAGGACAGGATGGGGGCGGGGCTCCTCCCATCCTCTTTTTTGCTTGCTGGATTATGGTAACCCTAGCACAGAGCTCTTCTTCTTGTCTGGGAAAGGTACTTCCAGCATTACAGCTAAATGTAAGGTAGAACAGATTGTTTAGCGTAAGTAATTAGTACATATTCTAAAGGACTATTCAAGGTAGAATTAACTTCTCATAGAATATGTGCTAACTGCTTATGCTAAACCATCTGTTCCACCTTGCATTTAGCTGTGATGTTTGGAGTACCTTTCCCAGACCAGAAGAAAATCTCTTTGTAGCTCAAAAGCCACCATGACCGGGACTGAAACACTGCCTCCCCACCTTCAGTGAGTACCCTGGCCGCAGGTACCCCCTCCAGTACCCCCTCCAACCCCTCCAGCAGTGTCCTCTGTGATGTTGTTCAGTCTATATGGTTTTATAAAAACATGATGATAAGTGAATATAATGTAACTGGGATAGTTTTATAAAGATTTGATAAGTGAATATAATGCAACTGGGATATGTTTCGTGCAAAAGGTCTCTTGTAAGGTATCATTACAAAGCTCATAATCTACTGAGTGTGATCATCCTATTTGTAGAAATGTACCACTCTTGTATCTAAAACTAGAAATATAAAACATAACTCTGAGGGCCTATTGTAATTATGTAAGGTGTGGGCCATTAATGATGGTTTGGAATCTTGATGACTCCCATTAACCAGGACCATTGTCTGCAGATGGCTGTGCTTACCTGTTAGTCTTCCTGTATATGTGTGTGCTGGCAAGTGGGCAATGAAGTCTTGCAGTGACATGTGATCATGTCACCTGACCTGGAATCCATCTTTAACCTGGTGCTTTTCCAGTGAGGGGGGGTGGAAACCCAGAGGGACAAAGGGTTCCCGCCTTATGCAAAAGATATATAAAGGGGTGGAAGAGAACAAAGGGGGAGAGGAGCCATCATGAAGAATCCCCTAGCTATCACCTGAGCTGGAACAAGAGCTGTACCAGGGGAAAGAATTGTGCCCAGGCCTGGAAGGTGTCCAGTCTGAGAAAAAACTTACTGAAGCATCTCTGAGGGTGAGATTATCTGTATTCAGTTTGATTAGGCATAGATTTGCGCATTTTATTTTATTTTGCTTGGTGACTTACTTTGTTCTGTCTGCTACTACTTGGAACCACTTAAATCCTATTTTCTGTATTTAATAAAATCACTTTTTATTTAGTAATTTACTCAGAGTATGTATTAATACCTGGGGGAGCAAACAACTGTGCATATCTCTCTATCAGTGTTATAGAGGGCGAACAATTTATGAGTTTACTTTGCATAAGCTTTATGCAGGGTAAAACTGATTTATCTGGGTTTAGACCCCACTGGGAGTTGGGCATCTGAGTGCCAAAGACAAGCACACTTCTGTGAGCTGTTTTCAGGTAAACTTGCAGCTTTGGGACAAGTGATTCAGACCCTGGGTCTGTGTTGGAGCAGACGGGAGTGTCTGGCTCAGCAAGACAGGGTGCTGGACTCCTGAGCTGGCAGGGAAAACAGAAGCAGGGGTAGTCTTGGTACGTTGGGTGGCAGCTTCCAAGGGGGTTTCTGTGATCCAACCCATCACATCCTCTTTTTGGGAACCTGAAATATGGTAAGCCTAGTCTTTGCCATTTTAGGGTACATCTACACTACAGGGGGGAGTCGATTTAAGATACGCAAATTCAGCTACGTGAATAGCGTAGCTGAATTCGACGTATCACAGCCGACTTACCCCGTTGTGAGGACGGCGGCAAAATCGACTTCTGCGGCTTTTTGTCGGCGGCGCTTACTACCACCTCCGCTGGTGGAGTTAGAGCGCCGATTCGGGGATCGATTGTCGCGTCCCGACGGGACGCGATAAATCGATCCCCGAGAGGTCGATTTCTACCCGCCGATTCAGGCGGGTAGTATAGACCAGACCTTAGATTGTAATCTCTTCAGCACAATGACTGAATCCTCCTGTGCAGTTTTACAGCATCTACAATAATGAAGCCTTGATCTTGATTGGGGCCTTTGGGCTAAATGAACAATAGCTAATATTAAGAATAAAGATGTTAGAGAGACAAGGTGGGTGGGTAAAATATCTTTGATTGGACCAACTTCTGTTGGTGAGAGAGACAAGCTGCACTGCACTACACTGCATATAAGAATAAAGATGGCATTTTATAAGAAACCTGTGGCCTGGGTAGTGCTAGCCAATCCCAATAATAAAAGGATGCTTAGCTGGATACCTTGTCTCTTTTAAATGAATATCCTGTATCTCCTCCCTTCCTGTCCTAACAGCTGTGTAGCATTGCTGTGCTCGGTTTAACACTGCTGTGTTCCACCCCAGAGAATTTCAGTGATGTGTGGAGTAATATCTATAAACAGATTTGGGCCCCAGTTCTCATTTACACTACAGCCTTGTCTACACTACAAAGTTTTGTCAGCAAAAGTTATGCCACTTTCATTAAAACCACGGTTGAATGGCCACACTAGCTCCTTGTGTCGGCAGAGCGCATCCACACTAACAGCTCTTGTATCGACACAGAGAGCAGTGCACTGTGGGTAGCTATCCCACTATGCAACTGGCCACAGGGTGCTTTGGGAAGGGTTTGCAATGCCTCATGTGGCAGATACAGCATCACATGATGCAGGTTTCTCAATCCCATCGTTCCATGGGCATCCTAGATTGTCAGCTGCTTTTCAACTGAAGTGTGGGGGGGAGGGAGAGGAGAGTGGTATGTCTGGGGCGGGGAAGACAGCAGGCTGACCGACTTATCCTGAGGCAAGGGGAGGGGGACACCCCCCCCACATCAGCCCCCGGCTCTGCTTGGCACAGCAGTCTCTCCGGAAGCTGCCAGCTCTGCCTGCCTATGGTTCTGTGATTCCCTCCGAGTTCTCCCACGGCCTCCTCAGCTGCCTGGAGCAGCATCCTGAGCAGCTCTGTGAGCTCTCCGTGCTGAGGAATGTCAAAGCAGCACAGCAGCCGTCCTCCCCACTCCGCTCTCTGCAGCAGCAGTCTGCCTGCTGCTGTGTTCCTAGTGCAGGGCAGAACAGGAGCATTCCACGCTAATGATTTTCTCTTTGTTCCCCAAATGGAGCAGCATGCTCAGCTGTCAGATAGGTCTTGGAGCTTTAAAAGGGGAGGGGTGCATGCCTGCAGGGCAGCAGAGATCAAAACAGTGAGCAGAGCGGTCACAACAGGCATTGTGGGATACTGGTGGAAGCCAGTTCTGTCGACAAAACAAACAGCAGTGTCTACACTTACGCTTTGTTGCTTTAACTTTGCCGCAAAAAGCTTTATGCCTCTCGTTGAGGTGGTTTTATTTTGTCAGCAAAATAGCAGAATTTTGCCACCAAAAGTAGCTTTGTAGTATGTACACCTCCCCTGTTTTGTCGGCACCTTTTGCCGACAAAACTTTGTAGTGTAGACAAGGCCTAAGGCTGCTTTACAAAGCTTCAGCAGTACAAAGGGAAATTAAAATGAGAGTGAAACTAAGTTGTGCCCACTATATGTCTCCTTTATACTGCCAGAGAGCTGTAAAGTGGTATTAGTGTAAGTGAGAGTGAGAATGAGGGCCTGGGTGTCGTTTTAAGGATGGAAAGTACTATATAAATATAATCTATAGCTATAGGCAAGGCATGTTTTAATGTCACAGTATTGACACCTCAAACATTGAAGAATCATGAGACAGACCTGAAAAAATCATAAGATTTTAAAAAAGTGATACATATGTTGTGCTTTTTATTTGTCTTCTGGTCTCTGAGTCTTCAGGGTGCACTCAGGCCACATTTCCAAGCTGTTCTCCACAACTTTGAGGTCTACAAACCTAAATGGAAGTTGAAGGTCTCATGTAATCACTTGTGTCCAAGAGCTGAGGCTTTAAGTAAATCCCTGGCTATTGTGAAACTTGTGATAACACTGCAATAGTTGGCAACATATTCTCACAGGTACATGGCACAAAGTTGACAAAGGAACTTAGGTGCCTAACCCCAGAAGATGCTACACCTGAGAATCCCAGTTGAGGGGAGAAGCCTCCCTCTCACCCATCAGTTAAATTCCTGACTACCTTTGTGAATCTACGCCATCAGCCCCACCCTTTTCCTCTGCTTTCAGTCCCGCCTATCTTAGGCAGCTCCTCACTCTGCTTGTTGGCGGCTGTGAATCCCTTTTTTGGGACACATGCACACACATGCAACTCCTGTTGAGGATGATGGGAGCAGTAAGGGCATATCAGAGAGCAGAATATGGCCTTCAATGAGTAACGCTGATCATACTCTGAGCCTTGGCTTTGGATTGGGGTTGAAAATGAGGTGGAGGAGAAAGTTATATCCTTGTTCTTTGTCTCCAATAGGCAGTCATCTTCTGAGGTAGGTATTTCTCTGCAGCTGCCTCATCCTGCTCTTGCTGAAATCTGTGATAAAGCTCCACTCTAGTGATCCAAAATCAGGCCCCAGGTTAGCTGCCCTCTAGTCCCCAGGTGTTGGAGCTCTCCACCTTCACACATTATCACTAAAGTACCATCTATATCATAGTACCTCACGTTTTCAGTTTACAGTGAATTCCCTAAAGGTCTCTTTGCTCTTCGTCTTAACTGGACGAATCCCTATTTTTAATAAGCTCCTGTGTGATACTGTCTCCAGTGAAACTTGCCTTACTAACTCTTTCCTTCTCTTTCTTTATGTCTTTCCTAATCTGATGTTTCTTTCTTTAATCACTTCATTTCTCCCCTCTTGCCCTCCTTACACTACTGCTCTGCTCTGTCACTCAGCTTGGTCTCCTTGTGCCGGTGTAGAACCTGGTGCTCCTTTTCTTCTCCCAATCCTGAGCTTCTGGCTGGCTGCTCCAGACCCCTTTGAGCCTGGCATCTCTCTGGGAACAGCCAGAGTACAGGACTACTCCAGCTCTGCCTCCTCCCATCTCTGATACCCTTCTGCAGAATGGTCTCTGTCTTGAGGCCTTGCATGGGAGGAGTGGATTGAGAAGGACCTCCTCTGCTGAGAGCTGCAAAGCAAATGTACAGCCTGCCTCTTATTGCTCCCTGCTCCCCTGCCCCCTCAGAATCTGAGAATTCTTATTCGGGAATTCCATCTCAGCTTCCTTTCGCACACATAAAGGACCTGAAGCAACTATTCCAGCAGAGCCGCTGACCTTTCTGGAGCATTGCACTCCACGTAGGACTTCACTGGAATATCCCTTGGAAAATTTATTCCATATAGAATATGGCTGCCCACTCTGTTTGCATACATTCATGCATGACTTGGGTTTAGCAGGGTAAGACATGGGAGCTAATGCTGCTCCTCAAGTCTGAAGCATCATTTGCAAAGTGGTTTCACTCGTGCTTTTGCAGCCTGTAGTGATGGAAGGATAATTCCTTCCTTTTGCCTATGCAGAGATCTCCAGGGTCCAATCTGAGTTGGGATAAGTATTTACCCCTGCATCTGCTATGTTGCCCATGGTACCTGAATTTGCTTCGGGTTGGTACCAGCAGTAAAGCAACTTCCCTCCATTTTCCTTTGGGCCTCCCCCTGGAAGACACTGAAATAAAAAGTATAGCATCTGAATGACCCTAAACTCATGTTAGTAAGTACTGGAAAAGAACAGGGGAAAGAAAAAATTTCCATTTGAGTCCTGAACAAGTTCTACCAATTATTTTCCAGTAATCAGCTTTACTGATACCAACAAAAAAAAAAAAAAAAAAGGGGGCAGGGGAGAGGGGAGATTAATATTTCTTAAAAGCAAACCCTCCATCAGCAATCTCTAAAAATCCTGCTCTAAAGAAATCATATTAAAAGATGAATGATGCACTATTAGTAGAAATTGCTCTTTCAGGTTTCCCTAGCTAGCAGAAAACATACTTTTATATAATAAAGAAGTTGCCTACCAATACATTCTTTTTCAGTCACCTAATAAATTACTCCAGTGCTGGTCTCCCGCCACCTGTATGATGATAGCTATTCTTCATTATTGACAAATGAAAATATAAAATGGTGCAATATATTAAAAATTTATAACCACGTAGGGCCCTCATTCCCAGTTACAAAGTGACTTGTGCAGTACAAAGGGATTGGATAGTTTAAGGGCCATCAGAGCTTCTTTTAGGGAGGAGGTGAGAGGGTTGGGGGACAATCTAATGTTTTGATGCTGTTTTTGGTATTCTATTTCTGTGCTTTATTTTTGGAGCCTTTTTCCTCTCAGTTGGAAAGGGGAGCCCATATTTTCTTTGAAAAATATCACAAATATAGGTATTACAGATGAAATAAGACTGTTAGGTCATCTTATCATTTTCCCTGCCAATGCAAGATCATCTTCTATGATAAATTATCTATTTGTCCAGTCTGACTTTACAGGGTTCCATCAATGGGGCTTCCTTTGACTTCCACAGTCTACACGAACTTACTGTCCAGAATTGTTTATCTACTATCCAGTTTATATTTTCCAATGCTCATTTAGTGCATCTCATTACCCTTAGTTATATCCCCTCAGACCACCTTAAATAATTCGTCTCAATCCTTGATGTTTACAGCCTTCAAATATTTGTAGACAGTTATCCTGTTCCCTCACCCTCTGTCATTGCTCAGCCAATTTATATATATTTATTTCTTTTAATGTTTCACCATAAGTCAATCTCTTCAATCTGTTAATAATTTATGTTGCTTTCCCCTGAATTTTCTCAAATACATCAACAGTTTTCTGCTATTGAGCGGCCCCACATACTGTCTTTTAGCCACACGCCATTGCCTGAAGAGAGGTGGAGAGAAGGATTATCACTATACTTTTGTTTATTTCCTAATTTATTTGATTTACCTGTGTTCTTAAGTAGTGCCTATATTCAGCAGCTACAGTTTCTTCTCTACATATGCTGTAATACAATATACAAATATAAAAATGATTTTACAACTATCCCGCCCTGTGAAAAGCTTGGCTGATATAAAACATCCTATAAACAAATCAAAACTGTAAAATAATGTTCACTCAGTATATCATGACCTATCCTCCTATGCTCAGACCTTTAGACTGCACCTCTCCACTGTCTATCAAACACAAAATCTCTTGGATCTTTCCTGGAGTTTATCACAAAGCTCTGAAATTTTTCATATGGTGGTGCAATTTATGACATGAATTTACTAATGATCAATACCAGTATGATCTGCAAACTTGCATAATATCCTCTCAAATCTGAGCTCTGATAATCAATTGAGGAGAGGCTTTCATCTGAGTAGTCTCTATTAGATCTGAACCTGGGAAGATGACTTCCAGGCATTGTCACCTGAGACGTACCAATGAACCTCAACTGCTGGGATGGAACATCGGAAGGGAAGATGTCTGTAAAATAACTAGATCTCAGACCATACAGGGCTTTAAAGATTAGGTTTATGTTTGCAATAGAGCTGGGCAGGAAATGGTTTTTCCCATGCTGTGAGTTGTCAAAAACTTTTCCTGTCCCAGAACAGGATGCAGTGGCGGAAGTCTAGGTTGGATATTAGGAAAAACTATTTCACTAGGAGAGTGGTGAAGCCCTGGAATGGGTTACCTTGGGAGGTGGTGGAACCTCCATCCTTAGAAGTTTTTAAGGCCTGGCTGGGATGATTTAGTTGGGGTTGGTCCTGCTTTGAGCAGGGGGTTGGACTCGATAACCTCCTGAGGTCTCTTCCAACCCTAATCTTATATGATTCTATGAAAAGTCAAAATCTCATTTTTTCCCCACAAATTGATAATCTGAAAAAAAATCAGACCAATCAAAACATTTTGTTTTGATAATTTTAAAATGTTTTGGTTTTGACCTCTTCAAATAAATTAACCTTTAAAAAAAGAAGAAATTAACTAAAATTTCAAAATGAGTCATTTTTAATAAAAAGACACTTTGTTTAGAAAATGCCCAAATGTCCCATTTTAAAACTTTTTTTCAAAAAATGTTCAGATCAGGAGATTCATCAAAATTGACCCTTTCTCATGAACCGTGTTTATTTTGATGAATCATCATTTTCTGATGAAAAAAATATTTTGTCAGGAAATTCTCTGTTAGTTCTAGTCTGCACCACTAAATAATCAATAAATAATAATAGGAAATTCTTGATCACTCTGATCATATCTCCTCTTTCAATTTTTTAAAAAATGGTCATTTTAATATGTCCTCATCAGGTGGGTCCCATATTTGTAATAATTTGTTAACCTTCAATTGGTTTGTTTTTTTCATATTCCTGTTACTACATGTCCTCTTTGAGATACTACAGAGCTATAATAGTTTCCTCTGTAATGTATTCATTATTTCTATTTCTGAAGCCCCAAAATGCCTTTGCTTGTTTATTTTTGCTGTGTAGGTTTGAACATTTTATCTCCCAGTTTTCAGTTATCCTCCTCCTGTTCAATGTTTTGTAGCATATAAATATCCATGGAGGTTATATTTCCTTTACTTGTTCTCTATCCGTTGTCTCATTATGTTTTCTGTACAGTGAACTGCATGAAGCTAATACTATACCTGTGTCTATTACAAATCTATTCAAAATAAGCTTCCAGAATTTTATTGTCCTTTGTGTTTGCTGCCACCACTCCTAATTTTATGAAATCAAATTTTAGTATATTACTGCCACATCATTCTCCTAAGGCACTGAAATATGTATACGGTGTGTACAGTATACAGAGATGATGAATGTGCCTAATATTGATTACTGTGATACTCCACTAGTCAATCCTCTCCATACTCCAATTTCCTCTTTACGGTCATAATTAACCTCACTCTCTTCACTATGCAAGCCAGTTCATTTATCCATTTAGTCTACTCCTTTAGCATATTTACTGACAGGAGAGATTTTTTGCTTCATGCAGTAAAAGCTATTCTAAAGCAATACATCACACTTATATATAGGCGTGGCAGAATACAATTTTTATTTTTTGTAATATCAATGGATAATATCAATATTTATTTTTAGGCATTTTTATTTTTATAGATTTAAATTTTCAGTTACATGAAATTATAGGGTTTAAGCATTTTTTATGATTTTTATCTATTTATATTTTCCCAGTTGTGAGAAATTATGGGAGGGTCAGACAATAACTGTTTACAGTTAAGATTCAAAAGTTAAAACTTTGTAACCATTAAAACACAAATTGTCAACATCACATTTCAAAATACACAAAGGAAATATTCTTAAATCAAATTTTAATACGTTCTCAAGCAACATTTTCTTACTTTGCCTGTCTGTAAATTTTGCTGAGTATCAACTGAAATATTTTTTCATCGGTTGTGTGTATGTGTGTGTGTATGGTGAAATTAATATTTACTGACTTTTATCAGTAAAAATCTAATCTTTCCAAGCCTTCTTATATAGCACTTTTCCTTTTCAAGGCACTTGACAAACATTCACTGATTAATCACAACACCCATGTTAGGTAGAAGATAAAATGTTAATATCTGAATTTTAAAGGTGGTAAAATGGGCAGAGAGATTTAGATGACTTGCACAAGGCCACATTGGCAGTTTGTGGCAGAGCCAGAATTAGCACTCAGTATGTCATTCTAGGCTCAAACCTTTGGAATACAGCTCTCCACTGCCAGTCAAACACAAAAGCCTGATTACTGATTTCTCTTGTCCCTGCTCATACAGGGCTAGATGCAACATAAACATTGCCACAGTGGATCAGACCCATGGCCCATCTAATCCAGTATCTTGTCTCTCACAGTGGCCAGCACCAGGAACTTCAGAGGAAAGAGGAAGAACCGCACAATATATGCAGATGTGGTATAATCTGACCCTCCAAGAAGATCTAATCCTAATAGTTAGAAATTGACTTAAATCCTGAAGCATGAAGATGCTTTTTAGCATTAGTTTTGTACAACTCTTGCTATTCTTGTTATCCAATCACTCTTTGAACCTTACTGAGGCCTGGTATAGCTCTATTAGTAAGGAGAGTGCGGCAAAAATAAAAACAATCACACCCCTAATCAATATAACTATGCTGGGGGCAGGGACGGTGGAACCAGTGTAGTTGCAGTTATACTGATTGTTAGCCAATCCATATACAGTAGACATAGTGTAAACAACATTATACACAGCATATGGACAGTTATAGTAACCAAAGTACACTGTCTTTCCCACAATGCTGTTTACTCATGTCAAGATATAGTCCACAATACCTTGTAAAAGTACGACTCAGCATTTGGCATAGGCAGATAGGAACCCTGTCAAAGTCAAGATACATTAATGTTCTGCCCTGATACAAGCTTGGAAGATACCTTTTCAGCTTATAGTTCTTGTAATGTGGTGTCCAAAACAAGAGATAATGTACAGAACAACAAGGTAAGGAGCTGGTATGAACTGTGAGCTGGATCTTAGGCGACGTACAGACAGAGTGCTTTTAGCTCGTAAAAAGCTGTGATATAAATATAGTTTGTTTGGGGGGCATACTTCAAAGCAAAGCTACTGTGGGTAAGGTGAACATCGTGAGAGCTTCCCAGAAGGGTGGTCTGCATGATTGCTTTTTGTGTACTGCTTTGTTCCAGTTAATAAAACTTGGCTAAGCTCATTTGGTCTCATGAACATTTTTAATATTGAGCCACAAGTATTAGTCAAGCAATTGACTATGCTTTTAGCAACAAGATAAAAAAAAGGCCCTTTGCCAGTAGTACTTATTTCATTCGGGGAACTGGTATAATTGGCACCCTTTATCCAGTGTAAGCTAGGGGAGTTTGCAGTGTAGCTCGACTGGCAAACCTCTTCTGGTGTAGACAAGGCCTTAATTATTGGCCTGAACTACATCTTGTAGCAATGAGCTCCATAGTCTAAATACATGTAGTAAGAAAAAAAAGTGTTTCCTTTATTGGGTTTTAATTTGCCATCTTTCAGTTTCATTCAATGTCCCCTTTTTGTGTGTGTTACAAGACAGGGAGAACAGAAGTTCCTACTCTACACCACTCAATATTTTATATACTTTTACCATGTTGCCCCTTATTTGTCTCTTTTCTAAGGTAAACAATCCCAAAATTTCAATCTCTCTGCAATCTTTTCAACCTCTCCTTTAGGCTCAGCCCTGAATAAGGAGCACCCTTTAACCTTGTAGAATTTTCCCCAAATCTGCCCGCCTTTGTGACAGGAAAGGGCTTGTAGAATTTTCCCCAAATCTGCCCGCCTTTGTGACAGGAAAGGACAGTATGCATCTTACCCTCTACCCCTTGCTGAGGGCTGTGCCAAAAGGCACAATCTAGCCCTTAACAAGTGATACAAAAAAGCAATTTGAATGGCTTTAAACTGTGAGTGAAAACATTTTAAGAAGTGGTTTCATGTGTTCTTTCTGCTCACATAACTGAAAGTTGGCTTTAGTTATTTATTTTCTGAAAACTGAATGTTTTCAGGCAATTAACCATTGGAAAAAAGAAATTATAAGCAATTGCCTTATTTTTGTTTGAACATGATTTACTGAAAAGAGTGCATAATGTACAGTATATTAACACAAATATCCCATGAATATTTACCAGGTATACCTAATTTACTGAGCTTGCATGGCAGCCAATGATTCAGTATTTTTAGAGACCCTAAGTACTCTGCTGTATAATAGGCTGAAGCAGCTTTTCAGGAACCATGGCTGTGTCCTGTTGGGTCAACAATCAGAATTTCATGAACTGCCAAAATCCAAATGTGCATAATAGACAGTGAATTTGCAAACAAATCATTATGGTCTATTGAGTACATGAAATGCATCTTGAAAAGACTAAACATGATTTACATGATACTACTGGCAATGAAGGAATTCTTCCAGTCTAGTGAGTCAGGAAAATAACATAAAAAAATAAAGTATAATGCATATTAAGATGATAGACCATAATGTCTTCAAAAGACCCTCTATGGTCTATGGGGTAAAAACGCAGTTAAAAGACTGGGAAGAATATTTGTTAATTCCTCCTTTTCTCCTTTACTGCAGAATGAACAACAAAGAATAATTTACATGTTGACACATTATAAAAGTGAAAGAAAGGGGGTGGGAATTGCAACTGCTGGGTTCCACTGTTGGCTTGACCTCTAACGATTATCACTTTGTGAACTCACGCAAGTCACTTGTACTCTGAGCTAAATCCTCTGCTACATCAAAGCAGAGATCATTATGGCTAAGGCAGGGAGGCAAAAGTGCCTACATTAGGTCAACTTTCCACCCTATCTCTGGATTCTGGAAGTGGCTGGAGACTGAAATAAGCCCCTATGCTAGTTACGGCAGCTAAAAGGATGGTCTAATTTCTTCCAGCTTTCTATGGGCCCTGAAGGGCCATTATGCCAGTGAAGTTTGTTAAAATGCAGTGTGCTGATGTCCACCTCTGACATATCCTCTAATATGAGTGGGTTGGGCAGATGTGCAGCCAGCTACATCAACTTTACACCAACAAAGAATCCCCCATGATTGGGGAGTGCTTGGCTGTCCATTTAGGGATTTTTAAAAATAAGTTTGGAAAGCTCCTGCATCAACGTATTTTCAGCACAAGTCAGGATGTGGTCCTCTGGGTCTCAGTGTCCTTACCTCTACCAAGAGCAATGTATACATCTTTATAAAGAGCAGATACTACTACTGTTAAGGTGAAGGTCAAATTTACTGACTTGAGCCATTAAATAGTAGCCTCGGTGGAAATTTGCCTTGAGGGACAATAAATGTGGCTGTCCTCAAAACACAAAGTTGAGATATAGCAATCTTGTTTTATGGCCAGGAATTTCAAAAGGGTGTCTGTTTTCCTTTTGAGCTGGTATTCTCAATGGGAGCCAAACTGAGTGGTTAAGGTTAAAACACAACCAAATTAAACAAACCTTATTATCCCCTTTTGATGAGCTTCTTGGCAAGCAGATAGTTTCATGAATTATCAGATTGTATAGTCAGAGATGAATAATAGTTTTCACTGAACTCAGCTGCAAGCATTCACGATGCACTCAGTTTCATTCAGAATCTCAAAAGTCGATATTATGCCAGATCTCCGTATTGTTCTCCTATGCTGAGGTAGACAAGTGAAAATTTCTGAATTGTCATATTTTTGTCTCTCTCCAGTAAAACAGTGTTTCCCAAACTAGGGCCGCTGCTTGTGTAGGGAAAGCCCCTGGCGGGCCGGGCCGGTTTGTTTACCTGCCCCGTCTGCAGGTCCGGCCAATAGCGGCTCCCACTGGCCGCAGTTCGCTGCTCTGGGCCAATGGGAGCTGCTGGAAGCGGCGGCCAGTACGTCCCTCGGCCCGCGCCACTTCCAGCAGCTCCCATTGGCCTGGAGCAGCAGCCAGTGGGAGCCGCAATCGGCCAGACCTGCGAACGGGGCAGGTAAACAAACCGGCCCAGCCCACCAGGGGCTTTCCCTACACAAGCGGCATCCCAAGTTTGGGAAACACTGCAATAAAAGGTAGTATGTAATGCTGATGTGTATAGTACCTGCCTCAGATCGGCAGAGGAGAGGCACTATACACACTGAAAAGGAAGAATGGGCCTCGAATTTATGTTTCTGTGATGCCATCAGTTTTGTCACATCTGCTCACAATTGGTTATCAGTTGTTTTAATGAGAGGGTGTTATTCCCTTTGTGAATAATCCTTGCTAGAGGTTTGGGATTTGTTTTGAGTTTTATTGACTACCTAGCCTTTATTAGGCCTGACTGTCCAGTATCCTGCATGTGTAGTCATTTATACCAGTGCTTAGTAAAAGTAAAACACAACACCAGGCGCACCGGAAGATCCCTAGAAATAGGGGGTCCACCAGCTCCTGAACCATGGCCTTGTCCCCCGCCCCTTCCCCTGAGCTCCTGCCCCCCACTTGCTCCTCTTTGTCCACTTCCCCCCAGTCACTTGCCCTTAAGGCAGGTAAAATTGGGAGGACATAAAAGTGATAGGGCCATGACCTCCTATCCCCCCAATCCCCCTGCCCCTTTCCAGCACCCCTGCACAACACCCAACCAAATCAGTATTTGCTAATACTGCTATAAGAGATTCACCTATGCAAGGCAACAGAGAATCAGGACCATTAAAAAACAAATTGGGGGAATATATGCTTTATTTAACATAGCTAGATCTTATTTCACTCTACACTTCATTTGCCAAGTTGTATTGCTCTTTTCAGAAGCAACAGTGTATGGATGGCAGAAATATTCAGTTTGAAAAGATGAAGATGTTATCTTTGGACTGATTTTCCACATCTGTTTGTAGAAAGGTGTTATTTATTTTAGAGATTTTTTTCCTCAGGCAAAGTTAGAGGCAGTTATACCTGCCAAATGTGACTCTGAATTTGGACTCTAAAACATTTACTCAGCTCTTCACTAAATCCAAGTACTTACTATACCAACAGAAAGTATGGACCATAATATTGATATAACCCTGGAGCTAATGACAACTGAATTGTAAAAGGCCTAGCAGTAAGATGGGGGGCAGAAGACACTCATTTTTAATATGTAAGACATTACTCAACTTCTTTTGTTATTTTCCTGTTATAAACCTATTTAGCAGAGCTGGTTGAAAAATTTTGACCAATATATTTTTACCATGAAAAATGTAAATTTGTTCAAATCAAAATGTTTTGCAAAGATAGTATGATTTCGATGCTATTTTCAATTTTTCAAAGAAAATACTTGGAATCAAAACGGTTGATTTTGAATTGAAATTTTAATTTTCTTTTGGAAAACTAAATTTGTAGTTCTTTAAAAAAGTTAATTAGATGGCCAAAAGGCCACAATTCTACAATCAAGAAAAAGGACAACTTAGGCTAAAAGTCCATTCTGGTTTAGTGATGAAGTGAAGGAAGGAAGTACATAAAAAGCAGTATATAACGAATTGTAAAATGAGGCACTAGATAGCAATTAATGTAAATTAGAAGTTATGAAGTGCAGAAAAATTGATACGGGAGTATAAAAACAGAGATAAGGACACTAAGGAGTTTTTTAAGTATATTAGAAACAAAAGGAATTCTATGAATGGACTAGATGGAGATGGTAAATTATTGCTAAAGATGCAGAAAATAAGTGTTCATGAAATATTTCTGTTCTGTATTTGGAAACAAGCAGGATGATGTACTAGTATTATATGAGGAAGTTTGGTTGATAAAGGTAACTGCATAAATATAATATACTTAGATTTGTAAGATGTTTGACCTAGTACTGCACAACATTTTGATTAGAACATTACTACTATACAATACCAATAGAGCACATGTTAAATGGATTAAGAACTGTACAACTGATAGATCTACAGAATGGAGGACTGTATCCTGAAAAGCAGTGACTTTGAAAAGGATTTGGAGGCCGCAGTGAACAAGCAACTGAACATGAACTCCCACATGATGCTGTGGCCAAAAGGACTAATTACATCCCTGTTGATGCATCAAAGGATGGCATAAGGTGATTTTACCTTTGTATACAGCATTGATGAGACCAAGAGTGGAATACTGCATCCTGTTCTGGTGTCCACATTTTAAAAAGGATGTTGAAAATTTGGAGAGGGTGCAGAAATGAGCCACTAAATGGCTTGAGGAATGGAGAAAATGCCTTACAGTGGGAGGCTTAAGGAGCTTGATCTGTTTAGTTATCAAAAAGAAGATTGAGAGGTGACTTGATTCCAGTGTATAAATACCTTCATAGAGAGAAAATACTGGGTATTAAAGAGCTTTTAATCTAGTGGAGAAAGGTTTAACAAGAACCAATGGCTGGAACCTGGACCCAGACAAATTCGAATCAGAAATTAGTCATAAATTGTGACAGTGAGGGTTAGTAACTATTGCAACTAACTTCAAAGGGATTCTCCATCTCTTGAGGACTTTCAGGAAAATATGCTTTAGCAGCCAAACATTAGTTATGCTTTAGTCAAACACAAGTGATTGGGCTCAATACAGGGGTAATTGGGTGTAATGTAATGGCTTGTGATATACAGAAGGTCAGACTAGATTATCTAATTGCCCTGCCAGCCTTAATCTCTATGAATCTATGGAAAATTCCATTCAAAATGAAACAACATGAATATTTTTATTTTCAAACTTTTTCTTTAAAAATATTGTTTCTCCACAATTTTAACAGAAACAACAAAATTGGATTTGTCTACCATTTATGGTATTTTGTTTGAATTTGATGCTTGTGTAGGGTGCTGGTGTGACATGACTGAAGTCTTTTGTTTATCAGTCAAGACCAAGTAGTTGTAGGAGCTTCCCTCACATTCACCTACTATAGTGTTTGTGATAGCGCTGCTGACCTCTCTCTGTGTCTCTGCCACAGTGCTTCTGTTTCCCTTCACCAGCCACAACCTCTTTCTGGTGGTGGGATAGCTTAGCTGTATATAGTTATAACTGCTGACCAAAGTACAGACACTTCAGGCTAAAGGTAAAGTCCTCTCCTCCCAGGGCAATTGAAAATCCAAATGAAAACAACACAAATTTTCTCCCCTTGGTGCAGAGGCTCAACAAACTCCTTTGCTTTTACGGGGTCACAGTACTGTCTCCAGTGGCTCAACCTTCTTCACTTCTGGCTGGAGTTTACAGTGGTCCTCTACTCCTTAGCCCTGTGGGGTTAACTTATTCCTCCAGGTGCTACAGCTGAGTTGCAAGGGGAGCCCAGGCTCGCCCTCTCCTCAGGGTTGCAGTCTAGAAACCTGTCCCCATGCCTCATTGGGTCACAACTGAGAATACCAAATTCAGGACAAACTGCTGAGAAATAGGGCAGACACACCCCAAAACTGTTGGCTATTCTTCCATAAGATATACCAGACCAGCAACAAAAGTAAACTTCTGTTTCACCACACTGGCTAACAAGAAGTCAGAAATGCAGCCTCTTTAAGTATTCCAGTCCTGGATTCAACACCCAGACACTAGACTAAATGACAAGTGGTTATTTAAAACCAATTTAATCAAACAAAGGGTTCTTCTGATCCGAAAGGACCAGCCATATACCGAGGTCAATACATAACTCAGATCTTACCTGATGCCAATCCTTTAGTATCTAATATCAAAAGGTTTATTTATAAGAAAGGAAGAAAGAAAGAAATCAAATACATACAATAATTGCAAGGTTCTTGGATCAAGCTTGTAGCAGTGATGGAATAAACTGCTGGCTTGTTAAGTCTCTGGTTGCTTCCAAATCATTGGAAGGTCCTCAGTCCTTTGGTTAGAATGTTCCCATTAGTATAAGTTCATAGTCCAGAGGTTTGAGCAGGAAAGAGGCAAAATTGAGATGTTTCCAGGGCCTTTTATAGCTTCTGCAATGTGGAGGGAAACCCATTGTTCCAAACAAAGCCTTTAGCACAGCTTGTGGAAAAATACAGGTAACACAATGGAGTTTAGGATCACACGGTTTAGTCACATGCCCTTGCATGCTTCGCTGAGTCATAGCAGGGGCCATTACCCATACTCTAGTTAGAACGTTTACATGAAAGTCCATCAGGTGTGGATAGGCTTCTTCCTTGGTTCATTGTGTGTGTTGATGAGCCATCAACTTGAATACTCCATTCATAATTTGCTGGCTAAATATCTTGTGGGTGTTACCACAGGAGAAAACATTTGAAATACAGGTCCATAGTTAATATTCATAACTTCAGATACAAAAATGATACCTGCACACAAGTAGGACAATCATGTTCAGCAAACCATAACTTTTCCATCGACACCTTACTTGACACACTTTGTACCAGATTCATTGCAATTACATAACAGTACTAGCAACAATGATCTACGTGGTGATATTTTAATCAGATAACATCACAAGGCCCTAAACCATGAACAAGCTTTCCCCTCAAACACCTACCCTGCTTCACTTTGCTACCTGTCTTCTCCTAAGCCTTGCTCAGGCCCCTTTGTGGGCTCTGTTCCCAGCTCCTTTTTAATAGGGAACCATCTTGGCACCTGGTATGGTTTCCCAGCCCGCAGCTCTTAGGGCCGAGGACTCTGCTGCTGGTCCAGTCCAGAACTGTCTCTGGTTGTCTCCCAGCAAGGAACCACCGGCAGTCCTTCACGAGACTCTGATCACTGGAGACCTTCCAATCCCACTGCTGCTCTTTCCAGCCCTCCTCCTTATTGAGAGACGGGGGGTGGCTTCTTATCTCAATTCATCCTTTGCAGAGGGGCCTTTTGCAGAGGGGATAAGTCTGAACTGGGACTTGAATCCCATAAAAGACCAGCTTGCCTATAACATAGTGTCTCAAGCCTTTGGGTAATTCATTCTTCATGTCCCTAACCTCTCCAATACACCAATAAGTGTACCAATTGCTTGTTTGGTAGATACCCCAAAAGCAGGAAGTGAATACACCCAACCAAACTGAAACTCTCTCCTTACAGCATATGACACCATTATACAGGAGCAGCATTTATCACCACTAATCTTCGCTGGATTTGAGTCCTCCAGCTCAGCACTTTTATGTCATATAATCAAAGAAAGTAAAGTTAAAATATCTGACATGTCATTTAATTCATCCCCCTGCCAATTTAAAGAACTGTAATCAGGGTTGGATTAACTCTCCTGTGGGCCCAGGGCTATTAGATTTTGTGGGGTCCCTGTATACAAGTATTTTTCCTGGGAGGGAGTTTGGTGCAGGAGGGGGCTGGGGCAGAGTGTTGGGGTGCAAGAGGGGGTGCGGGTCTGGGAGGGAGTTTGGATGTGGGGGGGGGATTCTGATCTGGGGTGGGGGGGTTGCGGTGCAGGAGGGGGTGCGAGGTGTAGGCTTCGGCTGGGAGGTGCCTACCACAGATTGGCTCCTGGCTGGCAGCGCAGCAGAGCTCAGGCAGGCTGCCTGCCTACCTGACATAGCCCCACATTGCTCCCCGAAGCAGCTGGCTCCTAGCATGTCTCTGCGGCCCCTGGGGGGAGGGGGACAGTGTGTCTCTGTACGCTGCCTGCACCCGCAAGTGCCGCCCCTGTAGCTCTCATTGGCCAGTCTCTGGCCAATGGGAGCTGTGAGGATGGTGCTGGGTGTGGGGGCAGCGCGTAAAGCCACTCCCCCGTGCCAGGGGCCGCAGATATGTGCAAGCAGCCAGCCGCTTCCGGGAGTGGCGTGGGGCCATGGCATGCAGGCAGTGCCAGCTGCGCCACTGGACTTTTAGCGGCCCAGAGTTGGAGATCGCTGCCTGTGATATATTTTTTCAGGGCCCCCCTTGAACCAGGGCCCAGGGCTGCAGCCCCTAAAGCCCCTGCCCTCATCTGGCCCTGACTGTAATGATGGGGGCTTCCATTAATTCTCATGAAAGATTATTACACAGTTCATAAAGTAAAACCATTAGGAATTTCCTCCTAATTTTGGGCCTAAGATTCTGTTTCAGTTGCACCAATGTAGACCGGGAGTAGCGCCGATGACCTCATCAAAATCACTCAGAATGGAACTGAGTGCAGTATCTGTCCCATTCACTCTACATGATTTGTATTTCATTAATCCACATGACATTCTCCAGTTCTGCTACTTCACCTAATACACTGTACATCAAGTTAGAGGGTGGGGACACTTGTGGGCTGCATTCAGGGAGCTTCCTTAAACTGGGGCAGTATTGCCAACTCTCACAATTTTCTCAAGAGTCTCATGACATTTGGTGTTCTTCTTAAAGGCCCAGTTTCAGAAGGCAAGTAATTAGCTGAGAATCTAAGTTTTCTTTCTTTTTTTTTTTTTTTTTAAGTCTCTGGCCCTTGTGGCTGAGGAGAAAAGCTTCCTGAGTGTCCAGTAAACGTTCAAAACCCAAGAGGCAAGGAATATCCCCAAGATATATTGTTATTAATATTATTAAAACTAATGATTTTTAAATTGATCTCATTTTCGGGGGAGGAGTCTGACTCATGTTTCTGAAATCCTCAGGGTGGCAAGACTGTGGTGCGCTGTCAGGAATTTAATTAATACAATATTAATTTCCTTTGACTCAGCATCTTTATGCTGAAGGTATGATGAGTGGTATTGGCTAAATGGAAGGCAGTGTCCTTTGTGGGTCTGGCTGTGGAATAGCTTCTTCTGTTCTACAGGGTTATAAGACAGAAATCCTTGCAGGAGCTATCTGCTGACCTAAGCACAGAATACACGAATTGCCTGTTTTGGGTAGGAGGGGAATTCTAGAGACACATTGCCATATAAAACTCTCATTAGTCCAAGACGAACAAGAAGTTTAGATTTTTTGTTGCTGTATTCATCTTCTCCTTTAGTCTTTCTAAATAGAGATGTGCACATTTTTTTGTCTGAAACTTTTTTATTTTTTGGCAAAAATTTCAGATTTGGCAACACTAAAACATTTCATGAATTTGTGTAAATTTCACCAAAATTCTTGTTTAAAAAACAAAAATACTGAAAATCAAAACATTGCATTTTGATATTTTTATATGAAGCGTTTTGGGGTCTTTTTGGTTAGAAATTACTTTGTGTTTCAAAATTTATTTTAATTTTATTTTAAAAATTGAAAAACCTTTTAAAAGGACCAAAGATGGTATAAAATGTTTCAGTTTTGTTGAAATGAAGTGTTTTGTTTGACCCAAAACTTTTTGACTTTTCAATTTGCCATATTTTTTTGAAATTTAATTTTCTTTCTCACCAAAAATTTTTTTTTTACTTTTTGAAATTGTCAACAAAGAAACAAATCTATTATTCACCCAGATCTACTTCTAACACTGTGTATAGATGCTTGTGAGTCTACCACTGCCTTTGAACTCATGTACTTGATATTTTACCTGAAGCAATAGCAGCTCATTTTGTTAGATCCAAGAGTCCTAGGTTCAATCCCTGCAGATGGCCCCACCATGAATGTCATTATAAGTGGGGGCTGACATAAAGATTTGAACTGTCATAATATATATACACCTATCTCAAAGAACTGGAAAGGATCCTGAAAGGTCATTGAGTCCAGCCCCCTGCCTTCACTAGGTAGGACAAAGTACTGAGTGTGGCCCAAATCCCTAAGTGGTCCCCTGAAGGATTGAACTCACAACCCTGGATTTATCAAGCTAATGCTCAAACCACTGAGCTAGCCCTCCCTCCAAATGAACTGTAAACCTCTGAAGCTTAGGATGAGCTTGCCCAGTTAGGGGGAGTATATAAACAATGCTAACACAATATGGCTCATAGTCCCCCTCTATATATTGTCGCTACTGGACTATAAAGCAAAGAGCAGAACTGTGTTATCAAAGTGTTACAGCTGCATCCATCTTAGCATTGTTTTCTCTTATATTTAATGAACGGCTCCAAGTTTCCTGATGTTTATGAAGAGACACTTTGAGGGTACTGTGAAAATATTCACAAGAATTCAGCAAACAGGTTCCATCTTCTGAATAAACCATAAAACAAGCTCTGATCAGATTACTTTTGATAATCAGAGGCATCCTGGTAATTTCCATAAGAAATTAGTGTATGGGTGTTAACTTTGTTGTCTTGGCCCAGTTACGATAATTTTGCATCCATCTGAGCAAAAAGGATTTCCAGAAAGCACATTTGTGCATCGGAAATGCAGCTGTGCTGGCACTAAAACAATATTCCTGGAAACTCCACTCATTTCAGGTTAATGGGTGAAGGGGCAAGGACACATCTTTAGTTGCCATGCAGCTAATTGCGTCATTTCAGGCAGGATTTAGTTTAGAGCAAGCAAAGAAACTAAATTACAGCCGAATACAAAAGACGATCTTTCTGTCTTTCAGGGGAGGTTATTAGCAAAACAGCAGACGAAGGTGACTTGGGAAAGAATGAATTTCACTGTCTGTTTTTCCTGTGCTTTCAGACCCTAAATGTAGTAAGCACTGCATGAAAACTGAGCATTGAAAGCAAACTTTATAGGATCTCCTTGGCATATGGTAGATGATGAACATTTTTATTGTAAGATTTCATTTCTTTTTTAAGAAATGTGGCCTTTACTTAAGAAAAGATGGATCCCTGCCTTCTTTAAAACTGTTTTAATTTTCATTCTCTTTTCAAGAGGTATTGATAATGAATTGCATCACTTCTCCCACTTTAATAAGATTGGTCATCCATGAGGCAAATATATATTTCTCAATTCACAGCTTTAGAGCAGATAACTACTGAAAATTAATCATCCATAGAACACTGAATTGAATAGCGCTTCTAATCTCTAAAAAAGATCACCAGTCTACTAGACTTATATGTAATAATCAAGCTATACATAACTATATAATTTATAAGATGCAAATTAGATCAGCCATCTATTAGACTTTATAAAACTGGAAATGTATTCATCAGATAAAAAAAACAATAAAAAAGGAAATTAGCCAAATGGGGATCTTGCTACCCCATTAAGGGAACAATTAGAATATTAGATTTGAAAGAACAATGGGTTACGTTGGTGCCATCTTCTCTTCTTTTTACAGTCACTGTCATATATTTATGTTGTGACCTTTGCTATTCTTGCACCAAATTTCTGCTCTCCCTTATACTGGTATAAATCCAGAATAACCTCATCGACTTCACTGGAGTTATTCCTGTTTTACATCAGTGTCACTGAACTCAGGATTGGCCTCTATAACAATTTATTTCACAAGAAATCAGAATGAGAATTCTAGTACACAGTCTAAACTGTGAGGCAGATAGGACTGCTTATAAAAACTGAATCATAATGGATTTTTAGGAGGAAAAGACATTTTACTCTGACCAAATTAAAGTCTAACCTTTCTCCGAGATTTTGTGTGTCAGAACGATGCTGTTCAAAGTTGACCTGGTGAGTAACAAAATATAAAGGTGAAGTCATAAGCATCTGAAAAACAGGAATTGTCCCTCTCGGGGCATGGCTCAGTGAATGTGTGACTTGTGATTTCAGTTCCAACTTTTTGCTAACTTTGCATTTTTAAAATTATTTTTGAGTCTGGACTTTTTATGGTGGTTGAAATGGTGCCTGTGGACTGACCTATGATCTCAAACATTACAAAATACCTATGGACGGGCTGACTGGGTATATTTTTGGATCCGTGGGCTTTCCAAGCCCAAAGTTACTGGAATGGGGAGGTTCTTCATTTGTATAAAGGAGACCTAATCGGACCCCATTTGGTGATAACAGTGGGGGAGTTCCCCATTCTGATTCTCCAAGGGATTCCGGAGGAAGAGTTCCAAGAGGGTGGAACCAGCCGGGCCACCATCTTCAGAAAACTTAAGGAAAGGGAGAAGCCACAGGTGCTGCTTCTGGCTGCTGGCTTGTTTTTCTGCAATGGCTGCTGTCATGACTTTTGCTGCAGCCATTGATTGATGGCTTCTGGCTATGCAATGCCACTGTTCCTGACAAAGAGGCCTGTTTTTCCTCTATCCTCCTAGCTGGCCACTAGGGTGATCAGATCACCCAAGTCAAATATCGGGACACTGGGGAGGTGGAGGGGGGGGCGCGGGGCGGGGGGGGGGGGGGGGAAAAAAAAAAACAAAAAAACCTCACCCTTCCTCCACAAGTGCTGGAGGGAGGCCCGGGAGACACAGGGGAAGCGCAGCCCCGGAGTGGGGGCAGCAGGCCCCAGCCCCCCCATCCCGCTCGGGTCCCGCAGGGGAACGAACGGGCCTGGGCTGCCGATGCCTCTGCCCCGGGGCCGCCGTGGGATAGCACCAGCTGGGCAGCAGCCCAGACGCGACTGGCCAGGGGCTAGGCGCAGTGTGCGCGCTGCTGGGTCCCCACAGCAGGCCCGGGCTCGGGGGGTTCGGGCCCAGGCGCCAGAGCCGCAGCCGCCGAGCTTGGCCATCGGCCGCTTCCTCCCCCCGCGGCAGTGGGAGCTGCAGCAGCGGCTGCTCCCGAGTCCCGCTGCCCAGGGGGGGAGAACAGCCATCGCCTGGCCCCGCGGGCCGCCCCCCTACTCTCCCTACCACCCGACTGAGTCCTGCCTGCGCTCGGGGCCAGGCTGGACTCTCACTCACCCTGTCCCCGCGCTTCCCCTGCGTCTCCAGGGCCTCCCTCCAGCGCTTGTGGAGGGAGGAGGAATGGTGAGCCTGGGGAAGAGGCGGGGATTCGGGGAGGGATCCAATGGGGGGAGGTGGGGGTGGAGTCGGGGCGGGGAGGGGGGCGAGCACTTCTGGACTCCGGAGCATTTCCTTGTTTGTACAGTGTCCCGACCGCACATCGGTCGGGACGCGGGACAAACAAGGAAATATCGGGACAGTCCCGATAAAATCGGGACGTCTGGTCACCCTACTGGCCACCAAGGGGTGGGAGTCCAGGAACATGCAATATCTAAGATTCAATATCTATAAGCAAGTAACCGCTCGCTAACCAGCAAGCCCCTGTCATTAAACCTCAAAGCCAATAAGATTACCAGCTAATCTTTTCAACCAGGAACCAGCTTCCTGAAACTGAAGGAAACCACAAGAGTTGCAACAACCATCCTGCATTAGTATCAACCTTTCTGGTTTTGTTTTGTTTTCCAATCAATATTAGTAGAGGGGTGCCTCTTTTTATCTCAGCATTCTTGCACTTGTTTTTAACTCCAACAGATATTTGGTAGTGAGCATGTGTGCGTGTGTGTAGCTAGAACCACAGAATGTATTTGAAAATGACACCTATAGAATAGTTCCTCAAATAACTAAAAGAGCCCTTCTAAGACAATCTTGCTGTATTGGAAGATCGTTCACATTTATGTCATGCGTGAGGAGTTATATATTTAATCCTGAGAGATTATGTTATTTTCACCCAAATTTATCATTTGAATTTGAAATGTAACAAGCTATGTCATCTTGAATTATATTGGGATGTTTCGTTGCAATACTGTGCTGGAAAAGAAGACATTGGCTATTACCTGATCACCAATAATTTCGGCAGGCTGCCTTAACTGACATCAGAGATGTAGTGTCAGTATTTGTTTCCATGTGAGAGTGATTGGACCTTCCCTGGACCAGCTATTTGGCATTGGGACTGATAATGAACTATTACTTTTTGGGGCTGTTAGTTATACAAGGCTGCTGCCTTTCCATAGAGCATCAAGGAATTGTTGGTTTATATATGACTTAATGAACCTGATAATTAGATTAATATGATGACTTGTTATTAGGTCACTCTTTTAATTTGATTTGTTTATATGTGTTTAATGCTTTTTCTTAATTATTTAATTAATAAAATATATAAAATTGGAAATTTGTGTGGTTTGCTGTTTCCTCCTCAGATGTAAGGGTTCCAAACCTGAGGAGAATAAATAAGAGACAACCTTGTGACACACCTAGTGGTGGCCCACAGAATTGCCCCATAATGCTCCCCATAACTGGTGCCTGAACTGGAATACTGTTGGTCTTTGAGAAAAAGCTGACCTATGGATTGATCATTTATTTCAGTAAGCAACGAGGGTTTCAGAATCTCTGAGGACCTGGAGGGGAGGATACCAGCTGGTCAACCTAAAGGCTGGTCAGTTCCCCCTGGTAAATCTGTATGACTTATAATGCAATGCCTAGCCTGCTTTATATGTTTTACTAATCTAGACTAGGGGTATTTATTTATCTATTTAAATAGATTTCGATTTTTCTAAAATGCAACTTGTGATGGATGTTGATGAGTGAAGTAAAAGTAGGAGCAGCACTGGAAAATGATGTAGGGATTGAAAGAACAGTCCTTAGCTGCCTATATAGGGTCCCTGAGCTGGAACTTAGAGGAAAGAGTGGTCCTGGGTTCCTCTACCTCTTCCTTAGAGCAAGAGAGGAACTACCGGTGACAAAGATAAAAGAAACCAAGAATGGCAAGTACCAAATAGTGACTGGGAGATGGACTTGGAAGTTTCCTACTTTGACTTTCCTATTTTGGGGACTTTTCTATAACCCCAAAAGGGGGATGAACTAAACAGTGACGTGGCCTGCTAGGCCATACACAACGACAGAGAACTGTGGCCCCCAAAACAACAAAAGGGGACACTAGACTGGAACAATCCCTGCAGTGTCACATCCGGTCACTAGGAGGCCCTCTGGAGGCTAGAGACTTGATGACATGACTATCCAAGACTAACTGGTTTGAATTATAATAAAGACAATAAGCTTGGTTAACCCACCTCTTTAGTACAACGGGATCTTGATGCCTGACTGGATTCCTTAGGTACTACTTCCATTAATAAAAATAATAATCAATAATAACTAACAATTTATAAAATAAAATAATAATAATAATATGCCAATAAACAACTCATTGTCTGGCCATGTCCATCTCTCCTGGAGATGGAGTGTTTCATGACTGTGAATGCCAACCTTAGGCTACAACTACACTGCAGACGTCAAGTCAGACTGTCAAGAAGCAGGGCATAGATCCTAAACTGGTTGTATGTTTTATAATTTGATTTCACCAACCCAGTAACAAGTGTGAACTCCTTAAGAGTATAGCAGTCTTACCACAGAGTCACAGACAATCCCCTTGTGCATTCCAGTCTATCTTGCCACCCAGGCAAGCTGGACTTAGTGATAGTTGGTTGCTATATACACCAAAGATCACAAAAATATCAGGTTGCTTCCAGTCCCAAGGGACCAGTCACTTACCCCAAATAAATGTGTACCTTAGATCTCACACCAAAGACAACGCTTGTAGCCAATCCTGTAATAAACTAACTAAAGATTTATTAACTAGGAAAAGAAATGAGATTTTTTTACAGGTTAAGGTGGACAAACATATATACAAATGAGTTACAGTTTATGTTTCCAAAAGGTGACAGAGTTTTAGAAATTTTTCAGCACTGAATGTCTTTTAGTGCTAACCCAGGCTGACCCTGGGGATGTTTGCTTCTGTTCCAAGCTTCAGCCCTAGGAGAGTCTAAACAGCAAAAGAGATGAACAAATTTCTTGTCAGCTATTTTTATTTCTTTCTTCCAGAATTCAAGCTGATGGGATGAGTCCTTTTGCATGAAGCCTCTTCATGGGTATTAAGAAGAAATTAACAAAGTCTTTGTATTGTGATGTCCCACAATGGCCTATTTAGTTGTGATAGCCTTCTTGATGAGCAGGAGCCGATCCCTCCTGATAGCTACACAGTTCCAGAGCAAACATTTTTTACAGTTGTAAAGCCGAAACTTAAATATTACCTTATAGCATCTGATAAAGATATTACCAGTGAAATTAATTCATGCAACAATTTACAACCATTTCATAGAGTATAAACACTAAACACATTGTTATAAGTTCAATATCCATATTAGCCATAGTAACACACAGCTGAAACAGACTGGTTTCCAGCAATGAATTTTATAGTGCTCAGCTGTGGCCTAAAGCCTTGGCAAGGGCTGGCACCTGGTTTGCCAGCACAGCAGATGCAATAAGGTGGGGTGGACAAGGCCAAACAATAAGTTATAGAACATTTTAAAGGATACAGTAAACCAATGTACTATGCTGTCTTTAATATAAACATGTTGTATTCAGAAGCCATACCTGAGCTACAATTCAAAGCTTTTATAAACATCCAGTTGGTATATTTTCAGTTTCAAATAATGGGCAAACAATGGCCTATATTCAAACTCCCATTGACACTTTCTTACATTATCCCTGTGAGGAGCCCGCTTTCAGTTTTTTATACAAAGATGTATCTTAAATTAGAACAAATTAGAGGTTTGGTCTGAACCAAAACTCTATATCCAAGACATTCCACACAGCTTGAGCTATTTGAAATAGGGTCTGGATCTTTCGAATGTTTGAAACTAAAACTCTGCATCTGAACAGCCCCAAACTTTGAGGTGTTCAAATTCCCGACTCAAATTTTGCAACTGTGGCACTGCCCACTCTATAGTGAAAAACAGAAATGGGTGAGGCCTCCCATGGAATAGGGCTCCAGATGGTAGCAACTCCCTTCCCTTTGTCCTAGTGAAGACAAGTGAGAGGAGGTAGCTTCTCCCGACCTTTCCTCATCCCCTAGCTTCCCACTGTGGCTATAGCAAACAAAAATTGCCACCCTTGCTTCGCCATAGTACCACCCTTAGAACCATATCAACACATGTTCCACATTCTGATCCCTGTAGTATAACTGTTTCTTTTTTATAAATATTCCAGATGACTAATGAGTTCAGAAAAAGTGCACTTTTGGGAAGCCATTGTGAACTCATATAATTATCAGCACACTCACAATTACATTTTCACCTCTCCTGATGGGGCATACATGAAGCTTGCTGGCCATGCACTTAGATGCTGGGCTCCATTACATTACCCACTGTGTCTATCTTTCTTGTCTTGCTCTTGTCGTATTTTCAATTTTCTCCTTTTTATTTATTTTTTGCTTCTCTGTGTGTGATATCAGTCATGGATACTTTGTTATGCAGCTTTTTAAAGTGTGCTCTGTCTTCTTAGTTCTTCTGTTCTAAATATCATAATGGGATTATTATGATAATATTTTGGTACTTACAGTATGTCTTTGTCCTTTTTGTTTCCCTATTCCTTTCTTTTGTTCATGCGTTGCCTTTCTATATCTCCTGTCTTTATGGTTTTCTAATATAATTAGATAGCACTATTATTAGGTATTTTTAGTGACCCCTCTAGGACTATACAGTCATTGACTCTGTCACATGACTGCAATATATCAAATTTCCAAGATAATCCAATTATTGTATGTATTAGATTCGTATATACGTAAGTGTTGTATTATGACTGGCATCTCGCTGGTATCAAAGCATTTGTTTTAAAGATCTTCATGATGATATTTCATCTTCCAAATACTTTCATTTAAGCTTCTACTCTTCTATTCCACTCATCTCCTTGGATTATATTAACACACAACAGTTAGTCCAAATAGACACACAGTACTCATTAAGGGACTGTTTTGCTTTTCCATTCAGTGTGATCTCTTATTCTTTTACTTTGCATTAAACATGATTTTGGTGTTCAGCTCTCTGATCTCAGTAGTTCAGTAAAGATAACAATAGTGAAACTGGCAAGAAAAATAAAAGCCCAGGATCTCTACAAATTGCTAACATTCTGCAAAAGGTATGAAAACTTCTTGCCAGTTCCCATAAAACCTTTTCTTCTCCCAAATCCAGGAAATCCCTCAGCATCTCCCTAATTTGAATAAACTCCATGCTGGCACTGCAAAAATACTGAAGACTAAGTTAAAATGTTTCTACCCTTTTGAGTGATCTTGGACATACAGGACTAGATTGTGAGTTGGACCATATGCCCATGCATGGGAATCAAGGGAAGTAAGAAACTTCCTAGAAGCCCTGCATGGGATGCCTCAGCCTTGGGTCTGGGCATGCATGAATAAGTGGATGCTCTGTATCCATTTATGCAGCCCTTGGGACAGGTGAAAGGGAAGGAGCATGGACTGGGTCGAGTCTTGGATGAGCTTCCTTAGCATGCCGGCTAAAGCAGACAAGCCAGCTTGTGGGAGGTCATGATTTGCTGCTGAAATAGGCCATCTGAAAGTTACTAGCCCCTTACCCCCAAGCAAGGGTGCAGCAGCAAGGGGATTGTGCTTCAGAGTGATGATTCTGAGATACAATTCCTCCAACAGCTACTCCTGGGGTGATGCACTTTACGCACCACTCCTTGCTCAGGGCTGTCCTGAGAGGCACAATCTAGCCTCCAATGGAGAACAACAACAGAACTGGTAACACTTTCAGTGTGGTTGAAATATTTTAAATGACACTAGCAATGGCAAATATTTTTGAAAGTTTGATCTCACTTCTGAGCTTAGATACGTACATTTAAAGCACCAAAAACTAGGACAACATATACATCCTTTCAGAGCTAGTAGCAGCTTCTGTTGCCAGGTTACCACTGGTGGATTGTCCTGTGCCTTCAAAAGGTTTATTAAGACAGAGGAGCATGCCTAGGATACCTGCACTGGAAGATCCCAATAAAAGGATATTGTTTCACTGAAACGTGCTAGATTTGAGCTGCATGCATCAGGTATTTTTATTAATTTGTCTCAAAGTAGGGTGTCAGGAACTCATTTCATAAGTGAAAAATATATTAATGTACTCCTGGATTTAATAGATTTTTATTGCCAGAAGGGACAATTCTGATCATCTAGTCTGACGTCCTGCATAACTCAGACCATAGAATTTAATTTAGTCTCAATGCCTTTTGGGAAAAATAATACACACGAGCATGTCAGGAGTGTATTGACTAGGGAACTATCTGCCTCCTGGATAAATGATTTCACACATCCATCTGCTAACACCCGGCAGAATCTAGTGACCACGCCACCAAAACTCTCACCGAAGCTCTCATCTTGTGCCTTGATTGCTTCCTTTCCTCTGGCCTTGACAAATACAACTGTGCCATACTCATGTCCATTCAGAAGTCTGTCACTTTGATTATATCACCCATCTCTTTGCATCTGTCCACTTGCTCCCTCTTCTCTGCTGTATCAAACATACTCTACTTACTTTCACTTTCACAGCCCTTCACAGCCTATCCCACCCTTTCTATCATCTCTCATTCCCTGCTTAGATGTTGATTCTCACCTCTGATTGGCCCCTGATAGCAGCCTCCATTGCCTATTTGCAAAATGTTCAGATAAGCACCTTCATGTTTTCTCCCACATTGTCTCACACTCTGGAGGAGCTCCCTATAAACAGCTGCAAAGCTACCTCAGAATCATCCTTCAAATCCCTCCATCAGATTCTCATTTGCCAGGATGCCTAGAAAAAAATTGACAAAAGTTAGGCCACCGATTTGCTGAGACCACTGCCTGTCATGCTGACCAACACTGTCTCATTGTTTCCTTGTACACCCCAATTGGGCTGTCAGTATCCATCTGTTCTGTATCAGACTTACATTGTAAGCCATTGGGACAGAGACTGTTTTGTTCAGTATTTGTACAGCATCTAGCACAATGAGATCCAGGTCCAGGACTGGGGCTCCTAGGTGCTACAGTAAAACACATAATAAATAATAATAAGAATGAAGAATATAATGTGAATTTGTGAAATTCTCTGATGGGCTTTTGGTGCATGAAGCAATAAGCAGATTAGAATCATCAATGTATTTTTCTTCTCTCTTAGAGATATAATATGGGTAATATTCTTCATTTAAAAACTATTCAAAATACAACTCAGTTCATTTAGTAATGTGAGTTAGAAACATTCTTGACTCTATTAGTATGACATGCAAACCTAATTGAATTAAAACTGATTCTAAAAAATGGTGAGAAGGGAAGCAGCATTTTGTGACATCTGCACGTCTTGCTGAAGGGAAAGACATGTCACATTCTGTTTTTTCTATCAAGGCAAGTCACAGCTAAAAAGCCGTCTTGTGATATGTCATTGACAGATATGCCACCTGATACTGGAGCCCTGGTTCCCACATATATATTAGTTAGAAATAGAGCTCTGACTTTGATTTCACTTAATTGACTTAATTATTGTTAGTCCTGATTTATCCTGGCATTAAGTAAGAATAGTACAAAGCATACAATATTGCTGGGCTATATGTAATTTGTGTTCACAATAGTTTTGAATGAAGTTTGGTGAATAACTTATTACCTAACTTTTGCTACTTTTTCTGTTTGCAAATAGTCCAGAAACACCATCTTTGTTGTTACTTGTTGTGACGGGGCGCACTTGCCCACACTGGTCAGTGAAGGGTTAATCCTACATTGTGGGCTGAGGAAGCCACACCCCCTCGACTCTACTGGGCATGTTCCGAATGCACTAGTATGAAAGGGAGCAGCTCAGCTCAGTTGGGGCTGACTGCCGGAGAGGAAGGATGCACGCTGGGGGCTGCAGCCGAGAATCAGCCAAAGCCTGAGGCCGTGGGAGCCGGAGATGCCACATCCCAGGCAGACGCCAGGGTACCCATGGAAGCTCTGCAGAGTCCGGAGTCGCCAGGCACTGTACAGACTGGGAAACCTGGAGACAGTGGAGCCACCTAGACCACAGCAGCGGGAACCATGGTAGGAAGCAGCCCAGGGGAATTAGATAGTGGCCTGGTTAGTGAACAGGAACTTTGAGTCAGCGTGTTTTGGTGGGAACCACCCCCCCCACCCCACCCCACCCCGCTGATTCAGTGGCATGCGCTCTTACCACTACCAGGGCCCTGGATTGGGGCCCAGTGGAGAGGAAGGGCCTAGGCCCTGCTACCTGGGCCACCACCACCACCCTTCCCTAACTGAGGCCACTTGGCCAGTAGGCCTTACTGCCCCACAGACAGGGGCAAACATATTGACTTTGGCCACTGCCCTGCTAAAAGGGGTGAATCTATGAACTCTGGCCGCTGGGCCTTACTGCCCTGCTGATTGGGGTGAGTCTATTGACTCTGGCTATTGGGCCGCACTGCCCTTCTAATAGGGGCAAGTATATTGACTCTGGCTATAGAGGCATAAATGCAGGTTATGTACGCTACGCCCCTACACCCTAATGGAGATGGAGTGCACTTGCCCCACACTGGATAGGATCTCCCCAACCCTGTCACACTTGTGTTTTGGTGATACCCAGAGACCCAAAGCAGATTGTGATTCCCCTCCCCCCATTTTATTGATTATTTGAAATGATTTGCCAAATACCCCTTATGAAACCTTTTTGCCCTACAGACTGTTCACAAGCAGCTTGCTCATAATATTCTATTTATGAAATCTGATCAGAATGGGTTAGTTTTGATTGGAAACACAGCTTATGCAGTTTGTAGATTTAAAAACCGAAGGCACTTCTGTGATCATCTAGTAAACTCTGACCTCCTCTATAACACCTGCCATAGAACTTCTCCCAAATAATTCCTAGAGCATATCTTTTAGAAAAACAACCAATCTCCATATAAAAATTGTCAATGATGGAGAATTCCCCTCTACCAATGGTAAATTGTTCTAATGGTTAATTACTCTCACCATTAAAAAATTACCCCTTATTTCCAGTCTGAATTTGTCTAGTTTGAACTTTGAGCCATTGGATCATGTTTTCACTTTCTCTGCTAGATTGAAGAGCCTGTTTTTAAGTGTTTGTTCCCCATGTAGGTACTTATAAACCATAATCAAGTCACCCCTTAACCATCTTTTTTTTTTAAGTTTTAAGTCTTGTTAAACAGTTGGATTATGTCATGCATGTTATAAATTGTGAATCTCTCCTCCTGTTGCAATCCCTTTATTCCCTGTAGCACAGGATTAACCACCTGGTAAACCTCCTCCTGTAACACATAATTTATGTTTTATGATTTTTTTCCAACATCCACCCGATTTCCCAATTGACATTCCTGTGCCAAATAATCCTGTTATGAGTCCCAAGATTCCAAGAGGATCCGAGCTACATTTCTTTCTAGGAGTATACAATTTGTATTTTTTGTGGACCCCGAGGTTGGCAAGATCTTGTGCTCATTGCTAATAAGTTGCAATCTTATCCACCAGGAGCACTGAACAGAAGGAAGCCATCTTGATATGCTTGCAATAGCTGAATTCACCCATATACCAATTAAACAAATTCAACACCACAGGAATATGCATAAACCGAACCTGATTAACCAATACTCCTGGCACAGGAGTCATGGTGAGACCACTTGCGAGTCCTGCATCTACAGCTGGACAAGTCACAGCATTGTGTACAGGGTTATCATAATCATAATCAATGATGGGATCACAGACCTTAAGTTCAAAGGTCACCCTCAATATATACTTTTTGTTTCCACATTTAGGCGTCCTAAAAGTGGTTTTGATACATGCTTCATATTGTCCCATCTTCATATTCAATTTTGTGTAAGGTAAAATTCCCTCCTGTTATGAAATTGTCACAACTGGCTTTATTTTGCCAAGTCCCATAGGGTATTCCATGCATGAGAGAAATTGAATTTGTAGGTGAGGAGGCATAGGTTTTACATCCTCCCCCCTTTGCGTCATTATGCACGGGCAACATCTTTTTCTAGCCGCTAGATTGCAGTGAAATTACTTCTGCTAACTTATACTCAAAGGTATCTTATATTCAAAACATCTTCCTCTCTAATTCCCTTAACATGTTGGATAGGGCTGTGGATGAGCTCAGGGTTGGAGCCCAAGTCCATAATCTCTAAAAGGTCATTTGTGAATTGTTTTCCTACGTTTGAAGGTTTAATACTGATATATCTCCACCAAATGCAATTGTCAGGAAATTGGGGACTGTGAATTCTTGCGCAAATTCCCACCTGTATCTACGTGATATGGGTAAAGCTATGTGGTGTAAAGTTAGTGCAGTCCCATTAGTCCATGTGGAAAATTCAATTTCTTTTCGTGTTGTAGCTATTGGTCTTTCCTGTTTTTATGTATATTTCCAACCCAAAATTACCTCAGACCCTGTTTCAGGTTTTATCTCCGTCTTTTCTCTCCAACACCAAACAATATTTATCAGGGCACTGGGACTTAGAAAAAGGGGAGTCCAGGGAAGAATTTGCTAAAGAATTGGTATGAAGTTTCAAGAGAAACCCATGGTTGACACCAACCGACTGTTCAATCTCCTCCAGAGGTGAATTTTGTTTCAGGTGTTCTAGCAGTTGGATATTTGTGTGTCATTGTGCTTTTTGGTCCTGGGCAACCTGCTGTACTTTTTGAAGTATACAAGTCCCAGTATTCTGATTTTGACTCAGTCTCATCCTCAAAGCAAAGATAAGGGTGTAATAAATGAGAAGTACTAACATCCATTTCCTGTTTGGGGCCTGCTGGACTCCATTCTTGTGATTCCCACAGAGGGTTGTTCACCTAGTCCCAGGAAAGGAAGTTGCTTCTGTGCCATGGGTGGAAGTTCCTTAACATCCCCCTCCTTAGTAGACAAGATATATATAATACCACAACAATACCATTACTGTATTTTAATACAATGTGCCCCAAAGATGTTAACCCTAATTCAGTAAGGTTTAACTAAATTCTGTAAAATTTATCCTAATTCCATGAGGCTTTGTCAGGACATTACAAGATATTACAGTATAGCACACATTATCCAACAAGTTTTTGGAAAGCACTGGAGACAATTTTGCATTTCAGAAGGTGGAGAAAGCTACCAAGGGAGAGGGTGTTCTAGATTTGATTTTGACAAAGAGGGGGGAACTGGTTGAGAATTTGAAAGTGGAAGGCAGCTTGGGTGAAAGTGATCATGAAATGACAGAGTTTATGATTCTAAGGAATGGTAGGAGGGAAACAGCAGAATCAAGACAATGGATTTCAAGAAGGCAGACTTTAGTGAATTCAGGGAGTTGGCTCCTATGGGAAGCAAGTCTAAGTGGAAAAATAGTTCAAGAGAGCTGGCAGTTTTTCAAAGAGACATTATTAAGGGCACAAGAGCAATCTACTCCACTGTGTAGGAAAGTTAGACTGTATGGCAAGAGACCACCCTGGCTTAACCAGGAGATCTTCAATTATCTGAAACCAAAAAAGAGTCCCCCCAAAAGTGGTATCTAGGTCAAATTACGAACCATGAATATAAAAAACAACACAAACCTGTAGGGACAAAATTAGAAAGGCCCAGGCACAAAATGAGATTAATCTAGCTGGAGACATAAAGAGTAACAAGAAACCATTCAACAAATACATTAGAAGCAAGAGAAAGACCAAGGACAAGGTAGGCCCATTACTCAATCAGGGGGAAAAGACAGTAACAGAAAATGTGGAAATGGTAGAAGTGCTAAATGACTCTTTTGTTTCAGTCTTCACCAAAAAGGTTAATAGCAATCGGACATCTAACATTGCGAACTCCAGTGAATATGAGGTAGGATCTGAGGCTAAAATAGGGAAAGAACAAGTTAAAAATTATTTAGACAAGTTAGATATCTTCAAATCGTCTGGGCTGACTGAGGACGTATCTGAGCCATGGGTATCTTCAAAGACTCATGGAAGATGGAAGAGATTCCAGATCACTGGAAGAAGGAAAATATATAATGGGAAAAAAGGACAACCCAGGGATTTACAGACTAGTCATCTTAACTTCAGTTTAACTTCAGTACCCAGAAAGAAAACTGAGCAAATAATCAAGCAATCCATTTGCAAACACCTAGAAGATGATAAAATGATAAGTAACAGTGAACATGGATTTGTCAAGATCAAATCATGTCAAACCAACCTAGTAGCTGTCTTTGACAGGGTAGCAAGACTTGTAGATGGGGTGAAGTGATAGGTGTGGTATATCTTCAGTAAGGCTTTTGATACTGTCTCACATGACCATCTCATAAACAAATTACTAGGGAAATACAATCTAGATGGAGTTACTGTAAGGTGGGTGCATAACTGATTGGAAAACCATTCCCAGAGAATAGTTATCACTGGTTCACAGTCAAAGCTGGAAGGGCATATCAAGTGGGATCCCGCAGGGATCGGTCCTGGGTCCAGCTCTGTTCATTATCTTCATCAATAATTTAGATAATGGCATGGAGACTACACTTATAAAGTTTGTGGATGATACCAAGTTGGGAGGGGTTGCAAGTGCTTTGAAGGATAGAATTAAAATTCAAAATGATCTGAACAAACTGGAAAAATGGTTGGAAGTATATAGCATGAAATTCAAAAAGGGCAAACCTGAATTACTCAACTTAGGAAGAAACAATCAGTTATACACATACAAAATGGGGAATGACTGCCTAAGAAGGAGTACTGCAGAAAGTGATCTGGGGGTCATCATGAATCAGAAGCTAAATATGAGTCAACAGTGTAACACTGTCGGGGAAAAAAGCGAACATCATTCTGGGATGTACTAGCATGAGTGTTGTAAGCAAGACACAAGAAGTAATTCTTCTGCTCTACTCTGCACTGATAAGGCCTCAACTGGAGTATTGTGTCCAGTTCTGGGCACCACATTTCAGGAAAGATGTGGACAAATTGGAGAAAGTCCAGAGGAGAGGGACAAAAATGATTAAATGTGTAGAAAACATGACCTATGAGCAAATACTGAAAAAAATTGGTTTGTTTAGTCTGTAGAAGAGAAGACTGAGGGGGGATATGATAACAGTTTTCATATACATAAAAGGTTGTTACAAGGAGAAGGGAGAAAAAATGTTCTCCTTAACCTCTGAGGATAGGACAAGAAGCAATAGGCTTAAATTGCAGCAAGGGAGGTTTAGGTTGGACATTAGGAAAAACTTCCTAACTGTCAGGGTGGTTAAACACTGGAATAAATTGCCTAGTGAGGTTATGGAATGTCCATCATTGGAGGTTTTTAAGAGCAGGTTAGACAAACACCTGTCAGTGATGGCCTAGATAATACTTAGTCCTGTCATGAGTGCAGGGGACTGGATGAGATGAACTCTGGAGGTCCCTTCCAGTCCTACAACTGCTATGATTATCAGTCTTTCCCAGGCTGCAACACTTTTTGAGTTAGGAAGTTGTCATAATGTTTAGATTACCATGTATAATGTATCGTTTCTGCTCTCTGCTTGCATGAAACCTGCTATTCAAATCAAGTTTCTGATTAAAAGCCTCTTATTTACACATTGGAAAGTAACTTTCATCAAATATCTCCAATGGCAGCTGTTTCCATGCACATTCCTGTCAAGAGATTTGTTCACTAGACTAATTGTGAAAAATGAATGACTAGGACAGAGGTGCAGGGACATTGGCCAGAGTCTTATATCCTTATCCACACTAAGTAGCCCCATACTCCACAAGTAGTTTCATTGAAGTCAGTGGAACTACTCATGAAGTAAGGTACTATTCAGCATGAATGAGATAGTAGAATCTAGTCCTCAAAAATGTTCATGACATTTAGTAGCCTCAGCAGGTCCTATGGGATGCAGTATTTCTGAAAATCAGGTCATTTATTTAGGTGCTGAAAATATAGAATTTAAGGCATCAATGTCAAGATATGACTACTGATTTTGGATTCCTCAATGTTTCAAAGCCCAACTTGAGACTTCAAAAAGGGACTGATTAAGAACATAAGAACTGCCATATTGGGTCATATCAATGGTGCATCTAGCCCAGTAATCCTGTCTCCAATGGTGGCCAGTACCAGAGCTTCAGGGACAGTATACAGAACAGAGCGATTTGTGGGAGAGCCACACCAGTCTTCCCCTCCTGGCTTTTGGGAGTCAGAGGTCTAGGGTCACCCTGAGCATGTGGTTGCATAGGCGCCAACTTTCTCCGGCGCCGGAGGGTGCTCATGCGCCCCCGCTCCTGGCCCCTCCCCAACTCTACCCCTTTCCCGCCCATGGCCCTGCCCCTATTCCAACCCCTTCTCCAAAGTTCCCACCCCAACTCCGCCCCTCCCTGCCCCATTGGATCCCTTCCCCAAATCCCCGCCCCAGCCCCGCCTCTTCCCCCAGCGTGTCGCGTTCCCCCTCCTCCCCCTTCCCTCCCTGCCCCGCGAAACAGCTGTTTTGTGGCACAAGTGCTGGGAGGGAGGGAGGAGAAGCAGGATGTGGCGGCGCGCTCGCAGAGGAGGCGGAGGCGGAGGTGAGCTGGAGCAGGGGGGTGGGGTGGGGCCACGGGGAGCTGCCGGTGGGTGCTCAGCACCCACTAATTTTTCTCCGTGGGTGCTCCAGCCCAGGAGCACCCACGGAGTCGGCGCCTATGTGTGGTTGCATCCCCAATCATCTTTTCTAATAATCATCTTGGCCTCTATGACCTTATCTAGTTCTTTTTTGAACCCAGTTATAATTCTGGCCATCACAACATCCCATAGCAATGAATTCCACAAGTTATGTGTTCATTGGGAGAAAAAGTACTTTCTCTTGTTTGAATTAAACCTGCTGTCTACTAATTTCATCAGGTAACCCCTGGATTTTGTATTGTGGGAAATGGTATATACCACTTCTCTATTCACTTTTTCCACACCATTCATGATTTTATAGAGCTCTATCATATCCTCCCTTAATCATCTATTTTCTAAGCTGAACAGACCTAAGCTTTTTATTCTCTCCTCATATGGAAGCCATTGACCCTCAATCATTTTTGTTTCCCTTCTCTGAATCCCTTCCCGTTCCACTATATCCTTTCTGAGCTAGGGTGACCAGAACTGGATATAGTATTTAAGATGTGGATGCACTATGGATTTATATAGTAGCATTATGATATTTTCTGTATTTTCTATTCCTTTTCTATTAGTTCCTATCATTCTGTTAACCTTTTTGATCATCGCTGTGCACTGGTGGTAACAGCTAATTTAGAACCCATTATTATATATGTGTAGCTGGGATTATTTTTTCCAATATTCATTACTTTGCACTAATGTTGAATTTCATCTGCCATTTTGTTCTCTAGTCACCCAGTTTTGTGAGACCCCCGATAACTCATCACAGTCAGCTTTAAACTTAACTATCTTGCATAATTTTGTATCATCTGCAAACTTTGCCACCTCATTGTTCACTCCCAGAAAATACGAGCACCTGCCTTCAGAAAATTAAGTCAATTCATAGATTCAAATGCCAGAAGAGTGCCATAGTTATCATCTAGCCCAGTGGTTCCCAAACTTCAACAACCTGTGAACCCCTTTCACTCAAATGTCAAGTCTCGCGAACCCCCTCCTAAAAATGAATATTTCCAGGGATTTTCTCCTTTATCTGAGTATAAATTATAAAAGCAGTGATCTGGGAAATATAACATTTGTTTTTATGACATGCATATTACACACTATTTATTATTTATCATTACAGTATTTTTATTACATTATGAAAATGACGACACTCTTCCAAGATCTCACTTTCATAGCTTGTATCACTTTGAATAAGCCTGTTATAAGACAAGGGTCCTTCATTTCATCAAGGAATATCAGATGTGAAACGTCATGAAGGTATTTAAGAAGCCAACTCAAAGAGTTCCTCCTACACAAGCATTCAGGTCTTGAGCAGTCCAGGCAAACAATGCACATTACAACAAAGCTTAAACTCGTTCTTCATAATAATTAAAAAAAAAACCATACTAGCTGCCTATTTAATTTTAAAAACAGCAAAAAGTATCCACCTCCCTTTCCATTTCTTATAAGGAGTCTTGAAGTTTAAATCTCCTCAGTGTGATAGATATGCTTGCTTTGATCTGCTTAGTTCGTGGAAGTCCAGTGGCTCCGGGCTGCTGGCCCCGTGCTGCCCGGGGTCCCTAGGGACAGCTCTGTCCGCCATTAGGGAATTTTTTTCCAAGAACCCCCTGTAACATTTCGCGAACCCCCAGGGGTTCACGAACCCCAGTTTGGGAACCACTGATCTAGCCTGACCTCCAGTATCATACAGGTCACAGAACTTCCCCAAGATAATTCCTAGATCATATATATTTTAGGAAAACATCCAATCTTGATTTAAAAGTTCTCAGTGATGGAGAATCCACCACAACCCAAGGTGTTTCAAATTGGGACCCAAAAACAGAAGAATCCAAAATCACAAGTCATTTTTGAAAAGCTTTGGGTACTTGCAAGGAGTATGATATTGATAACATTTGCCACCTTTTCCCATATCCCATTCATAACTAGAGCTGTGAATCTGGAAGAGAGAGTCAAAGTTACTCCCAAAATTGCAGTAACTTTATTTTAGCTCTATAGTTCTAAAATAGAAAGGTAAAAAGGGCAAAAATCATAACATTTAAAATGTTTCTGAACTCACTAGTAACCATATTGATTTAATTCATCACACTGTGGTAGTACCATAACAGAACTAAAAGTGTTGGAAAGTTCAGAGGCATTAATCTTCTTGTCTGTGCACTGAAACTCAATCCTAAAAGATAGATGAGGGAGGTCTGATGAATACTGCTTCATTAGGAGAATTTAAAAATGCAATTTGTCTTCATGAATACGAGGGATTAAACATATCCAGCTTTCTTCTGGAGCCATGAAAAATATTTTTAAGCAATAACCTTTGATGCAGCATAGTCTTTATGGAAGACTAATACGTTATAACAGCAAAGAGACACGGGATGGTTTCAACCAATCTATTTTTGTTATTCAGAACAGTAGGAACACTTGTAACTACAATTTCAAGTATTCTAGATATGATGATGTGATAGCAAAAAGAAAGATTTCCCTTAACCAGCCTGGTTCTACGCCCAGTAGACAATTATGAAGTTTTTAATAGTGCTTGAAGCTAGTGGTGCAAATGTAAGCTATACACCTCCTGGGTGTGGTGTTCTGTCCCATCTAGTGTCCCATCTTAGAGAGAGAGATTAATGAGTTTGCTCTACAGCCTTAGCTAACAGCCGGTTGCCTTTTAGCTCACACAGTAGAGGCTCATGCACTAAGCTCCAGAGGTCCCAGGTTCGATCGCGCCTGCCGATGACCGGGGTCTGTCGGCATTACACTAACAAAACCCTTTTACCTCCTTAACTGGGGGAGATCTTTTGACTGGTCAGTAGGGGAATGAAAAGTCCAAATGCATGCCTAGCAGAGTGGAGAACTGCCCCCCAACACCTTTCTTTGGTTCTCTGCTTAATGGTTGCCTGAGTTAAGGGAGATGGGGCCTGCTGATTGGCTGCTGTGTACCCGCCTCTCATCCCTCTTTACCCGCCTCTCATCCCTCTTTGAGCTAAGCCCAGGCTTTGTAAATGACATGGCATGAGTTTGTCCCACCACTCATTGTTGCTGCTCATGGATGTTAGATTAAGCAATTATGGCTGGATGTCGGCCAGGTCAACAGGTGGATTGCATCTGAGCTTCAAAGTTGAAGTCCTTTGCCTTTGATGGTATGAAAGATGTGGCCTGAGCTGGTCCCAGCACCCATTGATGGCTGAACTACAGCTACCGGATGTCCTGATTATTCACCTGGGTGAAAATTATTTTGAGGACAGCACAGTGTTAAATTTAGGATACAGAGGAATGTGGCGCTGATTACAGCTATCTCCGTGCCCTCAACTGATTTGGTCAGAGATGATCACAAGCTGAGTTTGGCAGGGGGGCATGTGAGCCAGTCTGTGTTGACAGGGAAAGAAAGAATGTGAACCATGGGGTAGCCAGGATCATTTTGAGAGCTGGGCGAGGGGGAGATGACACGTAGCAATATCCAATACAGTGGCCATGAGGTCTTTAAGGAGACAGAGCTCATCTGTCAGGTGCTGGGACTGATATTTGGCTCCACGACATTATGGCTGGGATCAGCCAGGAGATGGGTACCAGGCAGAGTGGGTGAGGCCTCCCCCCCTGCACACCCAGCCTTGTGGCCTCGGCCACTCCAGTCCCCTTATCTAGTAGGGAGGGCAGGAGGGTTAGAGGTTTCACAATTGAACTGAATTCCTGGGGTAGACCAGGGAGGGTTAATCCAAGTTATTGTGTGGCTTGGGATAAAAGCCCTGTAGCTTGCACTGGAACCAATTAAATGCATGATACGTGAGAGCTGGATTATACAAGGTAGTGCCCTCCCCTTAATTAATTAAGCTGTGGCCTGCTATTTAAACCCACCCCATGTATCTGTCAATCATTCATCTCCTTGTCCTGGTCAATTACAGGTGATAAACTTAAACTTGAGTAATCTTAGAGATATGCAGGAATTGAACATCCTTTTTTCAATTCTACCCATGGATAATTGTTAATATCACCTGCAACTTAATTGTAAGTTGTCTTGTGCTGCCCAAGAATGATCCAAGTACTCTATGAGAGGCCTGATGTACTTTCTGCAGCATGGATAGGGATGAAGGGTGATGTAAAGGGTGCAGATGGCTCATCTTGAAATGGAGAGCAAAACAGTTTGAAAATTCTATTGCCTGCCTGCTCATTCTCAGCCTGAGCACTTGTAATCCTTACTTACACAGAGCCAAAGCCAAAACCCACAGCAGTCAGTGGAAATATTCCCATTAACTTAACTGGGTGTTGGATCAGGCCCCCCAAGATTTACAGCAAAATTTCAGAGTAAGAGCGCTGGGCACATTTGGCATTGAAACCTCCCCCTTTTCCTATAAACAGCCAAAAGCAATTTTGCATGCCCAAGAGTGAGCCTTTCAGTACTGCCCTGCAGGGGCTAAACTGTGCCTTTAAGGTACATCAAAGTAGGGGGTGATGTGGAGTCACACTACCCCGGCAGCAGCTCAGTGAGGCAATGCACCTTAGATAGACACAGTGCGTCCTGGAGGTCAGGGGAGACAGGCTGTTGTGCTGACCTCTCAGAGGATGCAGTGTGTGATCCCATCCCTGTGAGGGGCCAATTCTTTTCAGGGGGTGGGGGTAAAGATTAATACCCCTGTGCATACCTTTCCCAGTTCTCATTTGAAAATTAAAAATAAACTTTCCTACACAAAGTCCCCACTTGTATTCCAGATTGTACATTACACATCCGGAATGAGGAATCACAACGCAGAGGGCCCAATCCTCAGACCACTGAAGTGGTGTGGAGTTGTTACACCGAAAAGGGCTAGTGGCTACCTGTTGGGTTGGTTGATGGATACTCACCCAGATCCCCATTTAGGTTGGTTTTGTGAGAGACCCTGGAGAGGTCAGAGAAACAAGACTTGTGTAGATTTTGTAAATAAACAAACGACACTAGGAAAAAACCCTGGATTTATGCCACTGATCAAATGGGTGATCCAAATGGGAAACTGACCTGCAAAGCCTGAAAATCTGCTATGGCTCAGCAAATGGGCCACAGATTCTTTCCATTGACTTCAATCGGCTTTGGATCAGACCTAGACTTACAGCCAATGCTAACTATAATGGAGAAATGAATCTGCCATCGTGATAAGGTGTTTGCAGTGCTGTTGTGGCTGTGTTGGTCTTAGGATATGAGGGCGGCAAGGTGGCCAAGGTAACATCTTTTAGTGGCCCAACTTCTATTGGTGGAAAGGACAAGCTTTTGAGCTTCACAGAGGAAGAGCTCTGGGAAGCTCAAAAGCTTGTCCCTTCCACTAACAGAAGTTGGTCCAATAAATCATGTTAAGTGTCTTCTTACACTTTTGTTTCTCTTGTGTCTCTGTGGTGGTTCTCACCCTTCCCAACCCTCCCCCCCAACCCCTACCCTCGATTTAAGCCTAGGCAGGTTGAGAGGAAGGAGGGAAATGATCACAAAAATGAATTTAAAATGTTATATGTGGGAAATGGAGTGTAGTAGTGCATTGACAAAAGTGATTCTAGGCATAGGCAGAAAGGATCTGAGAACAAGACCTAAGCAGCCACGCATAAAATGTCTGAAACCACAGAGGAAATAGCCGACAAAATGAGTGGTAACAAGGTGAGCAATATATCAAAATGGAAAAAAAAATCCCTCCAGAGAAGACAAGATGGATGAATGGAGCAACATACTGTATGTGTGAGAATGTGTTTAATATACTCTTCTGTGTAAGACCCTCAGGGAAAAGATCATAGAAGTTATCAGAAAATATACCGTCATTCTGGACTAATGCTACTATCAGACAAAGGGGACCAGAGAAATTATAGATGTATCTGATTCCCATCTGCACGGTCCATAAAGTTTCCCTGAGATACTAATCAACCGAATCCTTATAGCTCTGGATTTCATCCAGAAGTGTAATGATAATTTTGAAGAGGTGGGAGTTTTATACCCACTTACTGAAATATTTCAATGGTAACTGGAAATGACTGCTGGCTACCTGCATATCCATTGGCAGGGAGCTAGAGTACAGGCAAGCAAAAGCAAAATGAAATAAAGCAGGTGGGAAAGGAAAAGGGTGAGATGACAAAGGAACAACGGAGCTTCCAACTAAGCTATGTTCCATGAGTCAGTCCTGCATTTTAAAGTAAAACCTTCTGCAGCAGATTGTCGAAAGACTTCAATTTCAAAGTGGCAATGAATCACATTATCTGCTACACCATGTCTTGTAGCCTGAGAAAGTTCTTCCATCTGGATTTCTGTTTTGTCAGGCACCACTGAACTGTGGCAAGGAGCACGGTTTCACATACAACGTTTGTTTTTTAAACCATTGTATTCATTAATTTGAACTGGAGAGGCAAAGTCTGGGTCTGAGTCTGAAATTTCTCAAAGTTTGAGTGTTTCTGGATTCTGGGCTTTGAATTGGGCTGGTCTCATCACTAATGTAAATATTTTTTATAATGGCAAATATTTACTCCTTGGTAATTAACAAAAAAAATCCCAACCAAAAGCCTTGCTTGCATCTATTTGTTAATATAAGTTTAAAGTCACATAGCTGAGTGTTCAAGAGTCAGGAAATGCTGAAGTTAAGATTGTGTGTTCAACTTTAACTCTGCCCCTAGTGTTTATGATCACATGCTATTTTCCCAGACTAATTTAGTGTCCAGTAGTGTGGGTATGTCACATGAACAAACACTATGAAAATCATTAATGTTAAAATGAAACAGCATGCCCTGTTTAGCCTCTGTCTTACTTCTCTTATCTGTAAAATGGGGATCATAATGCTAACTACACCTGCCCCATGGGGGTATCACAAACTTTAATTAGTTAATTTTTGTAGAAGACTTTGAAATGATAAAACACTAAGTTTTGAGCTTATCTTATTAATAGGCTTAAAGAAGATATAACAATCCCATCACTGGGAACATTATGATATGGCAAAATTAGGGAAGTGGGTAGATCCCAGTACATTTTAAGAAGTGCAGACATCATAACAATTTAATATAGAAAGCCATATGAACATGGATATAATTGAATTGGAAAATAATGTTGCTATCTTAAACCAAGGGAAAGCACAGCTGGAGGATTTTAAAAGTGATTTGGAAGCAAAATCCTCTCATCAAATTAGAGAGTAAAAATTCAGTTAGGGACCCCGTAATATAGCAAAGCCTAGTAGAGCTTCTATAGTTAAGGGCTTGTCAGCATTTCCATTACAAACCAGTATTTTCTGGGGATTGCAACTCATCTAAAAAAGTTTACTTTGGGCTGAAGCTTGGCAAAAAATTCTCAGCCATGGAGCAATATCATGTTAACTATTTTTAAAAATGAAAAATTTTGGATCTACCTTAAGTTTATAGCAAGTGAATGTAAGAAACCAGGTCTCTAGTTGCAAATGCTATTAAAGGAAATCTTTACTTCTTTGTAAATTTTTAACCTTGTTTGCAAGTAATGAAAGTATTATGAGAAATATAGAAAAGTAAATATTGTGTAACAAAGCAGGTGCCAGTCTGTTCTCCATTGGCTGCGGAGTGATGGTTCACTGGAGAGTCAGAATTTACGAAAGCAATTAATAACGTATACACAGGTACATTACTATTTTTATTTTTACCACATTGTTAGGTAGTCACCCGGACACCATTATTGTAGAAGCTGTAGTAAAAAAATTAGTCCCTGAAACAATCATCAATCTTGAATGAAGACCAAATGCAACAGGTGGAGGAAACAGACCAATGGGGAAGTCAGGAGGATGGGAGGCTGCGGTCATCATAAAACAAAAACATTTAGTGTAAGCTGTGGCTTCAGCCCATCACCTGCCTATCCATGGACAAAGGGGAATGTTATGGAGGTAGAGGTATGTTTTAAGGATGGAGTTGAAGGAGGGTGATATCTTTAGAGATTTTTTTTTTTAGGGAAGTCTTCCTATGCATAAGGTATGCCACTGGAGAACATAAAAAGGAATTTGTTGGAGAATTGCACTAGAACAGTGTTTTTCCTTTTCTGGCTGATGACCCATTTATTCAAAATCAAAGACTTTCATGACCTATAACATAAAATTAAGAGTAAAATATGTATCAATTATATCAAATTTAAGTCTGCGTCATTTACTGTGTTTTCAAGAGCTTGAGAGCTAATCCTAGACCTAGAAGAATATGCATGTGTGGGGACAGGGGAAGCAACTTTTCTTTGCTTTAGATTGTAATACATTTTTCAATACTTCACAACCCCCCTTTCATGACACCCGCTTCCCCGGGGGGTAACACCTAGATGACAATCTAGGATGACAATGTTGGTGGAGAAATGGCATGGTTCAATGTTAGGATAAGACAATAGATCTGATATGAAAAGCAGCACTAAATGCTGAAGACAAGAAGCTTGTGTCTGATCTGGTAGAGAAGAAGGAGCTAATGGATGGATGCAAAGAGGGGAGTGATATACAGAAATACAATACTGTTGCAATGCAACCACCTCTGGGGTGGAAAGTGTCAACCGACTGGCACTCAGAACAACAACGAGAAGAGGGAAAACTTTATTTTTTAAGTTTTTCTTGCAGGTATCCAAAAGACCTACACACAATAAGCTGCATGGTGTTCAATTTATCTACCTCAGATGGAATACCAAACCTGAAGCTGTGTCTATTAAACAATCCACATTACTTTTTCTTATGTTTTCCTTTTAACAGGATCCTTAAATGTATGAAAAACTGCTAGCTAATCAAATTATGTTCCCAGTTTAACCATATCGAAAATAGCTGTTAATCAAGGTTGGCACAATATTTACAGTGAACTGAATACAATTTTTTTTTGCAACATTCAATTTCAGATGAAATAATAGAATCAATAACCAAGAGACTACAGTTCTCTGGGACCTTTACAGGCTTTCCAAAGTTGACAAAGTAACAGTAATCCAGAGTACATCACCCATGAGATAATCTCACCTCTGACTTCAGTTCTCATCAGTTTCTTCATCCATGATTGATGTCATCAAGTTCTTAGCTTGCTCAGGATTTCTGGAGATATACAGCATTCCATGGTAACAGAGCTGCAATTTTTGCTGACCATGTACACTACCACTGTGACTACTTTTATATTTCTCTCTCTCTCCAAAGGTCTTGCTAATGTTTCTTTTCCTGCAAGAAGGCCTTGTTAATGGCTTCCATCTGACTTGGATTCAGGGGTCTGAATCGAGAAAATAACATTCTTCCTACTGCAAGAATCCTTTCCCTAATTTAAAGGTTTGTGACTGCATATTATGGCTTGCATATGAATGAAGTTGGGTCTGTCAGTGGACGTTTGGAAAGACCTTTCAACGCAGATGCAATACTAACACATGTTTAAAGATAAATTCCCAGGCAGCCTTGTCTTCAGGCTGCCGATCGGTGTCCCAGATGCTTCCGTCCTTTCCCTCCTCCCCCCCCAATCTGGTACTCAAATTTAGCTTTTTATCATGAAAAATGAAAGTAGGATTGAAGTTCTCGATTCAACAAAATACTTAAGCAATGTGATAACATTCAAAACAGATAAGATCTTTAATTTTGACATGTGGCTGAGGCCCAATCTGAGAAACCCTTGCTCACGTTAGTAGCCTTTACTCATGTGAGTAGTCCTATTGAAATTACTTGCATAAGTAAGGACCAGGGTACAATGCTTATTTTGTAATTTTCCCCATATACCTCGTATCATGAAATGATTTGCAGAGTCAATTCCTAAATAGCAGCTGAGGGAGAAGAAGGTGAAGGTAAGAGAGAACTATAGAGTAGGTCAGATTCTCTACTGGTTAAAGTCGATGTAACCCCCCATTGAAATTGACAAGGCTGTCTTGATTTCAGTATTGCTGACCTCAGGTGTTAATGTAGCCTTTGGGTGGTCTGGAGTTTACTTTACTGCAGGAGCGCTGGAACAGTTTGTATAGTGGGGGTGCTGAGAGCCATTGAATTAACTGTAAATGCTGTATATGATGGAAACCACTTCAAGCCAGGGGGTGGGATAGCACCCCTAGTTCCAGCACCTATGCTTCATTGCCCTTCTTCTAGTGCCTAAATACAACTCCCACAGAAAGGCACATGGAGACCCAGAATTGAATCTCTGAGGATTTTCACCAAGGATTGCATAGGGTCAACTTCTCCACAATCAAGTCCAAAAAGAACAAAAGGAATGAACTTAATTGTGAAGTACCAACTTCATAAAATCTTATAGTGATAAATAATAATAATAATAATAATAATAATTTCTACAACATAACATGACTACCTTATAATCAACATACATTATCGTCACAATTATACATAAACATAAATAAAGAAAATGAATTAAATCTAAATGGGTCAGTCCTCACAGAAACACAGGGAGAAGTAACTCGGAGTTCCCAAAAGCTTAGATTGAGTTCACCTGAGTCTCAGTTAGTCTTTGATCACCAAAATCTATACAGTCTGCTGAGTTAAAAGCTCTGTAACAATACCTTCTCTCCTCTCCCTTGCAGAAACCGCCAACTGGAATCAATGCAGACTTTTCCTCCTCCTTTGCTGAAATCACTCAGTTTAAAGTATATAGATTAGGGTTGTCAAACGATTAAAACAATTTATCGTGATTGATAGTGAGATTAAAAAAAATGTGCGATTAATCGCAGTTTTAATTGCACTGTAAAACAATAACAAAATACCACTTATTTAAATATTTTACCATTCCAGAGGACATGCATCCGTGCTGATGACTGGTTCTGCTTGATAATGATCCAAAGCACTGCGGACCAATGCACATTCATTTTCCTCAACTGAGTCAAATGCCACCAACAGAAGGTTGATTTTCTTTTTTGCTAGTTCGGGTTCTGTAGTTTGCGCATCGGAGTGTGGCTCTTTTAAAACTTCTGACAGCATGTTCCATACCTTGTTCCTCTCAGATTTGGAAGGCACTTCAGATTCTTAAACCTTGGGTCGAGTGCTCTAGCTATCTTTAGAAATCTCATATTGGTTCCTTCTTTGTGTTTTGTCAAATCTGCAATCAAAATGTTCTTAAATCAAATAACATGTGCTGGGTCATCATCTGAGACTGCCATAACACAAAATATATGGCAGAATATGGGTAAAACCATGGAGCAAGAGACATACAATTCTCCCCCAAGGAGTTCAGTCACAAATGTAATTAACACATGCTTTTTTTTAATAAGCATCATCAGCATGGAAGCATGTCCTCTGGAATGGTGGTCGAAGCGCGAAGGGGCATAGGAATGTTTAGCATATCTGGCATATAAATACTTGCAATGCTGGCTACAACAGTGCCCTGCGAACACCTGTTCTCACTTTCAGGTGACATTGTAAATAAGAAGTGGGCAGCATTATCTCCCATAAATGTAAGCAAACTTGTTTGTTTTAGCGATTGGCTAAAAAAGAAATAGGACTGAGTGGACTTGTAGTCTCTAAAGTTTTATATTAATTTGTTTTTGAGTGCAGTTATGTAAAAAAAAAATCTCCATTTGTAAATTGCACTTTCATGATAAAGAGATTGCACTACAGTACTTGTATGAGGCGAGCTGAAAAATACTATTTCTTTTATCTTTTTATAGAGCAAATATTTGTAATACAAATAATAATATAAAGTGAGCACTGTACACTTTATATTTTGTGTTTAATTCAAATCAATGTATTTGAAAATGTAGAAAAACATCCAAAAATATGTCCAATAAATTTAATTTGGTATTCTGTTATTGTTTAACAGTGAGATTAAAACTGTGATTAATCACAACAATTTTTTAAAATCTAGTTCATTTGTTTTGCATTAATCTCTTGAGTTAACTCTGACTAATTGACAGCCCTAATATAGATTTAAAAACCTGTTACAAGAAAAATACAAACCCGAAAATAGCAAAATATAAGTGACTCTTCCCCCATCGTCACATTTAAATAAGAAAAGAGTTGGTGGACCATACTGGTTGAAACAAATTAACTAAAACAGTTTGGCTAAAATCAAATAACATTAAAGTATACAATTAAAATGAAATAAATTAGTTTTCCCTCCCCATTTGCCCTGTCTGTAATTAACAATGCCGGGGCTTCTCTGGTGGAAGGTTAACAGTATCACTAATCTGATGCAAAATGCTTCCGAGTTAAAGCAAAACTCCCAGCTTTCTGCTCCCGTGGCTCGTCTTCTCCCAACCCACACAGGTCATATGGCCTTTGCAAAGCAGCTGCCCTGACTACTTGCCCTCAATGGAGCCTGAGCCTAGCTACAGGGAACCTATTGAGCATGCTCAGAAACTTCTGTGGCGTACTAATTGTGCATCTGCCTAGAGACAATGGCCCAGACACAAATCATCCCCTCCACCCCCTTAGATCTCTTAAAAGAGAGAGATCCCTTTTAGGCATTTGGGTTACATGAACAAATCATGATTCAAGACCCACCCAAAAATCACGAGACTGGCTTAAAAATTGTGAGATTTTTTAAAAATAAGATATGTTGCATTCTTATTATTATTTGGCCTTTTGGATTTTTCACCTTTAGGGTGCACTCAGTTCACATTTACAAGTTTTCTTCACAATTATGAGGGCTAGAAATGTACTTTGCTTTTTAAAAAGTGAAAGCTGTGGTTCTCTCATAATCATAGGATTCCAGGAGCTGGGGTTTTAAGAAAAATATCAAATATTGTGATACTCAAGGGTGTTGGCAACACTGAGGTACACCAATGGAAGAACTTGTCCCATGTGTTCGGGGGGTGGGAGGGTTAAAAAGAGATGGAGAGTAAATTTAAATGAGGCAGAGAAATATAGGAAGGCTGTTTCAGAGAGCAGAAGAGGAATCTTTGCCAACAATAGTGGTGATATTGTGTGAAGGCAGAGGTTAAAGTAAGGGTGAATGGGGGAGAGCATATTTTCCCCTTCTCTGCTAACTCAAAAAGGAAGGTTCCTCCTCCCCTCCCTGGCTTGGGTAAGCAGTGTTCCTGCAACCCAGTGGCTCTCAACCAATATGTGAATCCTGGGGTTATGCAGAGGTCTTCTGGGGATACTCGGCTCATCTAGATCAGTGTTTCTCAACCTGAGGGTTGCAGCCCCAAGGAGAATCATGGGATGGGTTTAGGGGGGTTGCAAGTGCAGGGCTGGCATTAGGGTGAGACAAGCATGGCAATAGCCCATGGCCTCACGCCATAATGGGTCCTGCGAAGCTAAGTTACATGCTTCAGCCGCAGGCAGCCGAGCTTTGGTTTCAGTCCCAGCGCCTGGGTTTCGGGCTTCAAACAAGGCTAACAAGTGAAAAACGGGCTCAAGTATTACACTGAAATGTAAGTACAATATTTATATTCAATTGATTTATTTTATAATTATATGGTAAAAATGAGAAAGTAAGCAATTTTTCAGCGATAGTGTGGCTGTGCCACTTCTGTATTTTTATGTCTGATTTTGTGAGCAAGAAGTTTTTAAGTGAGGTGAAACTTGGGGGATGAATGACAAATAAGACTCCTGAAAAGGGTACAGTAGTCTGGAGAGGTTGAGAACCACTGCTGTAACCCACTCACTTAGGTGCTGTGTCCCCTAGAGGTGGCACAGGATCCTCAGAGTGTAGCTGTATCAGCAACCACTAGAGGGGGACAGAGTGCTACACTGAGTGAATTCGGGTTATATGCCCTGCATCTCCCCTTCCTCTTTGGTTAATGGGATGAGAGATCTCTCCTGCTTGAATCCACTTTCACCATGGCAGGAAGAGGAGAGCAGAGGATTGCAGAGAGAGAGAAACACACGTGGGTGTGTTAAAAAAATAAAGGAAAAAGAATAAGAAATTAGAAACTGATGTTGACAAAAAGCCTAGCGTCAATGTCAAAATAGTGAGAAAATTTGCTAATTTAGTGAAGCCTTCAGTAAACTATATAATGATGAAGTGAATAAGGAATTTACATTTACCCATCAACTTCTCTGTGAACAAGGCAACAGAGCCATCAGACTTTCAGAAGCAAAAAGCATCTGGATCAGCAGTTAAAATTAAACTCCGTTTGACACAACAGATACTTGACCTTGAAGATTTTTGCTTCCTTTTATAAGACTCTTTGTAGTGGTTTCCTAGATTACAATTAAATAAGAGATATTCAGAACTTTATTCACTGCATAGCAGAAGCAAATATTGAAAGAACCCACTTCCCTGGAAGAAATAGAAGAGACAATTATATATCCTAAAAGACAATAAAATTCCAGGCTTAAATTAGTATAGCATGGACAGTCATAGGGGCATTAATGAAGAATTACTACCACTTGTGGCTAATATTGTTGGTGTATATTAACTTGACAGAAATTAACTAGAGATAAACTCATAGTGTCTAATTTACACCCAACCATCCGGTTGAAAAATTTCCATTGAAACTGTTTTTTTCACAGAAAATTTTGTTGTTGGTTTGTTTTTTAGAGAATTAAATTTTCACAGAAAAAGGGTCTCCTTTCTGTGGAGAATTTTGATTTTATGTTACTAAAATAAATTCCTGAAAACTGAAATATTTCAGACAAAACCCAAAGAAATATTTCAGTTTTTGAGTGAACTGTTTTGTTTTATAAAATATCTCAGTTTTTAAATTTCTGCAAAAAAATTAATATTTTCCATGGAAAATTATGTTTTCATTGACATTCTCCTTGAGAAAATAAACCATTGTTCACCTAGATCTAATTTAAAGTATGATGTGACCATTTATGATAATGGGGTAGCAGAGAGGGCAGAGTGGAAAAGATATACATAGAGGCTTTGAAAAAGGAGCTGAGAGAAGGAGAGACATAACATCCTAGGAAAATCTATGTACAGCATATATGCTGTATATAAGCCACTCCAGTATGCCAGTCTAGCTTTGCACTAGGTTGAACCTTTTGGTTCAGTGTTGAATAAGAGGCAGCATGTAACTGCGCCGTCTCAGGGGCAGCCTATAACTGACATTGTGAATCTGAGAAAAAATCCCTCCACTATTGCTAATGAGGGAGGGGAAGGGATTGGAATTATTCACAGCAGCTCTAGAAAGGCTGCAGGATATACCCCCTGTTCTTAGGGAGTGAGTGGAGGAGCAGACTTAGGCCTCCAAACGGTCCCTATCCCTCTTCACCCATTTGCTTCATTTTAAGCAGGGGCTGTGCCCACTACCAGATTTACACTGAAGATCCAGATTGGCTGAGCAACAGAGATAGGAGGTTTACTCCCCATTATTCCTCTGCTTGTCCCAGAAAGACAATGCACAATTTAGCCTCCTGTGCACATGTGCATTTGTGTTTATGCGGCTCCTCATCACACAACTGTTTTCTTCCCTTGAGGGAGACAAGGAGGTTAAATTTTAGGAAAAGATGTTCTTGGACTTGGATTAGTTTTGCAAAGCCAGCTGAAAGAGGTTCATAATACTTTGGGCCCCTCTGGATTTGTTCATTTCTCTATGTAACTCCTGGAGACATGGCAGAGAACAGCGCTCTGTTATTTCAAAAGTCAGGAAGGACCCGCTCTGTGTTGGGCATACTAAGCATTATCTTTATTAAATATTGATTTTAAAATCTTTAAATCACTAAAAGCTTGAAGTCTGTGATTAAATTACTTGTTAATCTAGAACAAACTTGTTCTGCTGCAAACAGAATCAGCTCAAATAATCTCAGGAGGCTTCTTTGTGTTATGGGTAAACTAAAAAGGCCACATATTTTTACCCTCAGATACTGGAAAAGCTGTGGAACTGGTAAACATGCAATATTTGTATGAAGCCTCGTCTCTGATGAATCACCCATCTGAATTTATCCCATAAATTAAGTGAATTTGTTCCAATCGTGTCTCCTTTCTCAGGTAAAATAGGTTTCAGTTTAGTGCAAAGATGACTATTACACTAAACTCCCATTGCCTAAAATGGGACGTCCACACAGGGCTGGCTCCAGGCACCAGGCAACCAAGCACGTGCTTGGGGCGGCACCTGGTAAGGGGCGGCCAATCTTGGGGTGGCGGGGGGCAGCCAGGCGCACCGTGCCGCCAAACACCCCCTGCCAAGCACCGCGCTGCCAGAA